>NC_043709.1:65261410-65285886 GCF_006229205.1 Suricata suricatta
AATAAGGGTAAGGAGTGCCTGCGTGGCTCACTTAAGCATCTGACTTCGGCTCAGGTCATGATCTCACAGTTCATGAGTTTGAGCCCAGCGTTGTGCTCTGTGCTGACAGATCACAGCCTGGAGCCTCATTCAAATTCTCTGTGTCCCTCTCTCTCTGCTCCTCCCCTGCTCACACTCTGTCTCTCACTCTCACATAAAAATAAATAAACATTTAAAAGACTAAAAATTACAATAATAATGGTGAGAATGAATATGGGGTAGGTGTCTGGCTCTGTCATAACATGTTCATGAGAAAGAGTAAGCAGCTTGTTGGTTGCAATCTCCTTGAGAACTTTCTGGATGTAATCTGAGACCAGCTCCTATAAATTGAGGACAAGGAGAAACTGAAGAAAAAGGCAGGCCACTCCAGATTGGTAGGTAGCAGGCTTGACAGGAAAGGAGTTTACATAGGCTTGTCTTGGGTGGCCACAAGATGAGTAGATCTCCATTAACACCTGTCAAATCTTAAAAGTTTATAGAGAAGCCTTAACTGGGTTCAGTCACATATACCATTCACATGGTCTCAACACCACATCACTATCTCGAGGCTGTGTCCTTGGAGCAGCTTCTGGGATCAGGGAAGGCAAGCAAAACACACACTTTAAGAACAGGGGTGGGAGTAAGGAGCCTCTGATTGACAGGGTATAACTCATGGGTCAGCTAGCAGTTATGGCCTCTTGATGACCTCTGCCAACACAGCTGAGAGACTGAATAAAATTAGGATAAATAAGAGACCATCTACATTGTTGGAGACTTTCATGAGAACAATTTCAGAGGAATTGAGATGGAAGCCAAAGTGCAATGGACGAAAGAAACATAGGCAAGAGGAGACAACATTTACAGACAACTTTTAAAGGAAAATTCCACTCAAAACTGAAAAGAATATCTGGAAGAAATTGACATAATAATAACTGGAAGGAAAGTGAGGTCAATTAAGAAGTTTTTCAAAATTGCAGACTAGATCATGGCCATTTCTAGGCATGATACTATATTCCTCAGTTTCTTGTATCCTACACACAATGTCTAACTTTCAACCAAAAATTAGGAGTCATTTAAAAAAAAATCAAAGAAAAAGACAAAAATAAAATAGTGAACCAGATATTTACCTTATCAGATAGGGAATTTAAAATAATTCTGATTAATATGTGAAAGGCTATAGTAGAAAATATGGTTAATGTACATCAAATGTTGGGTAATTTCAATTGGCAGCAATGGGAACTATAGGAAAAAGGCAAATGAAATACAAGGAAGGGAGGGAGGGAGGGAGGAAGGGAAGGAAGGAAGGAAGGAAGGAGGGAAGGAAGCCTTATGGTAATAGTAATGAAGAATGCCTCCAATAGGCTCATAAGTAGATTCAACATAACCAAGGAGGGGAAATCAGTGAACTGGTCAATAGAAATTATACAACTATAACACAAAAGTTAAAGAGAATGAGAAAAACCAAAATATTCAAGAGGTGTGTGAAAATATCAAACAGCCTAACACACATAACTAGAAATTTATATTTTCTTGGTTTAAAAACAATTTTTTAGGGTTTATTTATTTTTGAGAGAGAGACAGAGACAGAGCATGAGCTCGGGAGGAGCAGGGAGAGAAGAAGACACAGAAGCCAAAGCAGGCTCCAGGCTCTGAGCTGTCAACACAGAGCCCAATATGGGGCTCGAACCCATGAACTGTTAGATTGTAACGTTGGACGCTTAACTAACGTTGGGCGTCAACTGACTGAGCCACCCGGGCGCCCCCATAATTAGAAATTTAGAAGGAGATAAGAGAGCAAGGTAGCAAAAATGTGAAGAAACAATAGGTGAGAGCTTTCAAGGAAATAATGAAAGATGTCAAATAACAGACCCAAAATGCTCAGAGAATCACAACAGAATAAATACCAACACACACACACACAATTAAACACATAATATTTAAATGTGAAAATAAAAGATGAAGAGAAAATCTTGAAGGCAGCCAGAGGGGAAAAAAAAAGACACATTTTATGCAGAGAAACAAAAGATTAAAATCACAGCATACCTGTCATCAGAAACTAAGACAACAAAGTAACATACTTAAAGTGCTGAAAGAAAAAAAAAATCTGTTAATACAGAATTCTATATCAAATAAAAATATCCTTCAAAACAAGTGAGAAATATAAATCTTTCTTAAGGTAGGATGGGTTTACTTCCTGATAAACCTATTGTAAGTTGAAAACATCTTAAGTTGAAAATCCATTTAATACATCTAATCTACCAAACATCATAGCTTAGCCTAGCCTACCTTAAATGTGTTCAGAACACTTACATTAGCCAATCGTTGGGGGAAATCCTTTTATTTATTTATTTATTTACTTATTCATTCATTCATTCATATTGTCAATTTTTTACCTACTCATTATTAAATTTACATCCAAGTTAGTTAGCATATAGTGCAATAATGATTAAAGGAGTAGATCCCAGTAATGCATCCCCTATGTATAACACCCAGTGCTCATCCCAACAAATATCTTCCTTAATGCCCCTCACCACTTAGCCCCCACACCCCCTCTGGCAACCCTCAGTTTGTTCTCTGTATTTAAGAGTCTCATGGTTTGTCCCACTCCTTGTTTTTATATTATTTTTGCTACCATTACCTTATGTTAATCTGTTTTGTATCTTAAATTCCTCATATGAATAAAGTTATATGATATTTGTCTCTCTGACTAATTTCACTTAGCATAATACCCTCTAGTTCATGCACATAGTTGCAAATGGCAAGATTTCATTCTTTTTGATTGCGAAGTAATACTCCATTGTGTATGTATATCACATCTTTTTTATCCATTCATCTGTCAATGGACATTTGGGCTCTTTCCATACTTTGGCTGTTGTCAATAGCACTGCTATAAACATTGGGGTACATGTGCCCCTTTGAAACAACACACCTGTATCCCTTGGATAAATACCGAGCAGTGCAATTTCTGGATCATAGGGTAGTTCTATTTTTAATTTTTTGAGGATCCTCCATACAGTTTTCCAGAGTGATTGCCCCAGTTTGCATTCTCACCAGTAGTGCAAAAGAGATCTTCTTTCTCCACATCCTCACCAATATCTGTTGGTACCTGAGTTGTTAATCTTAGCCATCTGATTGATGTGAGGTGGTATATCATTGTGGTTTTAATTTATATCTCCCTAATGAGGAGTGATGTTGAGCATTTTTTTGGGTGTTGGTTGGCGATCTGGATGTCTTCTTTAGAGAAGTCTTTATTCATGTCTTTTGCCCATTTCTTCACTGGGTTATTTGTTTTTTGAGTGTTGAGTTTGATAAATTCTTTATAGATTTTGGATACTAACCCTTTATCTGATATGTCATTTGCAAATACCTTCTCCCATTTGGTCAGTTGCCTTTTAGTTTTGCTGATTGTTTCCTTTGTTGTGCAGAAGCTTTTTATTTTGATGAGGTCCCAATAGTTCATTTTTGCTTTTGTTTCCCTTGCCTCCAGAGTCATGCTGAATAAGAAGTTGCTGCAGCCGAGATCAAAGAGGTTGTTGCCTGCTTTCTTCTCTAGAGTTTTGATAGTTTCCTGTCTCACATATAGAGACATCCATTTTGAGTTTATTTTTGTGAATGGTGTAAGAAAGTGGTCCAGGTTCGTTTTTCTGCATGTTGCTGCCCAGTTTTCCTAGTCCCACTTGCTGAAGAGACTGTCTTTATTCGATTGAGTATTCTTTCCTGCTTTGTCAAAGATAAGTTGACCATATAGTTATGGGTCAATTTCTGCGTTCTCTATTCTGTTTCATTGATCTGAGTGTTTTTGTGCTAGTGCCATGCTGTCTTGGTGATTACAGCTTTGTAATACATCTTGAAGTCTGGGGATTGTGATGCCTCCAGCTTTGGTTTTCTTTTTCAGGATTACAATGGCTATTCAGTTTGTAGTTGCATACAAATTTTAGAATTGTTTGTTCTAGCTCTGTGAAGAATGCTGGTGTTATTTTGATAGGGATTGCATTGAATGTGTAGATTGCTTTGAGTAGTATCAACATTTTAACAATATTTGTTCCAATCCAGAAGCATGGGATATTTTTCCTTTTTTCTGTGTCTTCAATTTATTTCATAAGTTTTCTATAGTTTTCAGTGTATAGATTTTTCACCTCTTTGGTTAGGTTTATTTCCAGGTATTTTATAGGTTTTGGTGCAATTAGAAGTGGGATAGATTCCTTGATTTCTCTTTCTGCTGCTTCACTATTGGTGTATAGAGATGCAACTGATTTCTGTGCATTGATTTTATATCCAGCCACTTTGCTGAAATGATGGATGAGTTCTAGCAGTTTTTTTGGGTTTTCCATATAGCATATCATGTCGTCTGTGAAGAGTGAAAGTTTGACTTCCTCCTTGTCGATTTGCATGCCTTTTATTCCTTTATGTTGTCTGATTGCTGAGGCTAGGTTTTCCAACTATGTTGAATAACAGTGGCAAGAGTGGACGTCCCTGTCGTGTTCCTGTCCTTAGGGGGAAAGCTCTCAATTTTTCCTCATTGAGGATGATATTAGCATTGGGTCTTTCATATATGGCTTTTAGGATCTTGAGGTATGGTCCTTCTATCACTATTTTTGGAGGATTTTTTTTTTAAATCAAGAAAGGATGCTGTATTTTGTCAAATACTTTCTCTGCATCTATTGAGAGGATCATGCGGTTCTTATCTTTTTCTTTTATGGATATGGTAAATCACATTGTTTTGCAGATATTGAACCAGCCCTTCATCCCAAATACAAATCCCTCTTGGTCATGGTGAGTAATTCTTTTAATGTATCGTTGGATCCAGTTGGCTAGTATTTTATTGAGGATTTTTGCATCCACGCCCATCAAGGAAATTGGTCTATAGTTCTCCTTTTCTATTGGGGTCTGTCTGGTTTTGGAATAATGATAATGTTGGCTTCATAGAAAGGGTTTGGGAGTTTTTCTTCCATTTCTGTTACTTTTTTTGAAACAACTTTGTAAGAATAGTTGCTAACTCTTCTTTAAATGTTTGGTAGAATTCCCCCAGAAAGCCATCCAGCCCTGGACTTCTTTTTTTGGGAGATATTTGATTACTTATTTGATTTCTTTACTAGTTATGGGTCTGTTCAAATTTTCTATTTCTTCTTCTTTCACTTTTGGTAGTTTATAGGTTTCTAGGAATTTGTCAATTTCCTCCAGATTGTCCAATTTATTGGAATATAGTTGTTCATATTAGTTATCTTATTATTGTTAGCATTTCTGCAGTGTTGGTTGTGATGTCATTTTTTTCATTCTAGATTTTATTTATTTGGGTCCTTTCCTTTTTCTCTTTTATCAGACTGGCTAGGGGGTTATCAATTATTTTAATTCCTTCAAAGAACCAGTTCCAGGTTGCATTGATCTGTTCTGCTGGGTTTGTGGGGGGGTTGGTTTTTGGGGTTTTTTTCTTTTTGGGGGGTGTGTGTGGGTTTTTTTTTGTTTGTTTGTTTCAATAGCATTGATTTCTGCTCTAATCTTTATTTTCCATCTTTTGCTTTTTTGGGTTTTATTTGCTATCCTTTTTCCAGTTCCTTTTTTTTTTTTAAATAGTTTATTGCCAAGTTGGTTTCCATATAACACCCAGTGTTCATCCCCACAAGTGCCCTCCTCCATGTCCATCACCCTCCTTCCCTTCTCCCACTCTCCCATCAGCCTTCAGTTTGTTCTCAGTATTCAAGAGTCTCTCATAGTTTGCCTCTCTCCCTCTGCCGAACTATTTTTTTCCCCTTCCCCCTTCCTCATGGTCCTCTGTTAAGTTTCTCCTGTTACACTTAAGAGTGAAAACATATGGTATCTGTCCTTCTCTGACTGACTTATTTCGCTTAGCATGACACCCTCGAGTTCCATCCACGTTGCTACGAATGGCCAGATTTCATTCTTTCTCATTGCCATGTAGTATTCCATTGTATATATAGACCACATCTTCTTGATCCATTCATCAGTTGATGGACATTTAGGTTCTTTGCATGATTTGGCTATTGTTGAAAGAACATTGGGGTATATGTGCCACTATGCATCAGCACTTCTGTGTCGCTTGGGTAAATCCCCAACAGTGCTATTGCTGGGTCATATGGAATTCTATTGTTAATTTTTTGAGGAACCTCCACACTGTTTTCCAGAGTGGCTGTACCCGTTTACATTCCCACCAACAGTGTAGGAGGATGCCCATTTCTCCATATTCTTGCCAGCAACTATAGTCTCTTAATTTGTTCATTTTAGACACTCTGACTGGTGTGAGGTGGTATCTCAGTGTGGTTTTGATTTCTGTTTCCCTGATGAGTGACACTGAGCATCGTTTCATGTGCCCTTTGGCCATCTGGATGTCCTCTTTGGAGAAGTGTCTGTTTATATCTTCTGTCCATTTCTTCACTGGGTTATTTGTATTTTGGGTGTGGAGTTTGGTGAGTTCCTTGTAAATTTTGGATCCTAGCCCTTTATCCGATATGTCATTTGCAACTATCTTTTCCTATTCCGTGGGTTGCCTATTAATTTTCTTGAGTGTTTCCTTTGTAGTACAGAAGCTTTTCATCTTTTGCTCTTGATTCCCTTGCCTTTGGAGATATGTCAAGTAAGAAATTGTGGTTGAGGTCAAGGAGGTTGTTTAATGCTTTCTTCTCACATTCAGATCCTTAATTCATTTTAAGTTTATTTTTGTGTATAGTGTAAGAAAGTGATCTAGTTTCATTCTTCTGCATTTTGCTGTCCAGTTCTCCTAGCACCATCTGTTAAAGAGGCTGTCTTTTTTCCATCGGATACTCTTTCCTGCTTTGTCAAAATTTAATTGGACGTACATTTGTGGGCCCAGTTCTGGGTTCTCTATTCTACTCCATTGGTCTATGTATCTGTTTTTGTGCAATACCATATTGTCTTGATGATGACAGCTTTGTAGTAGAGGCTAAAGTCTGGGATTGTGATGCCTCCCTTTTTGGTTTTCTTCTTCAGTATTACTTTGGCTATTTGTTTTGTGTGTGCATGTGCGTCTGTGGTTCCATATAAATTTTAGCATAGCTTGTTCTAGCTTTGAGAAGAATGCTGCTGTGATTTTGATTGGGATTGCATTGAATGTGTAGATTGCTTTGGGTAATAATGACATTTTAACAGTGTTTATTCTTGTGATCCATGAGCATGGGATATTTTTACATTTCTTTGTGTCTTGAGTTTCCTTCATAAATTTTCTATAGTTTTCATCATATAGGTCTTTCACATCTTTGGTTATGCTTATTCTTAGGTATTTTTTGTTTTTTTATGCAATTGTGAATGGGATCAGTTTCTTGATTTCTCTTTCTGTTGCTTTATTATTGGTGTATAAATATGCAACTGACTTCTGTACGTTGATTTTGTGCCCTGCAACTTTGCGGAATTAATAGATCAGTTCTAGTAGGCTTCCACTGGAGTCTCTTGGGTTTTCCATGTAGAGTATCATGTCATCTGCAACAAGTAAAAGTTTGACTTTATCTTCGCTGAGTCTGATGCCTTTTATTTCCTTTTGTTGTCTGATTGCTGATGCTAGCACTTCCAGCACTCTGTTAAACAACAGTGGTGAGAGTGGACATCCCTGTCGTGTTCCTGATCTCAGGTGAAAAGCTCTCAGTTTTACTAGCTGTGGGGTTTTCATAAATTGCTTTTATGATGTTTTAAGTAATTTTCTTCTATCCAGACTTTCTCAAGGGTTTTTATTAAGAAAGGGTGCTGTATTATGTCAAATGCTTTTTCTGCATCTATTGACAGGATCATATGGTTTTTATCTTTTCTTTTATTAACGTGATGTATCACACTGATGGATTTATGAATATTGAACCATCCCTGTAACCCAGAAATGAATCCCACTTAATCATGGTGGATAATTCTTCTTATATGCTGTTGAATTCAATTTCCTAGTATCTTGTTGAGTATTTTTGCATCTGTATTTATCAAGGATATTGGCCTGTAGTTCTCTTTTTTATTGTTGGGTGTCTATCTGGTTTGGGAATCAAAGTGATGTTGGCTTCATAGAATGAGTCTGGAAGTTTTCCTTCCATTTCTATTTTTTGGAATAGCTTGAGAAGAATGGGTATTGAGTCTGCTTTAAATATCTGGTAGAATTCCCCAGGGAAGCCATCTGGCCCAGGGCTCTTATTTGTTGGGAGATTTTTGATAACTGACTCAATTTTGTCACTAGTTCTGGGTCTGTTCAGATTTCTGTCTCTTCCTGTTTGAATTTTGGTAATGCATGTGTGTTTAGGAATTTGTACATTTCTTCTAAATTGTCCAGTTCATTGGCATATAGTTTTTCATAATATTCCCTGATAATTGCTTGTATTTCTGAGGGATTGGGATCCATTTTCATTCATGATTTTGTCTATTTGGATGTTCTCTTTTTTCTTTTTGAGAAGCCTGGCTAGAGGTTTATCAATTTTGTTTATTTTTTTCAAAAATCAACTCCTGGTTTCATTGATCTGTTCAACTGCTTTGGGGAATTCCACATTGTTTATTTCTACTCTGATCTTAATATTTATCTTCTTCTCCTGGGTTTGGAGTGCTTCTTGATGCTCTGCTTCTGTTTCCTTTAGGTGTGCTGTTAGATTTTGTATATGCCCTTTTTCTAATTTATTGAAATGGGTCTGGATTGCAATATACTTTCTTCTTAGGACTGCCTTTACTGCATCCCATAGAGTTTGGAGTGCTGTATTTTCATTTTCATTTGTTTCCATATATTTTTTTAATTTCTTCTCTAATTGCCTGATTGGCCCAATCGTTCTTTAGTAGGGTGGTCTTTAACCTCCATGTTTTGGAGTTTTTCCAGACTTTTTTCTGTGATTGATTTCAAGTCATAGCAATGTGATCTGAAAGTGTCCATGGTATGATCTCAATTCTTTTATATTTATTGAGGGTTGCTTTATGACCCCGTATGTGGTCTGTCTTGGAGAATGTACCATGTGCACTTGAGAAGAAAGTGAATTCCATAGCCTCAGGATGTAGAATTCTAAATATATCTGTCAAATCCATCTGTTCCAATGTGTCATTCGGATCCACTGATTTCAGCTCATATCATGATCTCGCAGTCTGTGAGTTGAGTTCTATGTTTGGCTCTGTGCTGACAGTTCAGAACCTGGAGCCTGCTTCGGATTCTGTGTCTCCCTCTCTCTAAAAATGTATTCCCGTAGGCTGGGCAGCTTCTTAGCCAGGGATCAGTAAAAGTCAAAAAGAAAGCCAGAGTAGCCATACTTATATCAGACAAACTGGACTTTAAAGTAAAAGCAGTAAAAAGAGATGAAGAAGGGTATTATATAATAATTACAAAGCCAATCCATTAGGAATAGCTAACAATTATAAACATATATGCACCGAATAGGGAAGTACCCAAATACATAAAACAGTTAAATCACAAACAGAAACAGTCTTATTGATAAGAATGTGCTAATTGCAGGGGATTTTAATACTCCACTTTTAGCAATGGATAGATCAATGACAGAAAACCACTAAGGAAGCAGTGGATAGAAAAGAGGAATTAGGAGTAAATTGTTATAAAACTATTACTCTATGCATGAAATGGTATAATACTATTTGAAGATGGCCTGTAAATAAGTAAATGTGTCTATTAAAAGTCATAGGGTGGGGGTACCTGGGTGGCTCAATTAGTTGAGTGTTAAGACTCTTGATTTCAGCTCAGGTCATAATTCCCAGGGACATGGGATTGAGCCCCACCTCAGGCTCCATGCTGAGCTTCCTTAAGATTCCCTGACTCTCTCTGCCCCTCTCTCTCTGTCCCTCTCACCCACTCATGCATTCTCTATCTCTCTCAAAAAGTAAAATGAAACAAAAGTTAAAGGGCAATCACTAAAAAAAATATTTTGTTATAAATGATAAGCCAATGGTGAAGATAAGTATAGAATTATAAAAATATTCAATAAATCTATAAAGAACAGGAAAAAGGTAAAAAAACCATAATTAGTAATATGGTAGGTAGATCTTAATACAATCATATCATTAATTAGGTGCAGATGGCTCAAATATACCTGTAAAAGACAGATTGTCATATGTAAAAGGATATATCACACAAACATTAATCAAAACACAGCTGTAATAATCATAATCAAAGATCAATAAAAGGAAAATTCACTAAAAAGACATAATAATCCTATATGTATATGTACCTAAGAAGTAGGTTTCAGAATATATAAGGCAAAAATGATAAAACTAGAAGGAGAAAAGGACAAATAGCTATAATTGGAAAGGTCTCAGTAATCAATTCAACAAGTAGACAGATGCCACAACAAGATACCATAAGCCTGGAAAGATGGCAGAGTAGGATTCTAAACTCATCTCATCCCATGGACACACCTAGATAATAGCCACATCACTGTAAATAACCCAGAAAATGGACCATCGACTGGCAGAACATGCTTTCCATAATTAATTGTAGTCAGGAGACCACATCAAAAACTGTAGGAAAGGATAGTTCTAGTCAATCAGGAACCGAATTAAATAAGACTACCCACAAATGGGAAGGACACCACAAGTATGGATACAGGAGAGGAATGAACTCCAACCAGACACCACAGACATGGGTGACCGCACTGGAAAGACAAGTCCCCATAACATTTGATTTTGAAAACCAGACAGACTTAACTTTTTGAATTTTTACAATCAGTGGGGCTTAACACTGGGAACTTTAAAAATTAGTAGATCTGGGAACGCCTGTATAGCTAAGTTGGTTGACAGTTCAGCTCTTGAATTTGGCTCTGGTCATGATTCCAGGGTCATAGAATCAAGCTCCATGCTGAATGTGGGCTTCTGCTTGAGATTCATTTTCTCTCTCTCTGTCTCTCTCTCTCTCTTTCTCTCTCTCTCTCTGTCTCTCTCTCTCTGTCTCTCTCTCTCTCTCTGAAGGAAAGGGAGGAGTACTGTAAAAATCAGGAGACTTGGCTCTGAGAGAGCTAGAGGGCAATAATAAAAGCCCCTAGCCTTAAATAGATAGTGTAACAAACTACCCCACTGAGATACAGCATAGAAGCAACAGTATGGAAAGCATCCAGGGTATATAGCAAAGACATTTACTTACTTATTTCAAAACATGCACTAGAGGGGCAGTGATCTTTAGGAGACTTCTCCAAGAACAAAAGAGCTGGAAGGCACAATTTCTCTCCCCCACCTCATAGTCTAGATACCCAGTCACCTGCAGGAACCAGCACGAATACTCATCACCTATTGCTAACACCTCATGCCCCATTCCTAAGTTCTCCTGTGGACTTGTCCCACTCAACTCACCCCACATTATAGGAGTTCCTCCAAAGTAATGCTTGATATATCTCATTCTGCAAGCAGCTTCCACAGTGATCAGAACCACTCCGAAGTGACTCTCTTGCTCTTTGGAGAGGGGAAGATAACCACACACACACACGAGTTAAAATGCAGCCTTGGGAGTAAGCTGGAGGCAAACATCTGATCTGACTACCAGCCCTGCCCATCAACAAAACCTCATAGGAAACAGCACAAAGAGAGAGCCCTGCAGTTAAGGGTCACTTCAAAAACCAACAGACAGACTGGTGCCATACATCTTGCCTCGCTGCAAGCCTGGGCCACCAATGAAAGCTTCTCAGAAGACAATGCAGGTAGAACACCCTGCATTTCAGTGGGGCTGTAATTCTAGTAAATGGGCTGAGGGTAGGCATCTGGCTTGACCCAACCACAAGCCCTAAGTGGCCCCAGATTGTCCCCTTAATAGCATAGGGACCAAACTGCCCACAACAGGCAAAGATGGCCATTACAACTCTGAAGGCTAACTTGGCTCAACCATAACAGTAGGGTGCATGCAACACACATAGGAGACACCCTGAAGTGTCAGGGACATTGTGCTACAGAGAACTATAGGACCTTTTTTTCAAAAGGCCTCTACCTTCAAGATCAGGAGACTCAACTGGCTTTCCTAATAGATAGAAACAAACAGAGAATTAGAAAAAATGAGAAGACAGATAAATATGTACCAAATGAAAGAAGAGGACATCACAGTAAAAGAGCTAGATGAAACAGACATAAGCAATATGTTGGAGAGAATTCAAAATAATAGTCATAAAGATACTGGATTTGAGAAAATAGTTGAAGATCTCAGTGAAAACTTCAACAAAAAGATGGAAAATATAAAAAGAACCAATCAGAAGGGAAAACTCAATAACTGAAGTTACGACACATTAAGGGAATAAATCATTGATTAGGAAAGCAGAAAAACACATATGCAAGCTGGAAGACAAAGTAATGGAAAGCAACCAAGCTGAACAGGAAAAAATAAAAACAATTAGAATGAGAATAGGTTAAAGGAACTCAGTAACATCATCAAACATAATAGCATTTGCATTATATGGATCCCAGAAGAAGTGGGAGAAAGGGGGCAGAGAATTTATTTGAAGAAATAATAGCTGAAAACTTCCTGTATCTGTGGAAGGAAACAGACATACAGATCTAGGAGGCACAGAGAAGCCCTAATAAAGTCAACTAAAGGAGGTCCACACCAAAACACATAATTAAAATGGCAGAAAATAGAAATAAGGAGAGAGTTTTAAAAGCAGTAAGAGAAAACAGTTAAGAGTATCTGCTGATTTTGCAATAGAAACTTTGCATGCCAGAGGGAGTGGCATGAAATAAGTACTATAGGAAGAAACCTGCAACCAAGAATATTCTATCCAGGAAGGATATCTTTCAGAACAGAACGAGAGAGAGAGAGTTTCCACATAAATAAAAGTTAAAGGAATTAAACACCACTCAACCAGCCTTAGAAGTAACATTAAAGGGAATTCTTTGAGTGGATAGAAAAGACCACAATTAGGAGTAGGAAAATTAGGAAAGTAAAATTTTCACAGATACATACAAGGATAAAAAGTAGTAGATGAATCCTTATAAAGCCAGTACAGAGGTTAAAGAACAAAAGCAGTAAAATCATTATACCTATAAATATCAGCCAAGGTTTTTGCAAAATAAAAGGATGTAAAGTATGACAAAATATACATTAAACAGGGGGAGGATAAAATTTAGTGCTTTTAGAGTCAGTACCAACTTAAGTGAATATCGACCTATTATAGACTGCTGTATGCATAGGATGTTATATACAAACCTAATGGTAACCACAAATCAAAAACTATAATATATATACAAAAAAAAAATAAAGATAAATGAATCCAAGTGTATCACTAAAGAAAGCCATCAAACCATAAAGGAAGAGAGCAAGAGAAGAAAGGAACAGAGAACTACAAAAATAACTATAAAGCAAGTAACAAAATGGCAGTAAGTAACTACCTATCAAAAATTACTTTGAACATAAATGAAATGAATGCTCCAATCAAAAGACATAAAAAAGCAAGACCTATCTATATTCTGCCTACAAGAGATTCATTTCAAACCCAAAGACACATGCAAACTGAAAGTAAAGTAATAGAGAAACATTTATCCTGCAAATGGAAGCAAAAAGCTGAGGTAGCAATGCTTATATTGGACAAAATAGGCTTTAAAGCAGACTATAACAAGGGACAAAAAAGGATACTACATAATCATAAATGGCACAATCCAACAAGGATAATAATTGTAAATATATATGCACCCAACATGAAAGTGCCCCAAATACATAAAGCAACTACAAAAAATATAAAGGGAGAAATCAATAGTAATACAATAACAGTAGAGAGCTTTAACACCCCACTTCAATAGATAGATCATTCAGTCAGAAAATCAACAAGTTACAGTGTCTTTGAATGATGCATTGGACCAGATGCATCTAACAGATATATTTAGAACGTTCCATCTAAAAGCAGAATATACAACTTTCAGCTGCACACAGAATATTCTCCAAAATAGGCCATGAGTTAGGCCACAAAACAAGTTTCAACAAATTCAAAAAGATTGAAATCATGTCATGCATCTTTTCTGGCCACAATAGATTGAAACTAGAAATCAACCACAAGAAAAAATTTGGATAAAAAATACATGCAGGCTAATAACATGCTGCTAAACACTGAATGTGTCAGGTAAGAAATCAAAGAGGAAATAAAAAGATTCATAGAGACAAATGAAAATGAAAACACAGTGGTCCAAAATCTTTGGGATGCAACAAAAGCTGTTCTAAGAAGAAATCCATTTTGAATTATTTTTTTAAAGATGTAAAATCTGGAGCACCTGGGTGGCTCAGTCGGTTAAGCATCTGGCTTTGGCTCAAGTCATGATCTCACGGTTCATGGATTCAAGGCCCATGTCAGGCTCTGCGCTGACAGCTAGCTCAAAGCCTGGAGCCTGCTTCAGATTCTGTACCTCCCTGTCTCTCTGACCCTCCCCTGCTCATGCTCTCTCTGTTTCTCAAAAATAAATTAAAAAACATTAAAAAAATAAAATATCTATATATAGATTCCTTTTTTTTTTTTGCATGTGTGTGTCCAGTTTTTTTCAGCACCATTTGTTGAAAAGACTATCCTTTCTCACTGAGTTGCTTTTACACCTTTGACTATCAAATTACTATATTTCTGTGGGCCTATATCTAGGCTTTCTATTATGTTGGTGAGGATATGCAGAAAAGGGAACCCTCACACACTGTTGGGAATGCAAGCTGGTGCAGCCACTGTGGAAAACAATATGGAGCTTCCTTAAAATAAAAATAGAACTACCATATGATCTGGGAATGTAAACTGCTGTAGCCACTCTTGAAAACAGTGTGGAGGTTCCTCAAAAAATTAACAATAGAACTCCCCTATGACCCAGCAATAGCACTGCTAGGGATTTACCCAAGAGATACAAAAGTGCTGATGCATAGGAGCACATGTACCCCAATGTTCATAGCAGCACTTCCAACAATAGCCAAAACATGGAAGGAGCCTAAATGTCCATCACCTGATGAATGAATCAAGAAGATATGGTTTATATATGCAATGGACTACTACATGGCAATGGGAAAGAATGAAATCTGGCCTTTCGTAGCAACGTGGATGGAACTTGAGGGTGTCATGCTAAGTGAAATAAGTCAGTAAGAGAAGGACAGATGTTTTCATTCATAAGTGTAACATAAGAAACTTAGCAGAGGACTATTGCAGAAGAGAAGGAGGTAAACCATGAGAGACTCTTGAATACTGAGAACAAACAGGGCTGATGGGGGAGAGAGGAAGGGGAGTGATGGACATGGAGGAGGGCACTTGTGGGGATGAGCACTGGGTGTTACATAGAAACCAACAAACTATAAAAGAAAAAAAAGAACTACCATATGATCCAGTAATTCCACTAGTAGCTTTTTACCCAAAGAAAATTAAAACACAAGTTTAAAAAGTTATCAGCACCCCTGTGTTTATTGCAGCATAACACTATCAATTGTATTAACCAAATTGACATAGTCAAGATATGGAAGCTACCCAAGCATTCACTGATAGATGAAGGGATGAAAAAGGTGTCGTGTATATATGTAATACATACATACATACATACATACATACATACATACATACATACAAATGGAGTATTACTCAGCCATTAAAAAGGATGAAATCTTTCCATTTGCAACAACGAGATTGGATCTAGGGGGTATCAAGCTAAATGAAATAGGGCAGTGAGAGAAAGACAAATACCAAATGATCTCTTCATATGTGTAATTTAAGAAACAAAACAAATGAACAAAGAAAAAAGAGACAAAAAAAATAGGCTCTTAAATATAGAGAATGAACTGATGGTTGCCAGAGGGGAGGTGAATGAGTGGCATCAGTGATGGAAAGTCTGAGTATACTTACCATGATAAGCACTGAGTAATGTATAAAATTGTTGAATCATTATATTGTACACAGGAAACTAACATAACACTATTTTAATTCTTGAATTTAAAAAAGTAAAAAGTGTAATAGATCTGAATAACACTATCAGTTATATTAACCAAATTGATATTTATAGAACACTGAACCCAACAGTGGAAGGATACATGTCCTTTCCAGATGCACATGGAGAATTGACCAAGATAGACCTTACTCTTGGCAATAAATGAGGAATTTTAAAGAATTCAAATTATTCAAGTTATGTTATCTAATCATAACAAAATTGTATTAGAAATCAATAACAGGGGTGCCTGAGTGGCTCAGTCAGTTGAATGTCTGACACTTGATTTTGGCTCAGGTCATGATCCCAGGGTTGTGGAATTGAGTCCTGCATCTGGCTCTGTGCTGAGCACAGAGCCTGCTTAAGATTCTCATTCTCTCTGCCCCTCTGCCCTGCTCACACATGCTCGCACTCTCTCTAAAAAGAAAAAAATTAAGAGCAGGAAGATATCCAGAAAATCTCCAAATATCTAAACATTTTTAAACATGAATATAGATAATCCATGAATTGTAAAAGAAATCACCTGAAAGAAACTTTTGAATAGAACAAAAATTTTAAATCAACATATCAGAATTTGTGAGATGTAAGCAATGCTTATTGTGAGTCATGCAATGATTTTAGGTAAAGTTATAACGATAAATGTCTATATTAGAAAAGAAGAAAGGTCTAACTTCATACTTCAAGCTTTCACCTTAAGAAACTGGAAAAGATGGGGCACGTGGGTGGCTCAGTCAGCTAAACATCCAACTTTGGCTCAGGTCATGATCTCATCATGGCTTGTAAGTTTGAGACCTGAGTCAGGCCTTTTGCTGTCAGCACGGAGCCTGCTTCAGATCTTCTATCTCCCTCTCTCTCTGCCCCTCCCATGCTCACCCTCCCTCTCTCTCTCTTTCTCTTTCTCAAAAAGAAACAAACGTCAAAAAAATTTCAAGAGGGGCACCTGAGTGACTCAGTCAGTTAAGTGGCCAACTTCAGCTCGGGTCATGATGATCTCACAGTCTGTGAGTTTGATCCTGGTGCTCTGTGCTGACAGCTCAGAGCCTGGAGCCTGCTTCAGATTCTGAGTCTTCCTCTCTCTTTGTCCCTTCCCTGCTTGTGCTCTCTCTCGCTCGCTCAAAAATAATAAATATTACAAAACAATTTTTTTAATTCAAAAGAAGCTGGAAAAGAACAAATTAAATTCAAACAAGCAAAGAAAGAAAAATAAAGATGATAAAGGAATAATCTAATGAAATCAAAAATAAAAGCAGAATAAAATCAATGAAATAAAAACCTGGTTCTTTCAAAATATCAATAAAATTAATAAGTTTCTAGTCAGACAAAGAAAAACAAACTAGACACAAATTTCCAATATTAGGAAAGAAATAGGAAATTTGACTACAGATGCTATAATATTTTTTACAAAAAATGCTACAAAAATTAAGAGGACAATAAGAGGGTTGATTTTTGTGGCACTTAAGATAGTTTGATAGTTATCTACTTGTGTTTGTGCAGCCAGGCAAGTCTAGGGTTCTCCTACTCTGCCACTGTCTTCTCTCCCACACTACACACAGCAATCTACACATTTAACACAATCCTTGTCGAAATGCCAACATCATTTTTCACAGAGCTAGAACAAACAATCCTAAAATTTTTATGGAACCACAGACTCCAAATAACCAAAGCCACCTTGAAAAAGAAAAGCAAAGCTGGCGGTGTCAAAATCAAGACAGTGTGGTACTGGCACAAAAATAGACACATAATCACGGAACAGAATAGAAAACCCAGAAATGCCAATTAATCTTTGACAAAGCAGGGAAGATTATCCAATGGAAGAAAAACAGACTTTTCAACAAATGGTGTTGGGAAAACTGGACAACAACATAGAAAAGAATGAAACTGGACCACTTTATTATACCATACACAAAAATAAATTCAAAATGAACTAATATCTAAATGTGAAGTCTGAAACTGTAAAAATCCTATAAGAGAAAACAAGCAGTAACTTTGACAATGACCATAGCACTTATTTCCAGATACGTCTTTTGAGGCAAGGGAAACAAAGTAAAAAAATAAACTATTTGGACTTGACCAAAATAAAAAGCTTCTGCACACTGAAGGAAAACAGTTGACAAAAATACAAGACAATGTACCAGGATTGGAGAACACATTTGCTAATGACATATCTAATAAAGGATTAGTATCCAAAATATATGAATGACTTTAAAAAGACAATACCAAAAAATGAATTAAAAATAAGCAGAAAATATAGACATTTTTCCAAAGAAGACATACAGATGGCTAACAGACACATGAAAAGCTCAACAAAACTCGTCATCAGGGAAATGTAAATCAAATCACACTGAGATATCACCTCACACCTGCCTGAAAGGCTAACATCAACAACACAAGAAACAACAGCTGTTGGCAAAGATATGGAAAAGGTGGAACCCTCTTGCACTGTTGGTGAGAATGCAGACTGGTGCAAACACTCCAAAAAACGCTATGAAATTTTCTTACAAATTTAAAATAGAACTGACTTATGATCCGGGAAAACACTACTAGGTATTGACCCAAGCAAAACAAAAATGCTAATTCAAAGGGATACATGCACTCCGGTGTTTACAATAGCCAAAATATGGAAACTGCCCAAGCATCCATCAACTGATGAATGGATAAAAAAGAGGTGATATATATATATATATATATATATATATATATATATATATATATATATATATACATACACACACATATACATATATACACATCTATATACACATATACACACATATATATACATATATATGTATATACATACACACACAATGGAATATTACTCAACCATAAAAAATAAGAAAATCTTGGCATTTGCAATGACAAGCTAGAGAGTATTATGCAAAGTCAAATGAGTCAGAGAAAGCCAAATACCATATGATTTCACTCACATGTGGAAATATGAGCAAAGGCAGGAAAAAGAGACAGGAGGAGAGGTGGGTGGGAGTATGGGTTAAATAGGTGATAGGGGTTAAGGAGTGCACTTGTTGTGATGAACAAGTGTTGTATGGAAGTGCTGAATCACTATATTGTACATCTGAAACTAATATTACACTGTTAACTAACAAAAACTTAAAATTTTTAAATTTTAATTTTAAAAATGAGTATAACAAGGAAATATTACAAACAATTTTATGTTTACAAATACAATTTAAATAAAGTAGACAAGTCCCTTGGGAAACACAAACTACCTAATATTACTGAAAAATCAATAACATTAGGTTGTATATATTACATAAGCTCATAGTTGAAAATATTCCACCAAAACACCACAGGGCCTTTAGGTGTTTACTGATGAATTCTACCAAATATTTCAGGGGGAAAATAATGCCAATTCTTCACAAACTCTTCCAGAAAATTGAAAATAAAGGAATTCTTTTCAACTGATTTGAGGCCAGTATATCAAAATGAGACAAAGACTTTACATAAAAAGAAAATGACAGACCAATACCCCTTGTTAACATAGGTAGAAAAATCTTTTTTTAAAAAAAAGTATTAGCAAGTAGAATCCATCATTATATAAAAAGGACAGTACATCACAACCAAATGAAAGGTATCCCAGGAATACAGATTGATTCAACACCAATCAATCAAAAAATTAATGAAATTCACCACATAGTGGATTTTAACCATATAGTTATCATAAAAGATGAGAAAAGGCATTTGACAAAATTCAACACCCATTCACTATAAAACTCACTCAGCAACTATGAGTAGAAGAGAACTTCTCCAAACTGATAAAGAACATCTGAAAACAAAAATTTTTAACCCATAATGGTGAAAGACATTCTTTTCATGCTAAGATTAAGAAAAGGCAAAAACGACCTTCTTCAATATTATAAGGAAGTTTTAGAAAGTGAAATAATACCTTAAAAAAAGGCATAAAAGGAAGAAAAAGGGAGGGATAGAAGAAGGAAGGGTACAGATTTTGTTGTCTCTATAGATTAGAATGCAATCAATGTAAACTGTCTATTCACAAGTGATATGATTGTTGAATCTGCAAAATAAGTGAATTTAGCAAGGTCAATACAAAATCAATTGTATCTCTATATGCTAGCTATGAATAACTAAGATTGAAACTTAAAAAGTTCCATCTACCATACCACCAAAAGACATGAAATACTAAATAATATATAGGACCCTAATGATAAAAACTATAAAATGCTGAGGAAACAAGTAAAAGAAAATAAAAATGGAAAGATATATTGTGTTCAGGGGTGCCTGAGTGGCTCAGTCAGTTAAATGTCTGACTTCGGCTCAGGTCATGATCTCCATGGTTCGTGGGTTCAAGTCCTAATCAGGTCTGTGGTGACAGCTCAGAACCTGGAGCCTGCTTTGGATTCTGTGTCTCTCTGCCTCTCTCCCACTCATACTCTGTCTCTCTTTTAAGAATAAATAAACATTTAAAAAATTTTTAAATAATAAAAATAAAAAAGATACATTGTGTTCAGGAATCAGAAACTAAACATTGCTATAATGCCATTTCTCCCAAGATTGATCTATAGATTTAATATAATCTCAAAAACTAGAAAGATTTTTGAAGAAATCAGAAATCTAATTCTAAAATGTACACGGAAATGCAAAGGAACTAAACTATCCAAAACAAATCTGAAAATACAGCAAGTTATTTTGTGAATACAGAAGACTGATTTTAAAGTTTGCACAGAAAAACAAAAAACACAGAACAGCCAACACAATATTGGAAAAGAAAAACAAAGAGGACTGACAAAACCCAACTTTAAGACTTAATATACATCTACGTTAATCAATACAGTGTACTTACTATTGGTAAAAGAAAAGACAAATAGATCATTGAAACATAATAGAAAGCCTAGATAAAGATCCACAGAAATATAGTCAATTGATAGTGAAAGGTGCAAAAGTAACTCAATTGAGAAAGCATAGTCTTTTCAAAAAGTGATGCTGAAAAAACTGGACATATACATGCAAAAAAAAAAAACCTACGTACAAATCTTATGTCTTTCAAAAATTTTAATTAAAAATGGATTATAGACCTAAATATAAAATGCAAAACAATAAAACTCCTAGAAACTAACAGAGGAGAAAATTGATGTGAACTTGGGCTTGACAATGGCTTTTTTAGATCCAACACCAAAATTATAATGAATAAAATTTTTAAATGATAACTTGTATTTCATTAAAATTAAAAAGTTTTGCTATGCAAAATGCAATAGCCAGAGTGCCAGAGTCTGGGCTCCATCAGGTCCAGGGCTCCCTGAAAGGATGGACGATATTGGCGAAAGAGAGAGTGAGAGAGCCTCGGCTTTTCTTTCTGATCACCAGGCAGGCATCTGTTTATTATAGATGAAGTGTTAACATGACATCAAAAAAGTGGAATTTTTTACAAATAATTCTCAGTGATAAAAATTTTTAATAGTTTATTCTCAAATTGGTTTCCATATAACACCCAGTGCTTTCCCCACAAGTGCCCTCCTCTATCACCACCACCTCACTTTCCCCTTCCCCTCCCGCTTCAACCCTGGGTTTGTTTTCAGTATTCAATACTCTCTCTCCCCAACTCTCTTTCCCCCTTCCCCTCCCCATCTAGGGTCCCTAATGGTGCTTACACCTTCAACATCAAACAACAAGGTTGACACAAGCAACTTACTAACCAGCACAAATACATTCTTCCTTTTGTGAGCCAGACAGAATGACTCCTAGCCTAATCTATGCCTGAATCTCATCGTTATTGATATAAACAAATATGTTTGCTTTCTGCTTCTCTCTGAGAACACCCTGCTATCTTCTTAGTTGTAAAACTTACTACTGGTTTAAACAAATGTGTATGGGGGCACCTGGGTGGCTCAGTCGGTTAAGCATTCAGCTTCCGGCTTTGTCTCAGGTCATGATCTCACAGTTCATGGGTTTGAGCCCTCAGGCTCTGTGCTAACAGCTAGTTCAGAGCCTGGAGCCTGCTTCGGATTCTGTGTCTCCCTGTCTCTCTGACCCTCCCCTGCTTGTGCTGTCTCTCTCTGTCTCTCAAAAATAAATTAAAAAACATAAAAAATTTTTAAACAAATGTGTATGTTATCTGGTTTTCACTGAGAATATCTTGTTATGCTATTTGTAAAAATTAACTACATCACTGAAATTAGAGTAATCCTACAAAAATGCCTCTGTAAAACCTGTTTCTTTAAGAAACTGCAAACATTTGCCATTTCCTTGCTGTGA
The DNA here is from genome assembly GCF_006229205.1 of Suricata suricatta. Classification (NCBI taxonomy): domain Eukaryota; kingdom Metazoa; phylum Chordata; class Mammalia; order Carnivora; family Herpestidae; genus Suricata; species Suricata suricatta. The sequence goes on from NC_043709.1 coordinate 65,283,485, forward strand.
CTGTGTCATCCAGCAAGGCCAACACGGCGCCCAGCAACTCATCTTTTCCCTGGCCAGATGCAATCATGCCTCAGGGACAGGGCAGGGAGACAGGCCGCTCCTGACACTAATCAGCAAAGCACTGCAAGGTTTGGTGCCCAAGCAGAAATGAAGGTTTCAAGAGGGTAGATTTGGGGAGCTATCTGGGGGCAAGAGACCGTGGAAACTTGCTGTACCCTCACGAGGAATTTTCACTCTACCAGTAAGTTCAGATAGCTCCCAGCGCCAGAGAATGAAACAAATGTTTGCAAAACATATATCTAATAAAGACTGGTATCTAAAATATACAAAGAACTCTTAAAACTCAACTATAAAAAAACAAACAACCTGATTTTAAAATATAGGCAAGAGAACTGAGCAGATACTTCATCAAAGAAGAGATCCAGATGACAAGAAGTAAGCATATGAAAGATGCTCAATATCCTATGTCAGGGCACTACAAATTAAAATAATGAGATACCACCACACACCCATTAAAACAGCTAAAATCCAGAACATTGATAACACCAAATATTGGGAGGATATTGAGTAATGGGAACTCTAAATTCATTGCTAGTGAGAATGCAAATGATATAGCCACTTTGAGACAGTATGGCAATTTCTAACAAAACTAAACGTAGTATTTATTTTCTTTTCAAGATTTTATTTATTTATTTTGTATTAATAGTTTATTACCAAGTTGGTTTCCATATAACACCCAGTGCTCTTCCCCATAAGTATAAACTCAAGTTAGATAACATACATTGTAGTATTGGTTTCAGGAGTACAATTTTGTTATTTATCACTTACATACAACACCCAGTGCTCATCACAAGTGCCCTCCTTAGTGCCCATCACCCATTCAGCCCATCCTCTCACCCACTTCCCTACCAGCAACCCTCAGTTTGTTGTCTGTAGTTAAGAGTCTCTTATGGTATGCCTCCCCTCTCTGTTTTTATCTTATTTTATTTTTTCTTTCCTTTCCTCTATGTTCACCTGTTTTGTTTCTTAAATTCCATATATGAGTGAAATCATATAGTATTTGTCTTTGACTGACTTATTTCACTTAGTATAATACACTCTACTTATATCTACATCATTGCAAATGGCAAAATTTCGTTTTTAATGGTTGAGTAATATTCCATTGTATATATATACCACATCTTTAGCCATTCATCAGTCAATGGACATTTGGGCTTTTTCCACAATTTCCCTATTGTTGATAATGCTGCTATAAATATTGGGGTGCATGTGGCCCTTTGAATCAGTATTTTTGTATTCTTTGGATAAATACCTAGTAGTGTGATTGCTGGTTCTATCTTTAACTTTCTGAGGAAGCTCCACACTATTTTCCAGAGTGGCTGTACCAGTTTGAATTCCCACCAACAATGTAAAAGTTTCCCTTTCTCCACATCCTCACCAATATCTGTTGTTTCCTATGCTGTTAATTTTAGCCATTCTGACAGGTGTGACGTGGTATCTCATTGTGGTTTTGATTTGTATTTCCCTGATGAAAGACCCACAGCTAATATCATCCTCAATGGAGAACAACTGAGAGCTTTCCTCCTAAGGTCAGGAACATGACAGGGATGTCCACTCTCACCACTGTTGTTCAACATGGTACTGGAAGTGCTAGCCTCAGCAATCAGACAACAAAAAGAAATAAAAGGCATCCAAATTGGAAAGGAAGAAGTCAAAGTTTCACTTCACAGATGACATGGTATTCTACCTGGAAAACCTGAAAGATTCAAAAAAAAAATTACTAGAATTAATACACGAATTCAGCAAAGTCACAAGGTGTAAAGTCAATGTGAAGAAATCTGCTACATATATACACCAATAATGAAGCAGCAGAAAGAGAAATCAAGGAGCAATTTTTCAATTGCACCAAAAAGCATAAGATACCTAGGATTAAACCTAACCAAAAATATTAAAGATCTGTACTCTGAGCACTGTAGAACATACATGAAAGAAACTGAAGAAAACACAAAGAAATGGAAAAACATTCCATGGTCGTGGATTGGAAGAAAAAATATTGTTAAAATGTCTATACTCCTACACTGTTGGTGGGAATGTAAACTGGTGCAGCTGCTCTGGAAAACAGTGTGGAGATTCCTCAAAAAACTATCCATAGAACTCCCTTATGACCCAGCAGTAGCACTGCTAGGGATTTACCCAAGAGATTCAGAAATGCTGATGCATAGGAGCACATGTACCCCAATGTTCATAGCAGCAATGTCAACAATAGCCAAAACATGGAAAAAGCCTAAATGTCCATCACCTGATGAGTGGATCAAGAAGATGTGGTATATATACACAATGGAGTACTACATGGCAATGAGAAAGAATGAAATCTGGCCATTTGTAGGAAAGTGGATGGACCT
>NC_043709.1:65285986-65291150 GCF_006229205.1 Suricata suricatta
TGAGTGGATCAAGAAGATGTGGTATATATACACAATGGAGTACTACATGGCAATGAGAAAGAATGAAATCTGGCCATTTGTAGGAAAGTGGATGGACCTTGAGGATGTCATGCTAAGCGAAATAAGTCAGGCAGAGAAGGACAAAAACCGTATGTTTGTACTCATAGGTCTAACAGGAAAACAAGAGAAACCTAATGGAGGACCAGGGGGAGGGGAAGAGGGAAAGAGAGTTGGGGAGAGAGAGGGATGCAAAACTTGAGAGACAATTGAATGCTGAAAATGAACTGAGTGTTGAAGGGAAAGGGGGAGTGGGGAAAAGAGGTGGTGGTGATGGAGGAGGGCACTTATGGAGAAGAGCACTGGGTGTTGTATGGAAACCAATTTGACAATAAACTATTTAAAAAAAAAAGAAGGGTTTTAGGGGCACCTCTGTGGCTCAGTCGATTGAGCATCTGGCTTCGGTTCAGGTCATGATCTCATGGCTTGTGGGTTAGAGTTCCGCGTCGGGCTCTATGCTGACAGTTCAGAGCCTAGAGCCTGCTTCAGATTCTGTGTATCTCTCTCTCTCTCCCAAAAATAAATAAACTAAAAAAAATTTTTTTAAATGTCTGTACTGCCCAAGCTACACATTCAATGCAATCCCTATCAAAATAACATCAGCATTTTTCACAGAGCTAGAACAAACAGTTCTAAAGTTTGTGTGGAACCAGAAAAGACCCCAGATAGCCAAGGCGATGTTGGAAAAGAAAAACAAAGTGGGAGGCATCACAATTCCAGACTTCAAGCTATATAACAAAGCTGTAATCATTAAGATAATATAGTACGGGCACAGAAACAGACACAGAGATCAAGTGAATAGAATTGAGAACCCAGAAATGGACCCACAACTATATGGTCAACGCATCTTTGACAAAGCAGGAAAGAATATCTAATGGAAAAAATCCATTTATACAATGGAATAACATTTGTTGTTGTTCCACCAACAAATGGTGTTGGGGAAAACTGGACAGTGATATGCAGAAGAATGAAACGAGACCACTTTCTTACACCATACACAAAGATAAATTCCAAATGAATGAAAGATCTAAATGTGAGACAAGAAACCACTAAAATCCTAGAGAGAACACAGGCAGCAACCTCTTTGACCTCAGCTGTAACAACTTCTTACTAGATATGTCTCCGAAGGCAGGGTAAACAAAAGCAAAAATGAACTATTTGGACTTTATCAAGATAAAAAGCTTTTTGCACAGCAAAGGAAACAATCAAAAAACTAAAAGTCAGCCTACAGAATGGGAGAAGATATTTGCAGATGACATATCAGATAAAGGACTAATATCCAAAATCTACAAAGAATTTATCAACTTCAACCCCCAAAAATAAATAATCCAGTTAAGAACTGGGCAGAAGACATGAACAGACAATTCTCCAAAGAAGGCATACAGATGGCTAAGAGACACATGAAAAAAAGCTCAACATCACTCATAAGCATACTCTTTACATATGATCCAGCAATTGCACCCCTTGGCATTTACCCAAATAAATTATAGCAGCTTTATTCATAATTGCTGAAACTTAGAAGCAAGATGTCCTTCCACTGGTTAATATATTAACAAACTCTGGTATATCCATACAATAGAGTATTAATGGTAAAAAGAAATGGAGCCACAAAAAGACATAGAGGATTCTTAAATGCATATTAGTAAGTGAAATAAGCCAATATGAAAAGGATAAATACTGTATGATTCCAATTACATGATATTCCAGAAAAGACAAAACTATGGAGATAATTTTTTAAATCAGTTTTTGTTTGTTTTGCCAGGAGTTTTGGGGGAAAGAGGGAGGCATGAATAGGTGGAAAACATAGGTGTTTTACAGGACAGTGAAGCTATACTGTATGACACTGTGATTGCAGATACATGCCATTATACATTTTTCAAAACCCATAGAATGTACACACACAGAGTGAATCATAATGTAAACAATGGGTTTTAGTTAACATATCGATATTGGCTTATCAATGGTAACAAAATGTACCACACTAATGCAAACTGTTCATAACAGAGGAAGCTAGGGGGGTGGGGTGAGATGTTAGAGGATATATGGGAATTGTTTGTATTTTAAGTTCATTTTTCTATAAACCTAAAACTGCTGTTAAAAACAGTCTAGGGACACCTCAGGAGCTCAGTCAGTTGAACATCTGACTTCAGCTCAGGTCATGATCTCGTGGTTTGTAAATTTGAGCCCCGCATCAGACTTATTGCTGTAAGTGAAGAGCCTGCTTCATCAGATCTCCTGCTTCCCTCTCTCTCTGTCCCAAGCTCTGATTTGGGCTGTGTCAGGCTCAGAGCCTGCTTAAGATTCTCTCTCTCCCTCTCTTTCTGTCCCTCCTCTGCTCACACATGTGCGTGGGCTCTCCCTAAATTAATTAAATAATTAATTAATTAATAAGAACAACAACAAAGTTGGAGGACTCACATTTCCTGATTTCAGGATTTACTATAAAACTGCAATAACAAAGACTATATGGTATTGGGAAAAGGATAGACCTATAAATCTGTGGAAAGGAATAGATTTTTGAAATAGATTCTCATATACATGGCCAATTTATTTTCAACAAGGTACAAAGTTAATTCAAAAAAGAAACAATGATCTTTTCTAGAAATGGCACTGAGAAAACAACATTCATATGCAAAACAAACTTCAACCATACCATGTACTTTATGAAAAAAATTAACTCAAAAAAGGTCATAGACCTAAATATATCATGTTAAATAATTAAAGTTCCAGAAGAAAACATAGACAAAAATCCTTATGACCTTGGCTTTGGCAATATTTTCTTAACAGTGACACTAAAAGCAAAAACCATAAAAGAGGGGCGCCTGAGTAGCTCAGTCCGTTAAACGGCCAGCTTCAGCTCAGGTCATGATCTCACAGTTAGTGGGTTTGAACCCGCGTCCGGCTCTGTGCTGACAGTTAGCTCAGAGCCTGGAGCCTGCTTCAGATTCTGTATCTCCCTCTCTCTCTGGCCCTCCCATGCTCGCGCTGTCTCTCGCTGTCTCTCAAAAACAAATAAAAAACATAAAAATAAAAAAAATTAAATAAAAGCATAAAACATAAAAGAATTGTCAAATTAAACTTCATCAAAATTTTAAAACTTGCACTTTGAAAGTTACAGTTAAGAGAATGAAAAAAAAAAAAACCAACAACAAGCACAGCTTGGGGAAAACACATACAAAGCACGTATTTGAGATACTACCTGTATCCAAAATACAATAATGCTCAGAACTAAATAATAAGAAAACAACACGATTTTTTAAATGTGCAAAATAATTGATAGATATTTTACCAGAGAAAATATATGGGAAGCAAATAAGCACAGGAAAATGCTCATCATTATTAGTCTTTATGAAAATGCGAATAAAAATCACAATTTGACCACACAACATATTTATTAGAATTATAGAATAAAATAAAAATCTGAAAATACCTATAGTGCTGACAAATAATGCAATTGGAACTCTTATACATTTCTCATATATTTCTTGTGGGAATGTAAAATGGTACAACCTCTTGTAAAACAATTTTTCAATGTCTCATAAATTGAAACGCTTAAGATACCACCTAGAGATCTCACTCCTAAGTTTCTACTCAGGGGCATTGAAAACTTAACATAGACACAAAAACTTCTATGCAGATATTTATAGCAGTTTTATTTATTATCACAAAAACTGACATTCTAAGTGGTAATGAATACCTTCAAATAGTGAATGTGTAAACAAGCTGTGCTACATCTGTACAGTGAAATACTCAGAAATAAAAAGGAGCAAACTATTGATATATACAACATGGATGAATCTCAGATAAATTATGGTACATAAAAGGGGAAGAATCAAAAGGCTACATACTGGAGCACCTGGGTGGCTCTGTCGGTTGAGCATCCGGCTTCAGCTCAGGTCATGATCTCCTGGTTTGTGGGTTCAAGCCCTGCGCCAGGCTCTGTGCTGACCGCTAGCTTAGAGCCTGGAGCCTGTCTTCAGATTCTGTGTCTCCCTCTCTCTCTGACCCTCCCTTGCTCATGCTGTCTGTCTGTCTCTGTCTCTCTCTCTCAAAACTAAATAAAACATTTAAAAACAAAGGCTACATACTATATAATTCAATTTAAATTATATTCTGAAGATGACAAAAATATAGGTACTGAAAAAGTTCAGTGACTGCCAACAGTTCAGTGACTGCCAAGGCTTGGAGACTGATGGAAGAGTTGCCTAAATTAACTACATAGAGCATGAGGCAGTTTTTTCAGATGATAGATGATGGAATTTGGGGACATGTCTCTTGAGTGAGATCATGACTACATGACAGTGTGTGTGCGTGTATTTGTCAAATAGAACTATACTAAAAGGGGTAAATTTTACTAAATATAAACTATATACCAACATAAAAAGATTTGGGGAAAGATTTCCATTTCTGAACTACCTTCCCATCCCTTCCCACATACACAACTATAAAACCCTAACAATGCTATACAAAATGTGTTTTAAATCCTATCAAATTCTTACTGAGCTTTCAAGAAAATAAGGAAAACATTCAGTGGGCAAAAACAAAGAAAAGGCTGAAAATCAGAATGACAGTTACACTATGTTTTTCAGTGAATGTTTGTAGATCTCAATAAATAAGAGGCTTCAGAAGACTATACTGGAACAAGAGGCAAACTCTTGGATCTATATAATGTAGGAAGTTGGAAATGAAATCATGACTAAACCCTGTCTCCTCAAAGCCCTATACACTCCATAAAAGATTGGGCAAGGAAATAATCTTCCCGTTGGTAGGGAAAAGCAACATGGATATCTATCTATATTAGCCTGAGTTCTGGGGGAAAAAACCTCCCTTGAAAATTTGACCACATGCTAAAATGAACAAATCAAAAGACTATAGATGCTGGCAAGGGTATGGAGAGACGGGCACCCTCCTACACTGTTGGTGGCAATGTAAACTGGTGCAGCCGCTCTGGAAAACAGTGTGGAGGTTCCTCAGAAAACTATCAATAGAACTCCCCTATGACGCAGCAATAGCACTGCTAGGGATTTACTTAGGGGATACAGAAGTGCTGATGCACAGGAGCACATGTACCCCAATGTTCATAGCGGCACTTTCTACAATAGCCAAA
>NC_043709.1:65291250-65310715 GCF_006229205.1 Suricata suricatta
ATATATATATATATATATATATAAAGAATGAAATATGGCCATTTGTAGCAAAGTGGATGGACCTTGAGGGTGTCATGCTAAGCGAAATAAGTCAGGCAGAGAAGGATAGATACCATATGTTTGTATTCATAGGTCTAACAGGAGAGACCTGGCAGGGGACCATGGGGAGAGGAAGGGGGAAAGAGAGGGGGAAGAGTGAGGGACACAGATCAAGGGAGACTACTGAATATTGAAAATGAATCATGGACTGAAGGGGGAGGGGCAGGGAGGGGGTGATGGTCATGGAGGGGGGCACTTGTGGGGAGAAGCACTGGGTGTTATATGGAAACCAATTTGACAATAAACTATTAAAAATTAAAAATTAAATTAAAAAAAGAAAATTTGACCACAAACCTTTGCTAATTTACACTTTATTTGTGGTAGAATGCAGAATAATCATTCTGAGCCAAATAATTATAAAATGATTCTGAGTTGGTATCTTTCTGGAGAACTTTCTGGAGAAGCAAACACAAAACTTCTCACAAAATAGACTGCACAGGATTTCCATATGTGAAGTCCAGCAAAACATGAGCTGATGATACAAAATTACAAAGCAACCACTCTGAGCAACAGTTAGCAGAAAGATAAAATATCACTCTGGACACCTCAGTATTTCCAGATAATGGAATTTTTGGCTTAATAATACAATGTAAGTATGCTTAAGATGTTTAAAGAAATAAAATCTGAGGTTGGAAACATGAAAAAGGAGTAAGATACAATCAGTGAAAGCAGATACATTGGAGGACACAAACAAGATATATAACTGCAAAACATGTTTTGAAATTAAAAAAAAAAACACTTAGAATTTAAATAGTACCTTACACATAATAGAAGAAACAATTAGAAAAACTATGAAGTATGGAGCTAAAGAATTACCAAGGGGGCAGCTGGGCTCAGTTGGTTAAGTGACCAACTATTAATTTTGGCTCAGGACATGATCTCACAGTTCCTGGGATTGAGCCCGGTGTCTGGCTCTGTGCTGACAATATGGAGCCTGCTTAGGATTCTCTCTCCCTCTCTCTCTGCCCCTCTCCTACTCTCCCACTCTCTCTCTCTCAAAATAAATAAACAGCAAACAAAATTTTGGAAGAACAACAAATCTCAAATAGGATAGACAAAAATAAAACAGGTAGGGGAACCTTGGTGGCTCTGTCAGTTAAGCATCTGACTCTAGATTTCAGCTCAGGTCATGATCTCATGGCCGCTCTGAGCACTGAAAGTGAAGCCTGCTTAAAATTCTCTTTCCCTCTCCCTCTGACCCTCCCCTGTTTGCATTCTCCCCACCCCCCACTCTTTCTCTCAAAATAATAATAATAAAAGTGAAATATCAAAATACCAAACACAAAGAAAAAGTCTTAAGAATAGCCAGATGGAAAAGACTCTATTTACAAAAACGAGATATTAGACCAAAGGAAGGCTTTTTAATAGCAAAAATAGAAACCAAAGTGGCTGTATTCTGAATAGTCAAGGATAATGATAGCTACCTAAAACTGAATGTCTCCATAAATACTTCAAAATGATGTAGGTCAAAAAGAATAAAACTCAACAAAAGACATGCCTCAGCATAATTAGAAGACAGAGGGTGCTACAAACTTCAAACCAGTATAAGTAGAAAAATAGACACCAAATCCAAACAGATCTATTCTTCGTACTCCCTTGGTAAGCTTTGGAGAGTAAGGGCCATTCAGAAAACAAAAGGATGGAAGAAAGAAGAAGGGAATGCATGAAGTGCCTAAGATTTATCTAAAATCACTTCCACAAAAAGAAAGTCTACTTGACATTTAAAAAGACTGAAAAGGAGTTCTGGGGTTCTAGGAAATGTAGTTGGGAGACCCCACCCTCTTTAAAATTGCTGTAATGGCTGCTTCTGGAAGGTGGTGTCATGTGGAACCTCTCAGTCTCAGTACCTGGAACTCCTGGAAGAGAGTATTTCAAGCCAGATAGAATTACATATTTACTATCTCATTATCAGCCTGTAGTCTCTGGCTTATCTCACAGCAGAGACTGAAATGCTGCTCTTAAAGCTTCAGCCCCGTGCAATTGGTAAGCCCATTTGAACAAGGCAAAGGAGAAAATTATAACCTCTCCTCCACTAGCAGAGGTATGCAGAATTAGTCTTGTTGACATGGGCCCACTCTTTCCTATGCTGCTTGTAAATTTTGGGTCTTGTTTGAATTCTCATTCTAAGAAAGCAACTATAAGAAAAAGAAAAGCCTATGAGACAAACAGGAAATTTGGACATGACTGGATAGCTGAATCAGTTCAGGAACTATTCTGAATAAACATTTTTCCAAAGAAAACTTACTATCTATTGCTTTTCCTGGAGTCCTATGTTGGACTACATCTTCCTGAATCCCTTGGGTTGGGGTGTCAGAGTGATGGGTTCTAGTTCTGCCTTTGAGGATGAGGGTTCTTTGTCTGGCATAAGGGAGCAGGAACCATGAAAACAACCTGATCCTTCGTTCTTCCAAATAGCATTCTTAGGTGGGGAAAAGATTCAGCCTAGGAAATATGAAGCTAACTCAGAAATTCCAGGGCTCTTTGCCAATGGACAGGTTTCCCTAAGGATCCTAGGACTGGTCTAATCTGCTTAAACTCCTGAGACCTGGTCAGACTAAGGCAGACTGAAGAATAGATTGTTCATCTGTTAGTTTCCTGTCAGTGACCAGTGAGAAATTCTCTACCTTTCTAATGTTGAGAGCCTATTAGATATCTTGGTACACCTGTAAGGGGGTGGAGGTGGGATGAGAGAGACGTGATAGGGAGTACAGTAGAGTCAGAGGGAGTAGAGAATCAGGAGCTCACACTATAAATGAACAGCTGTTTCACAACTGAACTCACTGTATCCTCACTCTGGGCCTGAAATCAGTACAGCCAATGTCTTCATCTGCAGATGCTGAAGCCCATGGAGAAGGTCAGTGAATATGTTCAGTTCTCCTGTGCTGAAAGTTGACATCCTCTCTTGGCATCTATCAGAGAAGAACACTCACTGGCTCCCTCAACAATATCTGTGTTCAGATCATACCAGGGCTCTACACACAATGGCCATTGATGACATGTTACAGATCTTAACTCAGTTTACCTCTGCCTTGTGCTGTTTCTTCTCTAGATGTCTAGGTGTGTCTCTGCTTGCCTAACTCTCCCCAGTTAGTTGCTTCTTTCTCTGTGTCTCTCCTCCATGTTTCTATTAGGCTCTGAGTCTTCCCACCTGCCCTGCTGGCTCTGGCTGAGGGGCAGATAACTTGGATGAGCATGTTGGTCTGGTTTTGAGGCGACCTGTCTACAAGGCAGAAAGAACCCAGGGTGCAGAATAATTATTCTCAGAGTCACCTGGTTGAAGTGAGAGGATTCTAAAGATTCTAAACCCCTAGATTGGGGGGATTGGTTCCACATCATCCATGGACATATGCCCTTATGATTATGTGGGCCTCTCAGTCCGTTTCCTACTTGGCTTTTCCTCTTTCTGGGGATTTTTTTCTCTCTTTTTCTAGCTCTTCATTTCTTCACTATGTCCTTCCCCTCCTTCTTTCTAGATCCCCCCTTTCACTGTTTTTCCATCCTCTTTCAGCGTGAACAGAAGAAAGGCACCATCCTGGAAAATTTATTTTGGTTTTAATACTTTATTTATAAGTGGACTTGATCCACAGAGGTTTGAGGACAGTAAAAGACCACATAATTAGTCTCGCTTCTATCCCTGTCTAGCTACTTGACAAGTCAGCTTGCTTATTCTTTCCTGAAACTCTATTTCCCCATCCTCAAGTCCTGTCAGTGGCACCTTTTGAGAGCACAAAGTTCCTCACAGGTTGTTGTACAGAGCAAATGAGAGAATCTAAACCGTTGGAGTCACAGAAATGGGAGGGTTGTTGAAATTACATTTTTCACAATCTATTCTTGTTTCCTCTTATTTCTAACTTTCACTATTTGACTTTATCTTCTGTTTTCTGCTCATCTACTTATTTTCTTCTATATTCCTCACAATGTGTTTTTCTTCCTCCTTTCCCATTTGTGCTTTTCTCTCAATCCATTTGCCTGTATAAATAGTTTTCCTGTATATCTGTGCATTTTTCTTTACCTTTGAGAAAAGATGGGTTAGGATTCTCAAAGAAGTTCATAAATATATTACAAAATAAGATAAATAACATGAAGATTCAGTTTTTCTCATTTCCTCTAAGATCTACAAAATAAATAAAATGACAAGAAAGTAAGTCAAGGAGTCAGAGATGGGACAGGAGTTTAATCTGCTATACAAAAGAATTTCCTGATCTGGAAAAGTGATTTTTTTATAACCAGAGTTTCTACCTAGGAATTTTCCATGGCAGTGGAATAGTGGTTCAAGACCTTCAAAGATCTCTTCCAACATATGAGGTGCAAAGAATAAAAGATGGGAGAAAAGTAAAGGGGAAGGTAATGAACATGTACTAAGCAATTACTGTTTGTCGATCACTTTAAATGTATTATTTCCATTATCAATTAATGTTTACACCATTTGATAAGCCAGAGAGGATATCCCAAAATACTATTAACAAGGGGTAAAGCTGAGATGTAAATACTGATTTATCTAATTCCAAACCCTAAGCTTTTTCTACACATCTACCATATATATGTAAGTTTCACATGTGGATGGTGGATGTCAAAAAGTGACTATTTCACTTTTTAATACTGCCTATATCATTGACCAACTAATTCTAGTTCTTTCCAAGACTTTTTCATATGTGACTATCTCATCTTCCTATCTTAGTGTTTCTGGTTATTTTTAATATCAGTACAATTTTTCAAGACAACATAAATGACACATAGTTCACATTAACCATGGCTGCTAATACTGCTGAGAAGAGGCAGTCTAATGCTCAGTTTTGCCCTCATCAATCACAACGTCCTTCTGTATAATTTCCTACAAATCCATCTTGTACAAATAGCCAAACTCTTAATCTTCAAGGGTTAATCATTCTATGTGTGGATTAATTAATCACTTTTTCATATTATTTTCCCTCTATATTTTAGGATATTTGGAATCAGAAGGTTGTGGGAGGTTATTTAGGGACTTTTTTCACAAATTATTTAAATCCCTTCTAAGAATAGCCATTTTCAGGAGGAGAGTATTCTTCGCTTTATTTGATTTTTGCTTTATATATAGCTTAGATTGTTATTCTGGAGGGGAAACTGTGAACAACTATTAAGTGTTTTAGCAGAAAGGATAAGTGGATTTGAGATCCATCTAGAATTAAGAAAATCAGTTGAAATAAAGATCTAAAATAAGGTTACCTGTGCTGTCTCTCACTCATGTGAATGCCAAAGAAAGTTCATTGTAAAGAGAGCGCATTCTTCTGTCTTGTCCATAGTTGTAAAGATCTGTTATGCAAGCAAGGGCCCTCGCACTGTCACTCAGTCCATCATTAGATATGAAGTGTAGTTCAGTCTCTCAATTTCAGAAATATGGAGACTTTGCAGTAGATCCAAGTATAAGAGGGCAGAATCTAATTCAGAGAAAAGGGAAAGAAACTACATTTGCCTTGGAAAGTCTCTAGATAACATGATAGAAAGTATTATTGTAATTTAACAAATTTGTTGAGTTTGTCTATTAATAGTAAAGAAACGTTTCAACATAAATCCAGCTTTTGCTGAGGATTGGATAACATAAATTGTTCTATAATATATGCAGGTTAGACCTATCCAAGCATTTTATAGCAGTATCCCTTTTCATTCCTATTGAAAAATCCCAAAGCTATTTATTTATTAATTTTACCATGGCCCAAAGAGAGCAAACTAAACATCCTAAACAAACTCTCCTATGAACCTAACGTTTAATTTTTACAATGGTAGGTTGACATTTATTAAATTTGTAACATCTTATATGAAGTTAAGTGACTTCAATTTTTTTTTGCATTTGTTTAGGGGTCTGTATTTTTCTTAATTTTAACATCTAAGGAAATCATCTTGGAGTTTGGTTGTCTGAGGCCAATATGTCTTAAGAATTAAATTTGTTGGACTTTGGTTAATTGTATCATGAATCTATCCCTTCTAAATTCTTTGAGATGTTTATTTGTAGACATCTCAAGATTCTTTTAGCCAAAGCCATTCCCACTTTATTTTCATAATTCCAATGGAATGGAAGATTCATGAGGACAATAATTTTGATCACTTTTCCAAGTGTCTAAAACAGGGCCTGGCCCATAAGAGGCTCTTAGTAAATATTGATTGAGTGACTGAATAAATTAAGTATTTATTTTTAATATTTTCAATATACTTTAAATTACATCCATATGTAACTATTTGTCAAACTAGTACTACACAATATTTTTTAGTTTAAGAGAAGTATTTAAACACTAAGAGTAAGAAGATCTAATGGGTAAATGAGAAGTATGTTATCTTTGATGTACTTTATAACAGCTAAATCATAGAATAACATTACACTTTATACCTTGAAAATGTATGTAAAATAAGTCAGGCAGAGGACAGATACCATATGTTTGCACTCATAGGTCTAACAGGAGAAACTTAACAGAGGACCATAGGAAGGGGGAGGAGAAAGAGAGTTGGGTAGAGAGAGGGACACAAATCACGAGAGACTATCGAATACTGAAAACGAACCAAGGGCTGAAGAGAGGGGGAAGGGGAGAAGCGGGTGGTGTCAATGGAGGAGGGCACTTGTGGGGAAGAGCACTGGGTGTTATATGGAAAACAATTTGACAATAAACTATTTTTTAATTAAAAAATAAAAAGGAATACAAAAAAAAAAAAAAAGAAAATGTATGTAAAGAAATATATAAAAGTAATGCTGAGGTGTAAATAAATGGAAAGTAGAGAAAAGCATAAAAAATAAATATTTTATAGCTTTATCATCTATAAGCAGCCATTCAACAATTTGGTGAATTTCCTTCCAATCTTTTGTCAATACAAAGCAAATTTCTTTTTAATTAATGTAGTAAGAATACCAAATATACTGGCTTGTATTTTGCTTTTTGTTTCACTTAAATGTATAATGTAAGTATTTAACATTATTACACAGAGTTCATAAATATAATTTTAATGACTGCATATTTCTTTAATTTTCAATGACATAACAATTCCTCTATTATAGCTTATTTTTTGCTATTATAAATAGTGACAATTTATAATTTTGTATATAAAGTTTCTTCTCAACTGATAATTAATTCTTGGAGTAAGTTTTTCAAATAGTTGAATCTGTTCACATTTAGCAAACTTATACAGCACTCTGTGTCAGGCACTATTCCAAAAGCTTCACAAGTATTGATTCATTTAATACTCATAATCCAATAAAGTAGGTATTATTCTCATCTTAGAAAGGAAGAAACTGAGGCATGTTATTAAGTCACCTCAGTTTACACAGTTGGTAAGTAGAGAAGCCAGGATTTAAATGCAGATATTTGGACTCCAAGGTCTGTATTTTAAAGGGACCTTACATTAAAAGGAATTCTTAAAGCATTTGTTACCTATTGCCAAACTGCTTCCCAACCAAGAATGGAGAATAATTACACCAGCACTGATGTTATAATTTAAATTTTTTTAATTTAATGGATCAGAAATGGTATCTGTTTTAAAACTATTGTTTGATTACTAATAAGTTTGGATACTTTTGGATGGTTTTTCCACTTCTATGAGTTATGATTTCTTATTCTTTTATTTCTCTTTCTTTTTTGTCTTTCTCTAGACTCATCGCGATGTTTATTCCTTTTATCACTTGACATTACATGTTTTTGATGAGCTCTTTACATCAAAAATTTAATATAGTTACTAAATTTAATATATTGTTGCCTCTTGTGTTTGCTTTCTTTTTGAATCAGTTACTAGTTAAAAATACATAAGGTAGGTAGCTTTTTTTTTTATTGGACCAAGTTCCATTTGATGTAAAAATCTATCGAATCTATCTTTCTCTCCACGATTTCTTACATGACTGAGACAAAGCCCTCAAGCTCAAATTCCTTAAGTGGTCAGATAGACAATGTAATGGCATGATATGGGGAGTCTTGAGACTGAAAAGCTTTGAGGCTTCCCACTAGTATGGAACAGAGACCAGCACTAAACTCCAATTAGTTGATGATTAGAATAGACACAGTGCAGCAAGACCTGATTTTTCTTCCCTGAGAAGCTAGACTCTAGATTCTTATGTGAGGTATCCTTTAGAGAAGACTGTAGTTTAATAAAACACATCTGTGTAGGCCAGAGAGGTGATGATGTATCACCTTTGGTTCAGAAGTTCTCCTTCATTCAGCATTCAATTCTATTTTCTTCCAGTTTTTCTGTGAGTTTTTGAAATATATTCAAAATTTTATACAATTATAATTAGTCGTGGTGTGAAGCATCTAGTTGCTTTCTTAAACTGAAGGATTAATTTACATTTCTTTTCTCTTGTCCTCAAGTTTCTCTTTCTTTTTTGGAAAGCAGAAGGATCAATGAAACAATGAAGTCTTAAATGTTATGATGGTGATTTCTTTAATTGCAAAGAAATAATTGTTACTTTTTTCCTGTATGATGGACTTATATTGAATGCTTTTATTGCCTGAGTAATAGAATATGTTTGTTGGAAATTAAGGCAGAAGGGTCCATATATAAATCAGAATTTAAAACACTTTGAAATCCTTAAAAAAAACTAAATAGAAAGGGAAAAGCACACAAAGTAATGCAGAATTTTCAAAGAGGATTAAAGTAATACAATCATATTAAATATTGCAAAGATTTTGGTTAGTGAGTTATATAATTAGAAAGTGATCAACAAAATTACACTTTAAATATTCATTTCCTTGTTCAAAAATCATTAATCAAAAGTTTACTCTGTGTTGGAGAACAGTTAGATACTTTTGTTTCACAATTATCACCTTGTAGTTTTGTCTCCCTCACTATTTTGGCCCGGAAATTGATTCTATGTTAATGAATACAAACATTTAAATCAGCATTATAACAGCACCAAATCCATATAAATTCTTGATATGAAATTACTCTTAATAATTAATTCCACTAATCCAAATTAATTCCTTAACCAACTTTCTAGTATAGTACTTAAGATATTTCCAATTTCTGTCAATACTAAATTATTTTCACCCAAACTAATCCCTTTATGTTTAATATACCAACACAGTTCTGTTATCAGCCTTCATACAAATCAAATTTACATAATAGCTTCTGCTACTATGGTTTTTCTTTTGTGGACATATTTTTATCCAGTTCCATTTTCCCAGGTCAAAATTTATAGATCTAAATCTTAACATATCAGTGTACCTATTTTCAGTTTTTATTTTTGTACTGATTATTTCTATCAATTACATATAGTATTTATTTCTTAGCTAATCCATTATAAATATTGTTAAATATCTCACTAATGATCTCTTCCTGAGAAGAGATTTAATTTAATTCTTCTGAGTATTTTGGTGACCTTATATAAACTGTATATAGCACTTGTGCTCAAAGAGCAAACAATGTTGCATGGTGACAGATGGTAGCTACACCACTGGTAAACATAGCACAGTATGTAGAGGTGTTGAATCACGATGTTGTATAGCTGAACTAATGTAACATTGTATGTCAACTATACTCAAAAAGAAAGAGCAAATAATGAAATTTTTAAAAGTTTACCTCTAAAAAAATTAAGCTATTTTCAGTAAAAGAAGGTTGGGGGAATGATAAATAATTAGAGAAGGCTTTCTTGAGGAGGTGGCATATGATCTGCATCACTAAGAAAATAAGAAAGAATTCACCAGATGCCAATAAGGGTAAAGGACATTACATAGCAAACCCACCACATGTGAAAGCATGGGGACAAGAAGGAGTGGAGTGTGTACATAGTAGGCACCAAATGCTATCTGCATGAATAAGTGGATAGGTTTCTGTATGGTAAATAGTAACTGGAGTGTAGGGTGCATAAAGGGGGTAGAGGAAGTGGAAGTGAGAGAATGAAAGGCTAATTGGATATGGAAGTGAGTGATGAAGCAGAAGAGGTCACCCAGTCTCCTACTTAAATGAGTGGATGTGTCTTAATGCTGTTAAACAAGAAAGCAAACAAAAGGAAGTGAAGGCTCCAGTTCATTCTTTGGTTTTGGACCATTTTGAGCTGAAACAAGACCTGATGCACTATAATCTGTCCTATTTCCAAAGACCACCTCTTAAATCTCTCTTTTCAGTGTTCTTCTGATTCAGTTCCCTCCTTAACATATAATTCTTTGTTTCAGGGATGATCTGATTAGCCCATTAGCCAAGAGCATTATACACATTGAATTTTTTAAAATGCAAAATGTGCTTATTTAGTTCTTATTATACTTTTCTCTATGTCTTGAATCAATTTCTTCTTTAGTTGTTTCTTTTCTTATTTCTGGAAACTTTAAAGGTAATGAGGAAATAAGGATAGCAAGGCATGGTAAAAGGTCTCATGAATAATAAGCTTGAGGGAAAAGGTTAATAAATGTATTCAAACTTCAAAGAGACCTTCCCCACACTCACAATAAGTTGTTCCTTACTATGATTAAATTCAAAGAATGGGGACTACAACTACAAGGAAATGAGAATTATACGTGTGTGTGTGTGTGTGTGTGTGTGTGTGTGTGTGTATTGCTGACTAAATGAGACATTAATTAATGATATAACCTACAAGAGGTAGTAACTCTGCCCAAGACACCTTGGGATGGTGTAAAAATTATTCTAAGGACTTTAAAGCCCTAGTGTGAGTCCCATTGCTTTCATTTAATAGCTATATGATCTTGAGAAAATTACTTTAGTTCTCTGAGTCTCAGTTTCCTGATCTGTAAAATGGAGGTAATATCTACCTCACAGGATTTTTATAAGAGTTAAATGGGATAACATATGTGAATGTGCTTTTGTAAATTATAAATTACTATAAATGGGTAAAGAAGTTTTATCTGAACAGACATTCATTTGGAACGATTTGAGAGGTTATATATGAGGGATTATATAACTTTAAGGGGCACCTTCTTTTCCAGAGAGGATCCCAACATCGGATGTTCTCCCTGGGCTAGCTCATCCATGAGACCGTGTTTCTTACCTGTTGCAGTGATTTGGTGACAAAAAGGCCATTTCCAACCATAGAAACAGAGTAAGGTAAGACACAATTTCCAAGAGTGTCCCATATTATGTGTGTACCATAATACATATAACCAGTGCCCAACTCAGGGATCTTTATTTCTAGAGTGAAGATGAACAGTGGGGTCAAAGTGTTTCCTGTAATATTGTTCCCTCCTGATGGGAGAAATTTAGGTAGAAATTCTGGCCTCCCTATAGGTTGAGGCAGAAACATAAAGAGAGGAGAAATTCACCCAAATCCTAGAAATCTGTTCCACAAATAATAATAATTTTGCCCTTTCCTTTTCATTCCAGTTGTGTACTAGAGCCAGTTAGTACCAGTTCTCAAGAGCCAATTATTAAATTTTCAAGAATTTTAAGAACTGGTTGTTAAACAGAGCTATTATAGGGCGCCTGGGTGGCTCAGTTGGTTAAGCCTCCGACTTCGGGTCAGGTCAGATCTCACGTTTGTGGGTTCGAGTCCCGCGTCAGGCTCTGTGCTGACAGCTAGCTCAGAGCCTAGAGCCTGGAGCCTGCTTCCGGTTCTGTGTCTCCTTCTCTCTCTGCCCCTCCCCCTCTCATGCTCTGTCTCTCTCTGTATCAAAAATAAATAAAACATTAAAAAAACAAAAAAACGGAGCTATTATAAACAAATTATATAAACTTACTAACAAATAAATTTATTAAAAAACAAAAGTAATGCTAAAAATTCATCACTTCCTAAGTTTTCTCCTTTATATTTTACTAGTATCTATGTTCTCAAGCTTATTTACATCTACTATATCTGTTTGGTTGTAAAAACCGTATGATAGTAACCTAATGTGCATACATTGCTAAAACATGTTTAGTGAATTCAATCATTTCTAGCTTGAAATAGGTCATGGTGGGAGTATTTACACTATGGAAATTGACAAATGCTTCAGATCAGAGCCCCTCCCCAAGCCATCTGTTAAACACTTACCAACACCCCACTCCTTTAATTCATTTGTCATATGCTTTGTCTAGTACTTGTAAGACATTCAAAACCCAGAAAGTGCAGGGATGGTTGACAGTGAAGCTTCTGGAATCAGACTTCCCAGATTTGAATTCACATTTCACTATTTACTGTGTGATGTTGGGCAAATTACTGATCCTTTCTGTGAAGTTAAAAGAAAGATTACCTACCCCATGCATGATTTTGAAGTTTAGAACACTTATTACCTAAAACATGGGTGGAACAAACAATACCTAACACATAATGTGCATTATACTTATTTTAATTTAAATAAATTTTTTACTTCAAGTTTTTATTTAAATTCTAGTTAGTTAACATATATGGTAAGATTGGTTTCATATGTAGAATTTAGTGATCACTTAAATATAATACCCAAGTGCTCATCACAAGTGCCCTTTTAAGATTTTGCTATGAAGCCTCTTTCTAGTCCTATTTTACAAAGGATTTGTAAAATCAAGTAAAACTGCTAAATTTTATCAAATGTCTTAACATCTCATTGATTAGAAGCTTTTCATCTTTGACATATTAATGTGGTGAGTTGTATTAGTGGAATTCCTCATATAAGAAAAACTTTAAAGCCCTGGAATAAATTTCAGTAGGTCATGGTGAACTATTCTTTGAGTGCACTAATGGATTCCATTTGCTAATAATTTGTTTTGCCTATTTCATTATTAATATAAATTATCTTGGTCAAAATTTTCTTTTGTGTACTTTTTAGGATTTGGCATGAGTAGTTTGATGACTTTCTGAAAGTAATCAGGAAGCTTTTATATTTTCTGTTCTTGCGAACAGTTTTGGTAGCCTTCGAAAATATCTGATTGCTATGAGATTAGAAAGAACTCACCTAAGGAACTATCAGGGTCTGACACCATCTGTCATAGCTCTTTGTCAGCTTTCTCTGTTTTAATAATTCTCAAATTTGGCTTTTCTTTAGACCTACTTGGGGAGGTCTCAAAAATATTGATGACTGAGCCCTCTCAATACATTCTGTTTTAACTGGTCTGATGTGCAGCTAGGGCATGGGGACGTTTTATTTTATTTATGAATTTTAATTGCAGCATCATTAACATGCAGCATTATATTTAGTTTAAGGTATGTAATATAGTGATTCAAAAACTCTATACACTACTCAGTTCTTATCATGATAGTGTATTCTTAATCCCCTTCGCCTGTTTCACCCATTCACCTATCTACCTCCTCTCTGGTAACCATCCCTTTGTTCTCTATATTTAAGAGTCTGTTTTTTGGTTTGTCTCTTTTTTCTTTGGTTTGTTTCTTCAATTTCACATATGAGTGAAACCATAGATGTTTGTCTTTCTCTGACTGACTTATTTCACTTAGCATTATACCCTCTAGATCCATCTATGTAGTTGCAAATGGCAAGATTTCATTCTTTGTATGTCTAAATAATTCTCATTGTACATATATACCACATATATACACATCTATACCACATCTTCTTTTAAGTTTTTAATTTTAATTCCAGTAGTTAACACACAGTGTTCTACTGGTCTCATGTGTACAATATAGTGATTCAACAGCTCTATACATTACTCAGTGCTCATCGTGATAAGTGTACTCTTTAATCCCCATCACCTAATCCATCCATCCCCCCACCCACCTCCCATCTGACAACCATCTCTATAGTTAAGAGTCTGTTTCTTCACTTCTCTCTCTTTCCCTTTGTCCATCTGTTTTGTTTTTATATTACACATATGAGTGAAATCATATGGTATTTGTATTTCTGTGACTGACTTAATTTCACTTAGCATAATACATTCTAGTTCCATCCATATTGTTGCAAATGGCAAAATTTCATTCTTTTTGATTCCTGAGTAATATGCCAGTGTGTGCGTGTGTGTGTGTGTGTGTGTGTGTGTGTGTGTGTGTGTGTGTCCATTCCACATCTTCATTATTTTTAATTATTTTTAAAGTGGGGTATGGGCAGAGATAGAGGGAGTGAGAGAATCCCACGTAGGCTCTGCACTGAGCCTGGTTTGGGGTTTGAACCCACAAACCATGAGATCATGACTTGAGCCAAAATCAAGAATCAGATGCTCAACCATCTGAGCCACCCAGGTGCCTCCATATCTTCTTTATCCATTCATCAGTTCATGAACATTTGGGCTCTTTCCATAATTTGACTAGTGTTGATAATGCTGCTATAAACATAGAGGTGCATGTGTCCCATTTGAATCTGTATTTTTTTATCCTTTGGATAAATACCTAGTATTGCAATTGCTAGGTCATAAGACAATTCTATTTTGAATTTTTTGAAGAGCCTCCATACTGTTTTCTAGAGTGGTTTCACCAATTTGCATTCCCACCAATAGTGCAAGAGGATTCCTTTTTCTCCACAACCACAACCTGTCAGCACCTGTTATTTCTTGTGTTTTTTATTTTAGCCATTCTGACAAATGTGAAGTGATATCTCAATGTGATTTTGATTTGCATATCTCTGATGATGAATGGTGTTTCATGTGTCTGTTGGCCATCTGTATGTCTTCTTTGGAGAAATGTCTGTTCATGTCTTCTGCCATGGGGACATTTAAAAACTCTTCAAGTTGGGGCACCTGGATGACTCAATCAGTTAAGCATCCAACTTGACTTCCTGAATTTGAGCCCTGCATCTGGCTCTGAGCTGACAGTGTAGAGCCTGCTTGGGATTCTCTCTCTCTCTGCCCCTCCCTGTGTGTGCTTGCTCTCTCTCTCTTGCTGTCTCACTCTCTCTCTTCCCCCTCAAAAAATAACTAAAAACAAAACAAACCCACAAAACTTTTAGAAAAACTCAAGTGACTATAATGTGAAGCCAAGGTTTAGAACAACTGCATTTCACTCCTTTCACTCAGAATATTAGCTTATCTTGATTTCTATCTTTTCTTTAGTGAATTTTTGTGATTTATATTTACCTAGAAAATTATCTTTTCCTCCAGTACATATTTTTCCTCTCTGGTCTTCCTTAAGTTAATTTTGTTTATCTGCTTCTAACCTCTACATCAATTTTATTTTGTTTATTTCATTTATGTTTATTCCTTTTTGTTAATAGTAAAACTATTTCAGGCTATTAACTTTTACTTAAACAAACATCTGTGTATAGTGCCTATTAATATATCCTACTTTTATTATCAATATTTTTAAGATAATCTGTAGTTACTGTTTTGATTTTCTTTTTGATCTAAGGATTGTTTTCAAGGGGCTTCCCCCCCCAATTTTCAAGTAGCTGGGGTTATTTTCATAATTATGTTAAGTTATATTATTGTCATGGAACCACTTCTGAATTATTTGGACAATGCTTCTAAAACATTTGCTTGATATTTAAAAAAAATTTATTATTGATGTACATCTGCTTTATCTTAGTTGAACATGTGTAATACCAGGCACTTAAAAAAGAAAAAGCAACTGATTAAATGAGTTTAATAAAAAAGAAAAAGAAGTGGCACCAGCTGCCCTTCCATCCAGGCAAATTGGTCTCCTAGCTTTGGCCTTTTGGGGAAGGAAGTCCTTGAGACTTGATGCACCAGAATCCCAGATATATACTCAAGACTAAGTCCTTTTTCATTACTTCCCTTACACATCCTTGTTTATCAGAAGCAAGTCCACTCTAAAGTCATTACATTAAGCAGGAGTCAGCAAACAGTAAATATTTACTATCTGTAAAGGGCCAGATAGTAAATATTTTAGGCTTTGCGTGTTGGGTTACTAATATTGGATGAAACATATTTATAATAAAAAATTATTCATTGTTTGAAAAACACATTTAATGAATCATTTAACATTTTTATTTGCTAAATTTGACAACTTGATTTACATGCTATTTGGTCTCTGGCAACTACTCAGCTCTGCCATTGTAGTAGGAAAATTATAGACAATGCATAAGTAAATGGAAGTGGCTGTATTCCAATTACACTTTGTTTATAAAAATAGGCAGTGGCTTATATTTAGGTTGGGGGCCATAATTTATCCTACCCTGCATTAAACTGGTTAGTTTTCAATGTTTAAAGTGCATCAGAATCACATGGAGGTCTTGTTAAAACCCTAGTTTCTGGGCCCCATCCCTAGAGTTTGACTCAATGGCTGGGATGAGACTCAACAGTTTGCATTTCTATCAAGTTCTTCAATTAATACTGCTGGGGGTGATGGTCTTTGGACCACACTTTGAGTACCACTGCATTATAAGAAATGCTTGTTGCCTTTTTATTCCTAAAATCCACTCAGAGGAACATAAGCCTATTTATTTTTTTTTGTAGTTTCTTTTTTTTTTTCCATAATATTTTATTGTCAAATTGTTTTCCATACAACACCCAGTTTATTATTTATTCAAAAACTTTATCAATGTTGTAAGACAAAAAATTTAAGTGCTGCAATTTAAATATTCTCAAGGCCAGATCAGCAATGCTTCCCTAGCACATATGGTACCTTTGGGCCAATTATAAAAAGGCACTCTCTCTCAGGGAAGAACTAGAGGAAAAGGCACCACTTCTCTGAACTCACACCTCACCAGAGGGCATAGCTTGGTAAATTGAGCACAGGCTACATTGCCCAGGCTGGATTTCAGCATTCACTCTTCCCTTCAGGAGCCTTTGTGCAGTGCACAAATGGGACAACGCTCCTGGCAGCTTGCTCATCAGAAGAGTGTTATTACTTATAATTTATTTATCAAAGAAACACATTCAAAATGTAAAATATCCAGTAAGAGTTTACTAATTTTCTTGAAGTAAAACAAACACAAAAAAACTCAGTAAACAATATTATTTTTTTATCTACTTGGACTTGACAGACTTTTTTCAGGTTTAATGAGGTACAATTGACAAAATTGTAAGATATTTAAAGTGTACAATGTGATGATAAACAATATTGGTAAGCAAAATCCCATATACAAGTTGACCAGCCACTTGTGCTCATTTTCTCCCTCAAGAGAAGAAAATAAACACAATTTTAAGAAATCCACTCTGAACACAAATTTAGGAATATTAATGTCCAATGTTAACATAGTGAACATAGTCTGCACTGTTTGGGATCTTTGGAATTTATTTAAGGGCTTAAAAACTTTTTTTCTTAATGTTTATTTATTTTTGTGAGAGAGAAGCAGAGCATGAGCAGGGGAGGGGCAGAGAGAGAGAGGGAGACACAGAATCCGAAGCAGGCTCTAAGCTCTAAGCTGTCAGCACAGAGCCCGACATAGGGCTCAAACTCATGAACCTTGAGATCATGACCTGAGCCAAAGTCAGATGCTTAACCGACTGAGCCACTTAGGCACCACTTAAGGTTTCTTTACTCTTATATAACAACAATATTTTGTAAATGTTCCGTGACCGTCCAAAAGGGTACATTCCCTGTATGGAGGCAAGAGAGTTTGAAATATATTTGCTTATAAATGTATGCTTTTTTATTAATATTATCCATATATTATATGGATTCTCTATGTTCTTACTTTTCCCCTTGATCTAATGACTTGGGATATAGTATAATACCCATTAGGTCAGGGAGAAAGTTCTCATGAGTGATATTATATCCCTGGTACTTAGCACAATATTTGGAACATAGTAGACATTCACTTATTAAATGAATAAATTATTTGGGGCTGTAATATGGATTGGAATGCAGTGGTTCCCAGTTGCCCATTCAAACAAAAGATTAATGTTTATCTTTTATCCTTTCTCCCTATTGGAATTGCAGCAGGTCCTCCAAACTGGAAGCAATGCTCCATTTCATCCTGAAGCTATCCTTCTCCCCAACTGACGTTTTGAAGGCAGGTTCTACTCAGACCTTATGTTGATCTTAAAAGTTTTTAAATATAAACACAGAGGGGCACCTGGGTAGCTCAGTCAGTTAAGCGTCCAGCTTCGGCTCAGGTCATGATCTCATGGTTTGTGGGTTCGAGCCCTGCATCAGGCTCTGTGCTGACAGCCAGCTCAGAAATTGGAGCCTGCTTTGAATTCTGTGTCTCCCTCTCTCTCTGACCTTCCCTTCCTCACACTGTCTCTCTTTGTTTCTCAAAAATAAATTTAAAAAAAACATTTCAATATAAACACAGAAAACAAAATGATTGAAAAGGCATACACTAAAATATTGACATAGTTTCTCTCTAAGTCATTCTTTTTATTTACTTATTTTTGCTTTTTTGGCATTTTTGAGATGTTCTACAATGAACAGGCATTACTTTTGGAGTTAAGAGCAGAAAGAAAATGTGTAGTTAGAAATATAACTCATTTTTTTTTCTGACATGTATACTCTCTGGTTCAAGTTCTACTCATTGAGATCATACAGAAATAGAAAATTCACTCCTCTAGAAGGAGAACCCATTAGTATTTAAAAGGACCTCTCAGATTCTTGAGTCTTCTTTAAAGTTTCCTTAAAACCTTTGTCATATAGTTCCCAGATCTTTCACCACCTTGTTCGTCTCATGAACATAGTCAGTCCCATTAGTGGATAACCATTTAAAATAGAGGTCCAAACTGGATCCAGTATTTCAGATGCAGCCTGATTCACACAAGGACAACAGAATCTCCCTTGATTCATAATATGGTTCCACTATTGCAGCCTACAATAGGACTAGCATTTTCAGTGCCCATGACAATACTGACTCACATAGATTGTACTAAAATGTCTATCTTTTTCATTCTTTTGTCCCCAATCTGTTTTTATACAACTAGGTATCTCATGTGTGCTTTTCCTGTCCTCCCTCCTCAAGCAGGCCGCAGATGGTGGACCTAAGGAACGGGAGCACAGTGACAGAGTTCATCCTCGTGGGCTTTGAGCAGAGCTCCTCTACCACCCGGGCATTGCTCTTTGCCCTCTTCCTAGCCCTCTACAGCCTTGCCATGGCCATGAATGGCCTCATCATCTTCATCACCTGGACAGACCCCAGACTCAACAGCCCCATGTACTTCTTCCTTGGCCACCTGTCCTTTCTGGATGTCTGCTTCATCACCACCACCATCCCACAGATGCTAATCCACCTGGTGGTCAAGAACCACAGTGTCTCCTTTGCCTCCTGCTTAACCCAGATGTATCTGGTTTTTGGTGTAGGTGTAGCTGAGTGCATCCTCTTGGCTTTTATGGCCTATGACCGTTATGTTGCTATCTGCCATCCACTCAGCTATGCACAGATCATGAGCCGGCAGGTCTGTGTAAAGCTGGTGAGTACTGCCTGGTTCTTTGGGCTGATCAATGGCATTCTACTTGATTACATGACATTTCGTGGTCCATTCTGTAGAGACAACCACATAGAAAACTTCTTCTGTGAGGCCCCCATAGTCATTGCCCTCTCTTGTGGAGACCCCCAGTTTAGTCTGAGAATGATCTTTGCCGATGCCATCGTGGTGCTGCTCAGCCCCATGGTGCTCATTGTCATCTCCTATGCCCGCATCCTGGCCTCCATCCTTGGCAGGGCCTCCTCCTCAGGTC
>NC_043709.1:65310815-65321632 GCF_006229205.1 Suricata suricatta
TTCTCTTACTAATATATTTCATGATTGGAGGGGCGAGTGGAATGAAATGGAAACGTTTATTCCAAAATTGGAGGAAAGGTAGTAGGCTCCTTAAGAGAAAGACAGTAAGAGGATGACCAGTCCATTCTTTGGAGCATTTATTTCTAGGGCAAAGGCAATTAGCAGGAGCTCCAGCTTTGGCAAAAGAGCAGACTGAGAACAATGAGGGAAACAAAGGGATGTATAGGAATGAGAGAAATGAACAAATGAGGAAAAAGCAATGGGTGTGAGAAGTATGGTAAGAGGTATGTAATATTATCCCTATATGGTGGCTTCAAAATTCTCCAAGAATGTTTCCAGAAAAAAATAAGAACTGATGAATAAGATTATATTACTCTTCAAAGGAAGCAAGAGGAGGAGCTATATGCCAAATACATGTGAATTATTCATGGAGAGGTGGGAAGGCAAAAGCAAGAACAGGAAGTCTGAGGGGAGCATCCACATCTCCAGATTATACACTGGGAATGGGAGCTATAGAATGATATTTCCTAGGGTCAGGGAAGCTTCCAGTGACATCTGCATTTTATAAGAATAAAAAAGAGCACCTTAAATTATTTGTGTATTTGTTCACTTTTCCTGGAAAATTGTGTCCCCAGCCTGGATGCATGTGTGGAATTTAATTATTTCCCTTTTTTTTTCACAAAGATTTCTTCCTCTCTCTTGGTTTACTTATAATACACTACATTTCCAAGACTCTGCTCACATCTCTATCTTCTTTCTTCCGTGCCTCTATTCAGTTACCTAAAGTCTAGACCATGAGTTCTCAGCCAGGATGATTTTCTCCCCCAGGAGGTATTTGGCAATATCTGAAGACATTTTTTTGGTTGTCATAACAGGAGAAGGGTGTGTGAAACTGACACCTAGTATGTAGAGGCCAAGGGTGCTGCTGAACACCCTGCAATACACAGAACAATTCCCAAAATAAAGATGTGTGCTAAGGTTGAGTAACCCTGTCAGGAGATAAAGAATTAAAAGGACAGAATAAGGAAAATGCTGAGAGGAATTGATATGGGAAAAGAAGAGGCAGGAGGAAACCAAGAATTTAGAATACAGAATTCTACCTACAAACACATGTTTGGTTTACCATGGGCAGGACTTCTGCTCGCACTGCCATGACAACAATCTATATAAGTAGATATGGTAAAAATCTTCTCTAAAACCTCTGTGTTTATCTCTATCTCAGTCTACTCTTACTCCTCTAGTTTTCTCAAGTTATAGGACTTTTCCTACCCAATCACAGCCTTCTGCCTGCCACTAGCCTGGACTTCTGCTTAAATTCTGCCATTTTCCTGTTACTTCAACCCAAACTTCATCCACCCAGCAGTGATCTATCTCTTGTTCCCACCAATCTCACGTTCCTGCCTACTTCAAGCCAATCATTCATTGCCTTTGCTCATTTGCATTAGGATTCCCACAAATGCCAGTCAGTACAACCCCTGAAAACCATGTGCCCTCTTATAGGAATATTTCCTAGAATGTCAACATTTTTCTTATTTACTTTATCAATCTCCTTCCTTCTTCAATGCTTATATTTCCCCACCCATATGCTCCTATCATATGGAGGGTCTACTCTTCCTTTTATGTATGATGGATATTTTCTTTTTCCCCTATAGAACTAAATGCATACCTTCTCCCTCTGGTCTGTGTCCTGGTATACAAACCTTTGTTGGCTGCCTTAATGGGTTTTGTTGTCTTCTACAGCATGTTGTGCTCAACTAATAAGAGTCACTTAGCAGGATTAGAGGAAGGCAGGAGAATGGTATGTGAAGCTCTTTGCTTCTTCCCTGATGTCCCAGAGTTACTGTCAGATGTCCTTCTCCTACAGCTCCCTTTCCTGTCTCTATAAAGTGGTACCTGCTCCCTGCTCTTGAGAGCCCAGGATGCTTTAGCATCCCTTTCTGATTCCCCTAATCCTGTCCACATCCTGGTAAACCCCCTCATTAGTCCGATTTAAGTATGCCAACCATTTCCTCCCACCACAGTGACTGACTAACAAGTACCAGGCACATATTAGCAACCACAAATGGAAAATTCCTCAAAATAGACCATATACTAGTCAATAAGGCATATCTCAAAACATTTTATGGGTATGGAATCATACAGACCAAGTTCTCTGACCATAATGCAGTTAAGTTAGAAGTCAGTATCAAACTAGAAGGAAGTCCATATGGTTAGAAATTAAGAAACACGATTCTAACTAACCTGCATACCAAAGAATGAAGTAAAAGTCTAGCCCAACATGGGAAGAATGAAGAGCTTGGAAGTTGTCACTCCCACACTCACAAATAAAAAAGGGTAAACAAACTGAAAATCAACAATACTTCTTAGATCTATCAGAGAATTGAAGTCACAGGGAATACCACCACCCCAAACACTAAGAGACAAGGGAACACAGAAAATCACAGCTTTCTGGGAGTGGAAACTGCATCTGGAGCCTGGTCAGAACACTGAAAGAGAAATGAACTGTTACTGGAGACTGAGTATAAGCTAGCTTCAGAGATAAAAACTACTGAGGTCCTGCTCTCAGAGGAGCTCTCATAGTTTCATGAGTTTTATTTACAGCAGTCCCATCAGCTTCTCAGGATGATCAGAAAATAAACCCCCTTGTGCTTCTGCAGGAGGAAAGGAAATGTTTGCATTTTGAAATAAACCCAGAGAGCACTGTGCTCCCTACTAGTCTGCCCTAAAGGAAAATAATTTTTGTGAGAACCTAACAAATCTGGGGAAAGATCCAAGAAAAAGAAAAAAAGAAAAACTGAGAAGGACCTGTGAAGGTTGCAGCCAGGGCCACAGGCTCACTAGAAGACTGAGACCAAATCATAGAACTATAGAATTCTTCCACTACCCAGTATCTTACCACCACATCAGTAAGGCTGGAGAATCTCAAGGAGCACAGCTTAAAGAGCTGGAATCCTCAGACCCTATTTAAGAAGGAGTCTCTAGGGAAACAGAAAGACCGCATATGAGACAAAAACAAGGACACTAGAGGAAACTTTAGCTTTTGACACCACAGCTACAGCAAACATTGAACACAACCTAATGCCAACATGCAATTTGCCACTAAAGGCCTATTTTCCTCAGTTCCCTTTACCTAATACCTCATGTCTGCTTTTAACAAAAGAATTGATTGTAATAAAAATTAGACAATTTTAGAAACCCAAAACTTGTAGTGAAACTATTTACAATTTTGTGAGATGTACCAAAAGCAATACTTATTGTTACTAGGAAAAAAAATAAGTGTTTAAGAGTAAAAATTAAGCTACCAATGTAATCAAAGAATAATAGATTATGCAAGGAACACAAAAGGAATAAAAATATAATTAATTCAAGCAAATCCAAAGATTGATTAAATTAATAGAACTAGAAAAAATTAATAATTTCACAGCTCTGTGGCATGACTGATCAAAAATAAACAGACTTAAACAATGCAGAATGAAAGGGACACATAACTACAGATGTTTCAGAATGAATTTTGAGAGGACTTCTGTTTCTGATATTGATGGACCATGTAATTGGACCAGCTAGCTCACTAAGAACAACAAAAGCTGGACAAATATTTTAAACTATCTACTTGAAGGTACTAAAGCACTAAAAAAGCAGTAAAGAATTTGGAGGCTAACATGCAGGGACATTCAATCTGCATTTAAGCAGATTTAGAAGCAGTGGACAAAAGGATTAATAAACTGGACAGCTACATGCAAAAGAATAAAATTGGGCCACTTTTTCTCACCATACACAAAAATAAATTCAAACTGGATTAAAGACCTAAATGTGAGATCTGAAACCATAAAAATTATGAAGTGAGTACAGACAGCCATTCCTCTGACATCAGCTGTAAAAACATTTTTCCAGATGTTTTCTGAGGCAAGGGAAATAAAAGCAAAAATAAACTATTCAGATTGCATCAAGATAAAAAGCTTCAGCACAGTGAAAGAAACAATTGACAAAACTAAAGGCAACCTACAGAATGGGAGCAAATATGTGCAAATGACATAACTAATAAAGGGCTGGGGTCAAAATATATAAAGAACTTACAAAACTCAACACCCCCCAAAATGAATAGTCCAATTAGAATACATGAGTAAACATGTTTCCAAGGAAGACATCCAGATGGGCAACAGACACATGAAACAATGTTCAACATCACTCATCATCAGGGAAATCCAATTGAAATTACAATGAGATACCACCTCACACCTGTCAGAATGGGTAACATAAAAAACACAAGAAACGGCAGGTGTTGGCAAGGATGTGGAGAAAAAGGACCCCTCTTGCACTATGCAAACTGGTGCAGCCATTCTGGAAAACAGGTTGGAGTTTCCCCCAAATGTTGAAAAAGAGAATTTCCCTACAATCCAGTAATCCCACTACTGGGTACTTACTAAAAAACACTAATTTATAAGGATAATGCATTGTAGGGAGGATAAATGTAGGGATAATACATGTTTATAGCAGCATTATTTACAATAGCCAAGTTAAGGGAACATCCCAAGTGTCCATCAATAGATGAATGGGTAAAGAAGATGTCATAGATATACACAATGGAATATTATTCTGCCATAAAAGATTAAAGACCTAAATGTGACACTTGCAACAATATGGATGGAGCTAGAGAGGATACTGCTAAGTGAAATAAGTGAGGTAAATCAGAGACCAACAAATACCATATGATTTCATTCATAGGTGGAATTTAAGAAAGAATGAGCAAAGATTTAAAAAAAAAAAAAAAGGAGAGGCAGACAAAAAACCAGACTCTTAGCTACAGAGAACAAACTAATGGTTATCAGAGGGGAGGTGGGTGGTGGATGGGTAAAATAGGAAATGGGGAATAAGGAGTTCACTTCCCATAATGAGCACTGGGTGATTTATCACTATATTTTACCATATGGTACCATTGATATATGGCACAACTGAAACTATTATAAAACTCTCTGTTAAATACCCTGGAATTTAAAATTTAAAAATATATCTCTATAATATTTCTGTCAATAAAGAACCAGATGGAGGATTTTAAAGCAAATACTATCAATCAAGAAAAATAATCTAATTTTATATACTTGGAAAAAGAGGGAAGCACCTCAACTTCTTAAATGATAACTTTGGTCTTTTTTTTAAATTTTTTTAATCTTTTAATTTTTAAAATTTTTTATAGTTTATTGTCAAGTTGGTTTCCATATAACACCCGGTGCTCATCCCAACAAGTGCCCTCCTCCATGTCCATCACCCATTTTCCCCTCTCCCCCACCCCCATCAACCCTCAGTTTGTTCTCAGTATTTAAGAGTCTCTTATGATTTGCCTCCCTCACTCTCCTTAACTATTTTTTCCCCTTCCCTACTCCCATGGTCCTCTGTTAAGTTTCTCCTGTTCCACATATGAGTGAAAACATATGGCATATGTTCTTCTCTGCCTGACCCATTTCACTTAGCATAACACCCTTGAGTTCCACCCACCTTGCTACAAATAGTCAGATTTCATTCTTTTTCGTTGCCATGTAGTGTTCCATTGTGTATATAAATCACATCTTCTTGATCCATTCATCAGTTGATGAACATTTAGGCTCTTTGCATGATTTGGCTTTTGTTGACAGTGCTGCTATGAACATTGGGGTACATGTGCCTCTATGCATCAGCACTTCTGTATCCCCTGGGTAAATCCCTAGCAGTGCTATTGCTGGGTCATAGGGGAGTTTTTTTGTTAATTTTTTTGAGGAAAATCCACACTATTTTCCAGAGTGGCTGTACCAGTTTACAATCCCACCAACAGTGTGGGACAGTACATGTTTCTCTATATCCTCGTCAGCATATATAGTCTCCTGATTTGTTCATTTTAGTCACTCTGACTGGCATGAGGTTGTATCTCAGTGTGGTTTGATTTGTATTTCCCTGATGATGAGTGATGCTGAGCATCGTTTCATGTGCCTGTTGGCCACCTGGATGTCCTCTTTGGAGAAGTGTCTGTTCATGTCTTCTACCCATCTCTTCACTGGATTATTTGCTTTTTGGGTGTAGAGTTTGGTGAGTTCCTTGTAGATTTTGGATACTAGCCCTTTATCTGATATGTCATTTGCAACTGTTTTTTCTCATTCCGTTGGTTGCCTATTAGTTTTCTTGATTGTTTCCTTTGCAGTGCAGAAGCTTTTTATCTTGATGAGGTCTCAATAGTTCATTTTTGCTCTAGATTCCCTTGCCTTTGGAGATCTGTCAAGTAAGAAATTGCTGTGGCTGAGGTCATGAAGATTGGTTCCTACTTTCTCCTCTAGAGTTTTGCTGGTTTCCTGTCTCACGTTCAGATCCTTCATCCATTTTGAGTTTATTTTTGTGTATGGTGTAAGAAAGTGATCTAGCTTCATTCTTTTGTGTGTTGCTGTCCAATTTTCCCAGCACTATCTGTTAAAGAGGCTGTGTTTTTTCCATTGGATACTCTTTCCTGCCTTGTCAAAGATTAATTGGCCATATATTTGTGGGTCGGTATCTGAGTTGTGTATTCTATTCCATTGGTCTATGTGTCTGTTTTTGTGCTAATACCATACTGTCTTGATGATTATAGCCTTGTAGTAGAGACTAATGGTGATGAAATTTACTATGGGCTTTTCATAAATGGCTTTTATGATGTTTAAGTAAGTTCCTTCTATCCCGACATTTTCGAGGGTCTGTATTAATAAAGGATGCTGTATTTTGTCAAATGCTTTTTCTGCAACTATTGACAGGATCATATGGTATTTATCTTTTCTTTTGTTAGTATGATGTCTCACATTGAAGGATTTGCAAATATTGAACCAGCCCTGTAACCCAGGGATGAATCCCGCTTGATCAAAGTGAATAATTCTTTTTTTTTAATGTTTTTAAATTTATTTTTGAGAGACAGAGAGAGACAGTGTGAGCAGGGGAGGGTCAGAGAGAGAGGGAGACACAGAATCCGAAGCAGGCTCCAGGCTCTGAGCTGTCAGCACAGACCCCCAATGCGAGGCTCAAACCCACAAACTGTGAGATCATGACCTGAGCTGAAGCCGGCCACTCAACCAACTGAGCCACCCAGGCGCCCCGGTGGATAGTTCTTATATGCTGTTGAATTTGACTTGCTAGTAACTTGTTGAGTATTTTTGCATCTGTATTCATCAAAGATATTGGCCTGTAGTTCTCTTTTTTGCTGAGTCTCTTTCTGGTTTGGAATCAAAGTGATGCTGGCTTTGTAGAATGAGTCAAGAAGTTTGCCTTCCATTTCTATTTTTTGGAATAGCTTGAGAAAAATGGGTATTAACTCTGATTTTAATGTCTAGTAGAACTCCCCAGGGAAGCCATCTGGCCCAGGGCTCTTATTTGTTGGGAGATTTTTCATAACTGATTCAATTTCTTCACTAGTTATGGGTCTGTTCAGATTTTCGATCTCTTCCTATTTGAATTTTGGTAATGCGTGTGTGTTGGGAATTTGTCCATTTCTTTTAGGTGGTCTAGTTTGTTGGCATACAATTTTTCATAGTATTCCCCGATAATTGCTTGTATTTCTGAGGATTGGTTGTAATCCATTTTCATTCGTGATTTCGTCTATTTGGGGGTTCTCTCTTTTTTTTTCTGAGGAGCCTCACTAGAGGTTTGTCAATTTTGTTTATTTTTTTCAAAAACCAACTCTTGGTTTTATTTATCTGTTCAACTGTTTTTGGGAATTCTATATTGTTTATTTCTGCCATGATCTTTATTATTTCTCTTCTTCTGCTGGGTTTGGGATGCTTCTTGCTGCTCTGCTTCTAGATCCTTTAGTCGCGCTATTAGATTTTGTATTTGTGCTTTTTCTGGTTTCTTGAAATAGGCCTGGAGTGCAATGTATTCCTCTTAGGACTGCCTTTGCTGCATCCCAGAGAGTTTGGGGTGTTGTATTTTCATTTTTTCCATATATTTTTTAATTTCATCTTTAATTGCCTGGTTGGCCATTTGTTCTTTAACCTCCACGTTTTTGGTTTTCCAGACTTTTCCTGTGATTGATTTCAAGTTTCATAACATTGTGATCTGAACATGTGCATGGTATGATTTCAACTCTTTTGTATTTATTGAGGGCTGCTTTATGAACCAGTATGTATTCTAGGAGAATGTACCATGTGCACTCAAGAAGAAAGTGAATTTTACAGCTTCAGGATGTAGAGTTCTAAGATATATCTGTCAAGTCCAACTGGTCCAATGTGTCATTCAGGCTCTTTGTTTCTTTATTGATTTTCTGTCGTGGATCTAGCCATTGCTGTATATGGAGTATTAAAGTCCCGTGCAATTAGCACATTCTCATCAATATGTTTGTGATTGTTTTATGTATTTGGGTGCTTCTGAATTCGGTGTGTAGACATTTATAATTGTTAGCTCTTCCTGATGGATAGACCTTCTAATTATTATATAATGTCCTTCTTCACCTCTTCTTACTGCCTTACCTTAAAAGGCCAGTTTGTCTGATATAAGTATGGCTACTCCAGGTGTCTTTTTACTTTCGGTATCATGATAGATATTTCTGCATCCCCTTACTTTCCATCTGAAGGTGTCCTCAGGTCTAAAATGAGTCTCTTGTAGACAGCAAATAGATGGATCTTGTTTGTTTTTTTTTTTTAATCCATTCTGATACCCTATGTCTTTTGATTGGAGCATTTAGTCCATTTACATTCAGTGTTATTATTGAAAAATATAGGTTTAGAGTCATTGTCTCCTCTGTAGGATTCATGCTTGTAGTGGTCTCTGGTACTTTGTGTTCCTTGCAACATTTCCCTCATAGAGTTCCCACTTAGGATTTCTTGTAGTTCTGTCTTAGTTGTGCTTAATTCCTTCAGTTTTTGTTTGTGTGGGAAAGCCTTTCTCTCTCCTTCAATTCTGAATGACAGGCTTGCTTGGTAAAGGATTCTTGACTGCATATTTTTCCTGTTCATCACATTGAAGATGTCCTGCCATTCCTTTCTGGCCTGCCAAGTTTCAGTAGATAAGTCTGTTACGATCTTGATGTGTCTCCTTTTGTATGTTATGGCCCTTTTATCTCTAGCTGCTTTCAGAATTCTCTCTTTATCCTTATATGTTGCCAGTTTCACTATGATATGTCATGCCAAAGATCAATTCAAGTCACGTCTGAGGGGAGTTCTCTGTGCCTCTTGGATTTCAATATCTGTTTCCTTCCCCAAATTGGAGGAGTTTTGGGCTATAATTTGTTCAAGTACACCTTCATCCCCTTTCTTTCTATTCTTCTTTGGGAATTCCTATGATACAGATATTGTTCCATTTGATTACATCACTCAGTTCTCGAATTCTTCTTTCATACTCCTGGATCAATTTTTCTCTCTTTTTCTCAGCTTCTTCTTTTTCTATAATTGTATCTTCTTCATTCACCATTCTTATCTCTGCCTCTTCAATCCATGCTGTGGCTGCCTCCATTTTATTATGCAACTCATTTATAGCATTTTTTAATTTATCATAACTATTTTTATATCCCATTACCTTTGTAGCATCCATGCTGTCTTCTATGCCTTTTTCAAGCCCAGTAAATGATAACTTTGAAACCAAATCTTGATGAAAGCAAAATAAACTAATTTCACTCTCAAATATTGTTGGCAAAATTCTTAAACAGTACTGTTTTCTACAGTTTTGTAGGAGACATTAAATCATTAAACATTAAATGATAAAACATGAAACATTAAAATTACCTTCAGACCATAAACAAGAGTAGGTAACCATTATCCCTACCTTTTTTCAAGACTATACTGAAGATCCTAGAAAGTACAGTAAAACAAGGGAAATAGGAAATTGATATAAGAACTAGAAATGAAAAGGCAAAACTGTATTCATTTACAGATGATATATGATGGTCTTTATAGAAAAACTAAAAGAATTCACAAGTAATATGTTAAAAGTGATATAATTTAACAAAGTTCCTCGATACAAAATCAATATACAAAAACTGAATTTTGTTTCCACACACCAACAAATTAGAAAATTAAATTTTTAAGATATAACTTTAAATACTATCAAAAACATAAAGTACAGAGGAATAACTCTAATGAAAAAGGCCAAACCATCATGGAAAGATGCATATAAATTTATGGAATATCACTAGATAAAAGCTAAATAAATGGAAATATATATTTACCTCACATAGCATCAATAGAGTTAACAAATCTTTGCCCCAATGGCTCTTGAAATTATACCATTTTGGGACATTTCTTTTATTGATTTGCAAGTGACCCTTGAACAGCAGGGGTCTTAACTGTACAAGACCACTTACACATGGATTTTTTATGGTACCATACTGTAAATGTATTTCCTCTTCCCAGAACAATATTCATTATAACATTTCTTTAGCTTACTTTATTATGTGAATACAGTATATAATATAAATAACATACAAGATATGTCTTAACCATTATGTCATTAGTAAGGCTCCTAGTCAACAGTAGGCTATTAGTTGTTAAGTTTGGGGGGAAGTTAAAGCTTTGTGCAGATTTCTGACTGCACATGGGGCATTGCCCCTAACCCCTATGTTGTTCCAGAGTCAACTACAGTTATTTTTTCACCCAAATTTGATGTGCCTGTCATGTTTGGGTTGGAATACTTATTTTAACCAGAAGTTATAAGGAAATGAGGAGACCAATAAGAGACCTTCTTAGCATATCCATTAATGGTATAGAAATAGCTGTTTTTAAAGAAGTTAACAAGTTGGATTTTTTGTTTTTTAGGAGTTTTTGAATGGGTATCTGAAGGTCAGACATTTTGAAGGTCAGTCAATATCCTGAAGCTTAGCTTTTGTGCCTTGTGATTGAAAA
>NC_043709.1:65321732-65335306 GCF_006229205.1 Suricata suricatta
GAAGTTATAAGGAAATGAGGAGACCAATAAGAGACCTTCTTAGCATATCCATTAATGGTATAGAAATAGCTGTTTTTAAAGAAGTTAACAAGTTGGATTTTTTGTTTTTTAGGAGTTTTTGAATGGGTATCTGAAGGTCAGACATTTTGAAGGTCAGTCAATATCCTGAAGCTTAGCTTTTGTGCCTTGTGATTGAAAATCATGTCTTCCTCCAAACTGAGTTATGTTCCTCAAGTGCCCCAATTATATTAGATCTTTCTTGTAAGACCTAGACTTGGAGACCACTTGGGTGGTGGAGAGTGGAGACAAAAAGCCATGCCACACATTTAGAATGAGTCAGGACACAAGCGTCATGAACTTCAACTTTACATGACTCCAGGCTCTCCAGGAGTAGAAAGAAGAGCTTTAGAGGACTGAATGGATATGAGGATGACTGAAGTTCTTTGGGTTGTGCCGAATCTAATTCAGACTAGGCAGGCAAGGTTTTGGAAGAACAGTGGATAGATTGGAGGGAAAGGATATCCCAGGGGCACCTGGATGGCTCAGTTGGTTGAGCATCCAACTCTTGATTCTGGCTCAGGTCATGATCCCAGAATCATGGGATCAAGCCCTGCATTGGGCTCCACTCTGAGCATGGAGCCTGCTTAAGATCCTCTCCCTCTCTCCCCTGCCCCTCTCCCTAACTTGTGCTCTCTGTCTTTCTCTCTCTCTCTCTCAAATAAAAAAAAAAAATTTAAAAAAAGGTCATTCCAGATTTGAAGAATGGAAGTGTGATAATGAAGTAGAGGATGGTGGTTATGGGGGGATCATGTTTTCAAGGAGTGCTTGTGACTATTTGTTTATCACCCTGTCAGCGGTGTTTAACAAGGGAACTGGAGCAGAGTGGGTACACAGCCATTGTTCATTATTGTGTTGAATGTAGTGTAATCATATGAAAAAACTATTTAATTGGGGGCACAAGGCATGCTGCCTAAGTCATCAGAAACCGTAACTAGAAAATTAATGCAAAATGACAGGGGTAGACAAGAGTTTGCGGGCTCCCAGATTTAAAGCTGAAAACACAGGGATGATGATACTTGCCAGGCCCCCTTATCTCTCAAATTACCTGGCAAATGGACCAGAACTTCCCTGGAAAAAACTGAGACTATTCTTGACTTTCCAAGCCACCTGGCATGGACATAGCCTCAGAAGGGAGTCTTGGAATGAACTGGTATGAAACTCTCCCCAGGGATCCAGTTAGAATGGTAACACTTCAAGAAGAGATAGTTGGCCTTATTACAGTTGGCTCCCAGCAGTAACCAGTTAGAAGCTCATGCCTGCCTGTGAGCATACGTGCATGCGTGCACACCTTGCACAGGTACATGCGCAGAAGGAGGTCATACTTCCTGCCCTATAAACAAGCAGCTGGTTTACAGCAAAACTCATTGCACCCTCACTCTATGCCTATGGATCCCTCCTCTGGTCCTGAGATCAGCAGAGCCAATGTCATCACCCTCATGGACCAAAGCTCATGGAGAAGGTCAGTAAATGTACTCACTACTGCAGTGAAAGCTGAGCCTGACTCAGTTGGCATCCATGAGAGATGAATACTCCCTGACTCGCCCAGTGACCACCTGTGTTCAGATCACACCTGGGCTCTGCACACAATGGCCGTGAAGGAGAGGCCACAGATCTTAATTCCATTAATCTCCACCTTGTCCTTTTCTCTCTCTCTCTAGATGCCTAGCTCTGTCTCCACTTTTCTTTTTTTTTTTTTTAATGTTTATTTACTTTTGGGAGAAAGAGAGAGAGACACAGGTGTAGCAGGGGAGGGACAGAGAGAGGGACACACAGAATCTCAAATAGGCTCCAAGCTCTGAGCTGTCAGCAAAGAGCCCAAGGTGAGATCATGACCTGAGCTGAAGTCATATGCTTAACTGACTGAGCCAACCAGGGGCCCCTGTCTCCACTTTTCTAATTCTCTCTAGCTACTCTTTTCTCTGGATCTCCTTCTGGGTCCCTATCAGGCTCTCAGAGTCTGCCCACTAGCCCTCCAGCTTGGAAATTTCTGGTGGGCCCAGTCTGGTTTGCAAAGACCTGTCTCTAAGTGCTACAGAGAGAAAGACAATCCAGAAGGCCAATCTTGTACTTCTAGAACTTGAGAGAGCAAAATCTAAGTACCTGGCTATTTACTTCTGATTCCACATGACTGGGAATCTATACCCTGGCTGCCTGGTCAGTCTCTCAGTCTTTTTTTCCACGTTTGGATTTTCTTCTCTCTCTCTCTCTCATTCTCTCTCTCTCTCTCTCTTTGTGCCAAGATTTTGTTCTTAGTTCTCTGTCTCTTGATGTGCTTCTTTATTTCTTTATCCCTTCCCTAAAGGTCCACCTACATATCACTTTTCCGCATATACACCATCTTGTCACATATGTACATTCTTTCCTACTTCCCTCTCCTCTATTTCAGTCTCTCTATTTCTTTCTTTGGCTTTGACATTTTTCCTCCTTTTATGTTTGGTGTGGGTGAGATCTCTCTGCTATCCCAGTGATGTCCTAGGATATCTTAGTATCCTCCAGAGGATTACTTTTTTTCCTTTCTTTTTTCAACCTTACCCTTTATGTTTGTGCTTGGCAGTATTTTCTATTTATCTGGCATTTTTTTATTGTTCCCTGGAGAAAGATATGCTGAGAAGTGATTCAGTGATGATCCTTTCCTAGATGGTGTGATACAGAGTTGGGATCCATATTTTTTTTGCAATGTTTCTGAGAGCCTGATTAAGAGAAAATGGGACTAAAATATATTGGGGGGAAAAAACTGAGTTAGATGGAAAGACCCACCTTACAGGGAAAAGTAGGAACCATTAGGATGCATGAGCTCCTCCCCTTTCTCTGAGTTTCTGCAAGTGGGAAGCTGAACAGATCTTTACAGTATTCCTTCCACATGTGAAGTGAAGCCACAAGGTAATGGGGAGGAAACAGAGATCACAACTAATTTTTATTTATTATCTAATCTTTACCAGCTATTAATTGTATGTTATTTTAGTTGATTCTTATTTTATAGGAGAAAAAACTTGTGACTCAGCTAGCAAATTCCACATTGTAGTGACAATGCTAAATGTTTGCCTCCAAAGTCCCTGTGCTTTACCCCATTAGCCTCACTGTTTCCCTATAAAGTGATAAGATTGAGCTCTAGATGTAGTTTTTGAATCTCTAAATATATAGCTATTCACCTTTTAAAACCATCCAGGAATCTTCCTGGGCTTCAGCTTTCTTTTCTTCTATTCTATTGGTACACACACACCCCTTTCATTATCTCTCACTATTTCTCTCCTTTCTAAGCTATGTAGAGTCGCTCCAATTTTTTTTCAGGCATTTGAAATAGTAAAGTAGCTCAGATTAACTAACGCCACAGAAAAGCTGAAGTTATCCAATCTGCTAATGTTGAGTAATTTTTTATTACTAAGTTCTCCTCTTCAGTTTCTTACTCATCCATCTTCGGACATATACACAGGCCATCAACATTCTGAGGAAGATCATTGTGAATGTATCATTTCCTCTCTTTTTCCCTTTGCTTTTTTTGGTTGTTTTACTCCTCAAGTTTCCATATTGAAAGTGACTGATAGGGGAGAGGAGGAGCTTTCATTATAGCTTCTAGTGGAGTAGGAAGTTCACATTAGGGCTCAGATAGAGAATAGATCAGGACAATGGGTGATCATGTCTTATGAGAGGGAGGGAAGGAAAATATGGAGTTAGAACTTTAGCTATGATGAAATTGAGGTAATTGAGGTATTTCTATTATTTG
The DNA here is from genome assembly GCF_006229205.1 of Suricata suricatta. Classification (NCBI taxonomy): domain Eukaryota; kingdom Metazoa; phylum Chordata; class Mammalia; order Carnivora; family Herpestidae; genus Suricata; species Suricata suricatta. The sequence goes on from NC_043709.1 coordinate 65,325,514, forward strand.
TGGTATCTCCCATTAGTGCAGATCAATAAGAAAGTTCTTCTGGGAGACTGTGACCTACGTCTAGCTTTTGAACACCATAGGAATCTAGCCCATCATAGGCAACCGGCATGCCCCACATTGGCACATTTATAATATTCAGCCTTGGCCAGGTCATCATCAGGGACTGCAGGTATTTCAGGAGCTTCAGTTTCAGGGATATGGAGAGACTGAAATGGATCCAGGGGCACTGAGGTAGCTGGAGCAAAAAGAAGGCAGGAGACTAAGAAAGACACAATGAGAGAGATTTTAGAACATTTCTACAATTGAACTCATTTGGATAAATCTCTCTTGGAAGCCAATTATTGAAAATGCACATGGAGGAGCAAAGAGACTACTCAGTGTCCAACTCACTTAAGAAAAGGGAAATGGGAATTAACTTAAAATAGAAAAGAGGGGAAATCGTAGGTCTATAGAAACCCTTCTTTTTTTTTTTAATGTTTTTTATTTATTTATGAGAGACAGAGAAAACAGCATGAGCAGGGAGGGTCAGAGAGACAGGGAGATACAGAATCTGAAGCAGGCTCCAGGCCCTGGGCTAACTGTAAGCACAGAGACTGATGCGGGGCTCAAACCCACGAACTGTGAGATCATGACCTGAGCCTAAGCCAGAGGCTTAACCGACAGAGCCACCCAGGTGCCCCTATAGAAACCCTTCTGAAGTGAATTTATAAGACATTGAGATGGGTGGCTAAGTTGTTACAGAGTTGCCAGCAGAGGCCTCCACAGGCTCACACCAATAATGAGTTGTCTTTCCTTAAAAATCATTTACATCTGTCCTCCAAATATCTTTTCAACCATGGTTCCATATGCTTTTGTCTATAAAACTTTGTTAGGTAACACAGGGCAAAAATTTATTTCCTATTGTTTTCCAGTTTTATTCTTAAATTCCTCAAATTTCATGAAGATGTGTTAGCAAAAATCATGGGGTTCCTAAGTTATTTCAAATTTTCAATCTTTAAAAATACCACAATTACAGGAAATTCTGAATAATGCATAAAATCAGAAGGAAAAACTAATTTTTATCTCAAATATGTAAAGATTTGGCAAGGGCCTCAGCTGTCTTTCTAATGATGGGGCTACTGCAGTAGGACTCAGAAAAAGGCCTGACGGACAACAGTTTTTGTCTTACAAGGTCTTCCTAATTACACTTCTTTTTGCTCCTAGTGGAGAGTCCCACTGTAAGTTACTGTCTTTCTAATATTTATTTTATTATTTTATTTTATTATTTTTATTTTTATTTCATTTTCTTTTAGAGAGAGAAAGCAAAGTAGAGGGACAGAGGGACAGGGAGGGGAGTGAGAGAGAGAGAAAGAAAAAGAAAGAAAGAATGAATCTTTTGCAGGCTCCATGCTCAGCTCAGAGCCCAACATGAGGCTCAGTCCCACAACCCTTGGGTCATGACCTGATCTGAAATCAAGAGTAGATGCTTAACTGACTGAGCCACCCAGGCACCCTTGTTTTTCTAATAATTCTGATGTGAGACACAATCCAGCTGGATACAAATACTTGGTTCTCTGCCTCCACAGATGGGTGGCAAAATCTGCCAAACAACTCTGCAACTTGTACATTCTTCCTGATCTCTCCTTGCAGATGACCCCACTCTCCCTAACAAAAGCTCTGTAGATCGGTTGCCCTTCTCTTTCAGCAGGGCTAATTCAAGGGCTCACCCCTATAGCCTTCTAGAGGTTTTCATCAAGTCTGTAATTTTGATGAATGGTCTTTCTTCTGCTTTTTAAAATCTCATTCTTAGTTAACAAAGAGAAATTGATTACCCACTTTAGGTGAACTGTACATTCTCTTGGCTGGAATCAGGAGACTGGATGCCTCTACCTTCTTCCTGAGGGCTGCCTGCTGATCTAACCTTATTTAATAACACGAGTTTTTCAGTCTGTCTCTCAGTTCTCAGCCTTTGAGAGGAGTGAAAATCTTCACATAATTCTGCAATAGCCCTACTTAGTTAAATGTTTTATATATGTAATTTCAAAATATTGAGTATCACCCATCATGGAATTTGGTGCCTCTAATCTACGCATGCATTATCCAGTTGGGGACAGGAATTTCTATTTTCCTTAATAAATATTGAAGAGAAACTGGTTTTGGGAGGAGTGAAAATCTTCACATAATTCTGCAATAGCCCTACTTAGTTAAATGTTTTATATATGTAATTTCAAAATATTGAGTATCACCCATCATGGAATTTGGTGCCTCTAATCTACGCATGCATTATCCAGTTGGGGACAGGAATTTCTATTTTCCTTAATAAATATTGAAGAGAAACTGGTTTTCATCCCTGAATCTATCCTTTATATCTCAATAGTCACATACCTACTAATAATTCAACTTACCAAAAGAACATCCTTTTTAGACCACTTTTTGCCTCTTAAAGTCTTCCTCAAAGTGTAGGTATAATTTCAATTTCTACCTAAACTGAAGATTTTCTGGACTTAATCCATGTTCCCACCTAGACTGGCCATTTTGTCTTTTTGAAAATGCCCTTTTCTAAGAACAGTCTCTGAATCTGTCAGTCATTAGCAGATATCTTTTCTTGAGCCTGATGTTTTTTCTTCTTATACACATTTTCCCCGAGCCTTTCATTATTTTATTACTCTTAAGATCCTACCGATTTTTAATTTTTAAAAAAATGTTTATTTTTGAGAGAGAGAGAGAGAGAGAGAGAGACGGAGAGTGGGGGTTTGGCAGAGAAAGAGAGAGAGACACAGAATCTGAAGCAGGCCCCAGGCTCCGAGCTGTCAGCACAGGGCCTGACCTGGGGCTTGAAACCAAACCATGAGCCAAAGTTTTACTCTTAACCAACTGTGCCACCCAGGTACCCCAAGATCATGCAGTATTTTGTTGAAGCCCTGTTAGAGCTCTTGGCCATAGCATATTATAGTTAATTTGTAAAAATTTTTCCTCCCTCAACTGTACTGCATGCTTTGCCAGAACTTAACAATGCTTAGAAATACATTATTAGTTTGTGGATTCAGTTTTTAAGAGGCTTCAAGACACTTTGAAGATTATTGGCATTTAAAAATGTAATGTCTTAATATTTTTTAGTTATCCAGTGACCTAGAAAAGGAAACATTAGATTTGTCGAGCACTTTCCATACTGCACTATATATACATAAACACACACTTTGATTGAATGAATAAATCTCTTCTTAATCTTCACAAAAACCATACAAATATGTTTTTTACAGATTTCAAAAAAATGGTTTTAAAGAAGATTGTTTCTAAAGTTCATGCCATTGGGGGCACCTGGTGGCTCAGTTGATAAAGTGTCCTACTTCAGTCAGGCCATTATCTCACAGCTTGTAGGTTCAAGCCCCACATAGGGTTTTGTGCTGACAGCTCAAAACCTGGAACCTGCTTTGGAATCTGTGTCACCCACTCTCCCTGCCCTTCCACTACTCACACTATCTCCCCCTCTTTCAAAAAATAAATAAATGTTAAAAAAATAATTTAAAAAAATTTTTTAAAAAGTTGATGCCACTGGCAACATTAAATAATGCAGAAAGTTGCAACTCAATGGTCATTTATTCTTCCTTTCAGCAAATATAGCTATGTGCTAGGCAGTCTTCCAGGACATAAAGATGTAAAATCCCTATGCCTGAGGAGCTTGTAATAGAGGCAAGACATTATAGCATGTGATAAGTGTTTCCCCTAGCAATGTAGGCGTGAGTGCAACTTCAGATGGGCTGACATGGGCAAGAGTAATTGAAAGCATCCCTATGGATGGAGGACTTGATGTTGCTCTTGCAAGAGCAAGATTTTGCCAAATAGAGAAAATGTTTGAAGAGTGAATTCCAGAGAGAAGGAATAGCATACATAGAGACTTGGAAGCCTAGCCTGAGGTGTTGTAGTGGGTGTGAGTTGTAGCTGGACTTTAGCTTATAGGAGACTAGGGGAAGATAAAGAATATTGGCACTTAATATAGTATGGAAGTTATAAAGATGGGAGTGAAAGGTGACTTCCTCTTTTCTGACATATGTTACTAAGGGTTCAAATAACACCAGTAATGAAGGAGGGAAGATAGGAGGAGGAGCCACAGGTCCTCCTGGGGGCACTGATAACTATGCAGGCTGGTGTCTGTCTGCCTTTGTACTGGACCAAGTCTAAACCAGACCTGACATACTGGAACTTCCAGTGAAATATTCTCAACACACCTACAGGGCAGGAAACGATACCCCTTAGCCAGTAACATCATTGTTTAAAAGCCCTTGTGGGACAGAAAGTTCCTCTGGCTACCATTTCTGGTTGTCCTAACCTTGAATGAAATGGAAAACTATGGGACATCACAGAGGTTTTCCTCAGGATGAACTTCCTGAAATGCATTGAAGCTCCATTTTTTTTTTTATTCTGCCACCTCCTCCTATTTCTACTCCAAAAAAAAAAAAAAATTTGATACTCACTCTAGGTAAGATCTTGTTCATATGGCCAGAAGTACTGCCTCCGTGGGGGTTTAAAATTTCATTTTCTGAATTTATATCATAAATATGCTATTTAACTACTCATTGTACCTCCCTACCCATCCAAGCCCTGTTCTTAGGTCTGTTTATTCTTTTAATTGTGATGGCAAGATTCGAATATAGGTCTGGGGAATAAAAACCAGGAGGTTTCTCACCTACTTTTAGCATTGTAGGTCTTAGGACACTAAGCGGCCCAAGGGAAAGGAATAAAAAAAGCTTAACATGTGGTCCTCCCCAAACATGAGAGCTAGGAACCCTCCAATATAAGGATTGGGAGCCAAAGCCAAAGCTAATAAACTGTTTGCCTGGACTTCTTCTTTGAGACCTCTTGGGATTAACTATGGTCTCAAGAGGCTACTAGTGGTAGAGCTGGGTGCTCAACCATGTCTCAATCACTCTCCATAAAGATGAAAACAAACAATTCAGCAAGATGAAAGAACGCTTTCATTTCCAGTCTAAAGAAGTGAAGTCAGTGGGAACTTTGTGACTTCACATCTCTAAATGACAAGGTTTTTTACCCTTTGTGGTTTCCAATTGCCTTTGAGAAGTTGATATGGCTATGAACTCTCCATGAAAAATGATCTCATGCACATGTCTTTTCCTACAACATTTCAGAGATGCATGGACTCTCTGAACCATACCTACTAATTCCCCAGAGCTCCATGAACTCCTTGATAAGTATATGTACCATAAAGATTTTCTGCCTGGAAAAATAATGCTTTTTGGCTGTAAGGTCATGAAATTATGTACTTAATACAAAAATCAAGGGATTAGAGTACTCAGAAGAGAAACCAGATTTCAAGCTGTGTAAGATTTGCAATTACTAAAGGCACATTTTACTAACAGCAGACCTGCAAGAAGATAGCCAAGCCTCACAGAGGCTGAGGCTTTCTGAGAATCTACATGATTCAAACAGGACTGGTGAATTTGTTTACAACTTAAGTGAACTAACGCATTCTTAAAACAAACATACTCTACAGAATAAACAATACAGTGTTGTATTATATTTTCTTTCCTGTGGTCATAGCATCCTAGAAAAGCAACAGGAACGCTGTGGCTAGCTGTTGAATGTATTCAATAGTGTTCTGCTTCTCTTCAGTGAATATGACAGGAATCAGAATCTTACATTATAATAGGACGTTTTCCCACCAGTCTAGTCTACAATAGCACACTTTGTTCATTGTGCTCCTGTGGTCATGGAATACACACTTCTTTTCCTTACCGCATCAGCACTATACTTTGAGCATTCAACATATGGGTATCAGCAGAACTCTTGTCTAAGGATCTTCCCAGACATCATTGTGACTCATAGTTTCTTTTCCTTATACCCAAGGCTATATCACATTTCTTTGCCTACATTTTATTTCCATATATGTGATTATAGTGCTAATAATTGTTAGGCACTTTGAAGTCTCCATTACATAACACTACTCTTCCATCTGAGTCTTAATCAGCTGAGAAATAAGACAAAGTCTGAGATGGAAGCTAAAACATCATTTTTATTTATAACAAAACAGACATTCGAGCATTTGGACTTCCTAATGCAGAAGCACAGAGTTAGACAGATAAAATTTCCCCTGTATTGGCAAATCTGTACAACCACAATGTCTCCCCAAACACTGTTAGAGCCTACCATGGAGAAGGCCATTCGTTCCCAAGAGGAAAGTGAGTGGAAAGGGATAGAAAATACATACTCAGATTCTCCTTTTACAGTCACCAATCCAGTAAGCCACTCCCTATGCGATGTATGAATGAAGAAGACAAAGCTCACGAGTGTTTTGCTATCACAGCTTCACCCATGTGGAAGGAAACATCAGGAATATGGAAGAAGTTATTCCTTGCCCTGCTCCACTCCCAATACTATCTAGCATTGTAACCAGAACACCTATGGTTACCATAGAGTGTAGGATAGTAAAACAGTCCTACGTTTAACCATAGGGTGTAGTGTAGTAAAACAGTCTTACTTCCACCTTCATGTTGGCTACTCCTCTGGCACAAATCACTGCTCTGTTGAGAGGCTCTTGGAACTTTTGATCAGTCTATTGTGCTTGCAAATGGTTCTAAAATGAATCAGAACAGTAAGTTAATCAAGTCTGAAGCCACTCTAGACCCACAGCAGATAATGTATTCCCTATTTCTTTCTCCCTGCCAAATGATATCCAGCTACCTTGTCTATCATAACTTTACAGCGGTGCTTCAATGAGATTAAATTATAACATTAAAGTGTAATAAGTTGAAGTTTCAAATGTCGTGACACATGTGGACTATTTTATAAACTATTGTTTATCTAAATGAGAAGACAAACCCATGACGCTTTAGCAAGAAATCCAAGAGTCACTGGTGGTTATTTATCTTATATCTGTACATTTGGCAGAAGAAAATGCCATGATCCTCCTCTGGTGTAACAGAGAAATCTCACAAGTATATATATGCCTTTCTGAAAACAGAGAGATATCAAATTAAGTATTACCGTGGCCATAATTAAGGTGGCCAATAAGAAATGAAATTTTAGAGGTTCAAGGTTAGGTTAACGGCACATAGCAACAATTTCTGATGTCCCATCTCAGAAAATTCTTTGTTCAGAAATAACTTCAAGGATATGTTTTAGAATAATACAAGATGATCGGTACCTAAAGGAGACTGAATGGTTTTTTTTTTTTTTTTTTTGGTTTTTTGCTGGTATGTCTTTAAGTAACTATTAAGTGAGCATGTGATTTTCAAGTCAAAGTGCAAAAATTCAGCTAGCACTGAGACAAAATTAAAAATCCTGAGAAGTGGGATGCCTGGGTGGCTTAGTCACTTGAGCATCCACCTCTTGATTCGGCTCAGGTCATGATCCCTGAGTCATCAGGTCAAGACCTGTGTTGGGCTCTGCACTGAGCCTGCTCAGGATTCTCTCTCTCTCTCTCTCTCTCTCTCTCTCTCTCTGCCCCTTCACACTCTTCCTCACTGAAAATAAATAAACATTTTTTATATCCTGAGATCAAAACATACACTATGAACAAATGAGATGAAATAAGGTTATTAACAAACGGAGTAGGTGACAGTTGTAGTGTAGTACACATACAACATAGTATTATTATTTAAGTAAACATCATCTATAGTGTGGATATCAAAGAACTAACAGGGTCATCACCACAACATCTCTTCCAGAGTGGCCCACCAGGTCAGACCATCCTCCCTGGACCAGTTCTTCAAATACCATGAGATCTTCTCTATTATTTGCTGCTGTGATTCAGTGACAAACATCATCAGCAGCCAAGCAACAGAATGAGGTGGGATGTGATTTTCAAGTTATTGTCCTGTTTATTTATACCAGTGCTTGATTGGTTAACCCATGTAGTTAACAGGGCACTAGATGCCAGGTATCACAGAGTATTCTTTCTGGCACAGAGAACCACAAATAAGAATGTATACTCCTAGAGATCCTAGTGCTTTCTTAGGTTGAACTTCAGTTTCTTCTGGGGCAAGTCCCAGGCTTGTCTGGAGCATAGCTCCTGACTTCTCTTGCTCAGACTCTGACCTCAGCCCAGTATGTCCACTGGGCCCATGATTCCAAGCCCGCATCTTGGGTTAAACATTACTCTCTACCCTGCCTGCCCTTTCTGGGGCCTGCAGAGGAGAATCTCTAGGTACAAGTTCTAGGGGGCAGTCCAAAGTACAGATGATGTGAATGGCCTACTGCCTGCCCTATCAGGAAATCACGTACCAGGAATACAGGGCTAAAAGGAGTGGCAGTATGGGATATATCTCTTCCGAAGTTTAGATAGGCAACATGAGATATTTAAAGACATGGAGAAAAAGAATAAAGATTCAGAGAAGAGAAGGCAGCCACCCAGAGGTAGCTGAATGGCAGACACCCACACCAAATATGAGAAAGGGAGAGGGGGAAGAAAAGAGTGAAAGTGGAAAAAGGAGAGCAAAAGACTAACAGAGGGCGTAGAGTAAGGATGTGTGGGAAAAGGAGGGGAGAGAAGAAAATGCAGAAGAGTAGTTGGTAGAACTGAAGGTTAAGAAGGTTAAGAAAGAGGATGGATGACTGGTAAGCATAGCTGTTTCCAGTGATATCCAAATCATTCTCACCTAGGGGACAATGCTAAAGGCTACAATGTCATTGGCATCGTTTTATTTTTTTTTTTTGACACTTCAACCATTCATCATTTTAAATATGTCCACTAAGACTGAGCATTTTTTTCTCCTAGAAAAATATCTTTAAATATTTGTCACATGCTTTCTAAATAGGATCTTCTATAAGCTAAGAGCCACCATGTTCTTCCCTCAAATACTCCATTCCTCAGTTTCATAAACCATGGCTCATTTAGTCTGTGTTCTAGGCCCAACTGTCTGAGTTTGTACCTCTGAATACATTTTGATTAGTGGCTAATCCTTCAATATTTAGAGCCCTGAATAAGATGCAGTACTATACTTGAGGCCTGACCAAACCAGACTAAAGTATAACTATAACTTCCTCAATTTTCGATATTACAATTCCATGTATGCAACCTGTAGTGACCTTGACATCTTCACTGCCCCACACATTGCCAATTACATATTTTACTAAAGTTGTAAAATGTTTACGACCACTCATTGCTCCTTTATGGCTGGGTCTCTGGGCCCAAGTGAGTGTCTTACATTCCCCCACAATTATCTCACCTGTGCCTTTCCTGCCCTCCCTCCTCAAGCAGGCCGCAGACGGTGGACCTAAGGAACGGGAGCACAGTGACAGAGTTCATCCTCGTGGGCTTTGAGCAGAGCTCCTCTACCACCCGGGCATTGCTCTTTGCCCTCTTCCTAGCCCTCTACAGCCTTGCCATGGCCATGAATGGCCTCATCATCTTCATCACCTGGACAGACCCCAGACTCAACAGCCCCATGTACTTCTTCCTTGGCCACCTGTCCTTTCTGGATGTCTGCTTCATCACCACCACCATCCCACAGATGCTAATCCACCTGGTGGTCAAGAACCACAGTGTCTCCTTTGTCTCTTGCTTGACCCAGATGTACTTGGTCTTCTGTGTGGGTGTAGCCGAGTGCATCCTCTTGGCTTTTATGGCCTATGACCGTTATGTTGCTATCTGCCACCCACTCAATTATGCCCAGATCATGAGCCAGCAAGTCTGTGTGAGGCTGGTAAGTGCTGCCTGGTTCTTTGGGCTGATCAATGGCATCTTTCTTGAGTACATGTCCTTCCGGAATCCCTTCTGTAGAGACAACCACATAGAAAACTTCTTCTGTGAGGCCCCCATAGTCATTGCCCTCTCTTGTGGAGACCCCCAGTTTAGTCT
>NC_043709.1:65335406-65341442 GCF_006229205.1 Suricata suricatta
TTTTCAATCACAAGGCACAAAAGCTAAGCTTCAGGATATTGACTGACCTTCAAAATGTCTGACCTTCAGATACCCATTCAAAAACTCCTAAAAAACAAAAAATCCAACTTGTTAACTTCTTTAAAAACAGCTATTTCTATACCATTAATGGATATGCTAAGAAGGTCTCTTATTGGTCTCCTCATTTCCTTATAACTTCCGGTTAAAATAAGTATTCCAACCCAAACATGACATGCAAATCAAGTTTGGGTGAAAAAATAACTGTAGTTGACTTTGGAACAACATAGGGGTTAGGGGCAATGCCCCATGTGCAGTCAGAAATCTGCACAAAGCTTTAACTTCCCCCCAAACTTAACAACTAATAGCCTACTGTAGACTAGGAGCCTTACTAATGACATAAACAGTTGATTAAGACATATTTTGTATGTTATATGTATTATACATTGTATTCACATAATAAAGTAAGCTAAAGAAAATGTTATAATAAAAATTGTTTTAGGAAGAAGAAATACATTTATAGTACTGTACCATAAAAATCCAGGTGTAAGTGGACTTGCACAGCTCAGAACCCTGTTGTTCAAGGGTCACTTGTAAATAAAAAAAGAAGTGCCCAAAAGTGGTATAAATTCAAGAGCCATTTGGGCAAAGAATTAGTAACTCTATTGTTGTTATTTGAGGTAAGTCTGTATATATATTTCCATTTATTTAGATTTTCTTTAGTGACATTCCATAAATTTATATGCATCTATCCATAATGGATTGCCCTTTTTCATTAGGGTTATTCTATGTACATTATATTTTGGATAGTATCTTAAAATTTTAATTTTCTAATTTGTTGGTGTGTAAAATGCAGTTCAGCGGAGGGGCAAGATGGTGGAGAAGTAGGGAGCTCTGTAATTTTTGCCCACCCCCATCTATCAAACTGAGAAGGACTGAAGCCACAATACTCTGATCTGCAAGAGTGGGAGGAAAACCCACAGAGTCCAAAAAGGACAGCCTCGGGGTGCCTGGGTGGCTCAGTTGGTTAAGCATCTGGCTTCGGCTCAGGTCATGATCTCACGGTTCGTGGGTTCGAGCCCCGCATCCAGCTCTGTGCTGACATCTAGCTCAGAGCCTGGAGCCTGCTTTGGATTCTGTGTCTCCCTCTCTCTCTGACCCTCCCCTGCTCACGCTGTCTCTCTCTGTCTCTCAAAAATAAATAAAAAACAATAAAAAAATTAAAAAATCTTCAATAGATTCTTAAAAGAAAAACAGCCTCATACATACCTGAGTGAGTGGGAACTGGGGAAATAACAGACTGGGGCCCAGAGGTGCGAAGGGGACGGGAGCCCGCTCCCCCCAGCACAGAGCCAGGGAGAGAGCACAGAGAGATGAGAGGAAGAGAAAGAGAGGCTGAAAACACTCATAGAGCTGTCTCTAGAGAAGAGAAAAACAGCCTGGGCAGAGAGGGATACTGTCATCCCATACGTAAACACTGGGAGTGGGGAGAGAAATTTGTCCCATTTAGCTGGTGCATTTTCCTTGGGCTCCACGGCGATGATTCCAGGCGGAGCCAGGAGAAAGCTGTTCCCCAGTGCCCCTCTTCAATCCTGTCTAGGAAGCTGCCTGCCTGCCTGCAGGAGTGCATCTCATCTCAGGTGGTAGCATTAAAGTGTGTGGACTAGGATTTGGAATCCAGGTGGGGCTTGGAAAATACATCTTGGCCCACCTGTTGCACAGTGAGATCAGACCCAAAACAGTGGCTTGCACCGCTTGGTTCGAGAAGGGCTCAGGGGACTGCCATTCCTCTTCCCACAACCACCAAGGCGGGGCCTCGGAAAGCAGCCCCCCAAAACCTACCTACACCAAACAACACCAGTCCACGCTGGAAAGCTGCCTTTTCTTTTCTTTTTTGCTTTTTCTACTTTCCCCCCAGGAGCCTGGGAAAGACCAACATTGATGCATTGCCGTCATTAGATCAGTTCTTGCCATTCAGATTTATTTTCCCTTATCTCATTCTTATCTCTCCCCTCCACTGGTTTTACGCTTTTAGACTGTCCTTTGTCTTTTGTTGTTTAAGCTCCCCCCTTTTTCTTTTTCTTTTCTTTTCTTGTTTTTCTTTCCCCTTTTGGTTTGCTTGTTTGTTTGATTTTCTGTGCTTTTGTTCCCTGTGTATTTGTCTGTCTGTTTTCTTTTTTAGGGTTACCTCAAGAAACAAGCCAAAGTACGCATGGTGGAGAGTCCCAAATATCACTGAGTAGGGAAATAAAATAACCAAAGGCACAATAAGAGAAACTGAGAGACACCATTAAAAGATCACTTCCTGAATGGACTGACCCTGGACAATCAATAAGCCTTCTTTACTATGGCAATACTAACAAGTGCAGAGTGCATAACAAGCTTTTAAAACTGACAAGAGACAGAAAGCTAGCCAAAATGATGAAACAGAAGAACTCTTCTCTAAAGAAATCCCAGGAAGAAGTTAGAGCCACAGAACTGCTCCAAACAGATAAAAGCAACATAACTGAGCAAGAATTTAGAACAATTGTCATGAAATAATTGCTGGGCTTGAAAAAAGTGTAAAAATCAGAGAAGCTATTGACTAAAAGACTAGGGACCTTCAAAGTAGCTATGATGAGTTAAAAAAAAAAACGCTATGAATGAGGTGCATAATAAAATTGAGGCGGCCACTGTATGGACTGAAGAAGCAGAGAGAAGAATAGGTGAATTAGAAGACATGGTTATTAAAAGAGGAAGCCAAGAAAAAGAGAGAGAAATTGATCCAAGAGCACAAAAGGAGAATTTGAGAACTGAGTGATACAATCAAATGGAACAACATCCGTATCATAGGAATTCCTGAAGAAGAAGCAAGAGAAAAATGTCCTGAAGGGTTGCTTGATCAAATTATAGTAGAGAACTTCCTCAATTTGGGGAAGAAAACAGATATTGAAATCCAAGAGGCACAGAGAACTCCCCTCAGATGTAACTTGAATAGACCTTTCGCATGACATGTCATAGTGAAACTGGCAAAATATAAGGATAAAGAGAGAATTCTGAAAGCAGCTAGGGATAAAAGGGCCCTAATCTACAAAGAGAAACCTATCAGAGTGGTTACAGACCTGTCTACTGAAAGTTGGCAGGCCAGAAAGGAATGGCAAGAAATCTTCAATGTGATGAACAGAAAAAATATGGAGGCAAGAATCCTTTATCCAGCAAGCCTGTCATTCAGAATTAAAAGGAGAAATAAAGGTTTTCCCAAATAAACAAAAATTGAAGGAATTCATCACCACTAAACCAGCTCTACAAGAAATCCTAAGGGGGACTTTATGAGGGAAATGTTGCAAGAAATACAAGGTATCAGAGACACCACTACAAGCATGAGCCCTACAGAGTACACAATGAATCTAAACCCACATTTTTCAATAAAAACACTGGATGTAAATAGACTGAATGCTCCAATCAAATGACACAGGGTAGCAGAATGGAGAAAAACAAAATCCATCTATCTGCTATCTATAAGAGACTCATTTTAGAACTGAAGACACCTTCAGATTGAAAGTAAGGGGATGGAGAAATATCTATCATGTGACTGGAAGTCAAAAGAAAGCCAGATTAGCCATACTTATATCAGACAAACTGGACTTTAAAGTAAAGGCAGTAACAAAAGATGAAGAAGGACATTATATAATAATCACAGGGTCTCTCCATCAGGAAGAGCTAACAATTATAAACATCTACATGCAGAATTCAGGAGTACCCAAATACACAAAACAATCAAAAAGAGAAACAATATTATTGATAAGAATGTGTCATTTCCCGCAGGCCGGGGCTGCTCGTCTGCCCGTGGCTGGTCGTCTGCCCGTCCGCTTCCACCCCAGGTTGGGGTGGTACTTGTAGATGCTGCGGTGCGCTAGCTCACCAGGTCCAGGCACGCTCGTCTTGGCTTTCGGCTGCACCTATCTCGTCAGCCCCAACCGGCAGGGCTGAGAATTGGCGCAGGTTCTTTCCTGAGGGAGGGAGAAAGAGGGCAGGATGGAGAGACGCAGAGAGTGAAGACAGCACACGGTTTCTGATCAAGCCTCTGTCTCTTTATTCTTCTTCTTCTCATATCCCAGAAAACATTGTCTCTTAAATAGCGATTTGGGGCGGGGAACTGACCCGGGTTGGTTGTCAGGTAAACAGAGTCAAATGCATATCAAAAAAAGCGCCCAGACTTGCCTCTGCAATGCTGGGGAGGGGGAGCTAGCGCTGAATAATCCAAAATGCGGTTTTGATCTTTTGTGCACCTTGGCCAAATCCACGTCTGGCGCAGCAAGACAGTCGCCAAAAATTATTTTGACCAGGAAATGGCAATCTCCAACCTCCAGATGCAAATCTTGTTTATTCGTTCACTCCCCAGAGAGTGATAATCCTTGCCTGAGGCGCCAGAAAACTTGGTGGCTTTCGACAAGAATGTGCTAACTGCAGAGGATTTTAATACTCCACTTACAGCAATGGATGGATCAATCAGAGAGAAAAGTCACCAAAAAAACAATGGAACTGAATGACACATGAGAACAGATGGAATTGACAGATATATTTAGAACTCTGTATCCCAAGGCTATGGAATTCACTTTCTTCTCCAGTGCGCATGGCACATTCTCTAGAATAGATCACATACTGGGTCATAAGGCAGCCCTCGATAAACATAAACAAACTGAGACCATACCATGCACACTTTTGGATCACAATGCTATTAAATTTGAAATCAACCACAGGAAAAAGTTTGGAAAACCCCCAAAAACATGGAGGTTAAAAACCACCCTACTAAAAAATGATTGGGCCAATCAGGCAATTAGAGAAGGACTTAAAAAATATATGGAAACAAATGAAAATGAAAATACAACTATCCAAACTCTCTGAGACTAGCAAAGGCAGTCCTAAGAGGAAAGTATATTGCAATCCAGGCCAATCTCAACAAACTAGAAAAAGCTCAAATTCAAAATCTAACATAGCACCTAAAGAAACTAGAAGGGGAGCAGCAAGAGCACCCCAAACCCAGCAGAGGAAGATAAATAATAAAGATCAGGGCAGAAACAAACAATATAGAATTAAAAAAAACAGTTGAACAGATAAATGAAAACAAGAGTTGGTTTTTTGAAAAAATAAATTGATAAACCTCTCTCCAGGCTCCTCAGAAAGAAAAGATAGAACACCCAAATAGACAAAATCACGAATAAAAATGGATCTATTACAACCAATCCCTCAGAAATACAAGCAATCATCAGGAAATACTATGAAAAATTATATACCAACAAACTGGAAAACCTAATAGAAATGGACAAGTTCCTCAACACTTGCACACTACCAAAATTCAAATGGAAAGAGATAGAAAACCTGAACAAACCCATAACCAGTGAAGAAATGAAATCAGTTATCAAAAATCTTCCAACATAGAGCGCCCAAATACATAAAACAATTAATCACAGAAAGAAACAATCTTATTGACAAAAATGTGCTCATTGCAGGGGACTTTAATACTCCACTGACAGCAAGGGATAGATCAACCAGACAGAAAACCACTAAAGAAACAATGGACCTGAACGACACATTGGAACAGATGGAACTGATAGATATATTTAGAACTCTGCATCCTGAAGATAGGAAATTCACCTTCTTTTCGAGTGCACATGGCACATTCTCCAAGATTGATCACATACTGGGGCATAAAGCAGCCCTCCATAAGTATAAACAAATAGAGATCATACCATGCACACTTTCAGATCACAGTGCTATGAAACTTGAAATGAACCACAGGAAAAAGTCTGGAAAACCTCCAAAAATGTGGAGGTTAAAAACCACCCTACTAAAAAATGATTGGGCCAATCAGGCAATTAGAGAAGGACTTAAAAAATATATGGAAACAAATGAAAATGAAAATACAACTATCCAAACTCTCTGAGACTAGCAAAGGCAGTCCTAAGAGGAAAGTATATTGCAATCCAGGCCAATCTCAACAAACTAGAAACAGCGCAAATTCAAAATTTAACAGAGCACCTACTGGAACTAAAAGGGAAG
>NC_043709.1:65341542-65348183 GCF_006229205.1 Suricata suricatta
ATTACTGTGAAAAATTATATGCCAACAAACTGGGCAACCTGGAAGAAATGGACAAATTCCTAAATGCACATGCACTGCCAAAATTCAAACGGAAAGAGATAGAAAGCATGAATAGACCAATAACCAGTGAAGAAATCGAATCCATTATCAAAAATCTCCCAACGAATAAGAACCCAGGGCCAGATGGCTTCCCAGGGGAATTCTACCAGACATTTAAAGCAGAGCTCATACCCATTCTTCTCAAACTATTCCAAAAAATAGAAATAGAAGGAAAACTTCCAAACTCATTCTACAAAGCCAGCGTCACCTTGATACCCAAACTAGACAGAGACCCAGCCAAAAAAAGAGAACTACAGACTAATATCCTTAATGAATACAGATGCAAAAATACTCAACAAGATACTACCAAATCGAATTCAACAGCACATACATAGAATTATCCACCATGATCAAGTGGGATTCATTCCTGGGTTACAGGGCTGGTTCAATATTTGCAAATCCATCAGTGTGATCCATCACATTAACAAAAGAAAGGATAAAAACCATATGATCCTGTCAATAGATGCAGAAAAAGCATTTGACAAAATACAGCACCGTTTCTTAATAAAAACCATGAGAAAGTCAGAATAGAAGGAACTTACCTAAACACTATAAAAGCAGTTTATGAAAAGCCCACAGCCAATATTATCCTCAATGGGGCTAAACTGAGAGCTTTCCCCCTGAGATCAGGAACACAACAGGGGTGTCCACTCTCCCCACTGTTGTTTAACATAGTGCTGGAAGTCCTAGAATCAGCAATCAAACAACAAAAGGAAATAAAAGGCATCAGACTTGGCAAAAATGAAGTCAAACTTTTACTTTTTGCAGATGACATGATACTCTATATGGAAAACCTGACAGACTCCACCAGAAGCCTAGTAGAACTGATTCATGAATTCAGCGAAGTTGCAGGGTATAAAATCAATGTACAGAAATCAGTTGCATTTTTGTACGCCAATAATGAAGCAACAGAAAGAGAAATCAAGAAACTGATCCCATTCACCATTGCACGAAAAAACCATGAAATACCTAGGAATAAACCTAACTAAAGATGTAAAAGATCTGTACAATGAAAAGTAGAGAAATCTTATGAAAGAAATTGAAGTAGACACAAAGTAATGGAAAAACATGCTCATGCATCTAAAGAATAAACACTGTTAAAATGTCATTATTACCCAAAGCAATCTACATATACAATGGAATCCCAATCAAAATTGCACCAGCATTCTTCTCAAAGCTAGAACTATCCTCAAATTCGTATGGAACCACAAAAGACCCCAAATAGCCAAAGTAATATCGAAGAAGAAAATCAAAGCAGAGGCATCACAATCCTAGACTTTAGCCTCTACTACAAAGCTGTCATCATCAAGACACTATGGTATTGGCACAAAAACAGACACATAGACCAATGAAATAAAATACAGAACCCAGAACTGGACCCACAAATGTATGGCCAATTAATTTTTGACAAAGCAGGAAAGAGTATCCTATGGAAAAAAGACTGCCTCTTTAACAGATGGTGCTGGGAGAACTGGACAGCAAAATGCAGAAGAAAGAAACTAGATCACTTTCTTACACCATACACAAAAATAAACTCAAAGTGGATGAAGGACCTGAATGTGAGACAGGATATCATCAAAACCCTAGAAGAGAAAGCAGGACACAGCCTCCTTGACCTCAACTGCAGCAACTTCCTGCTCAACACATCTCTAAAGTCAAGGGAATCAAGAGCATAAATGAACTACTGGGACCTCCTCAAGATAAAAACTTCTGCACTGCAAAGGAAACAATCAAGAAACTAATAGGCAACCTACAGAATGGGAAAAGATAGTTGCAAATGACATATCAGATAAAGGGCTAGTATCCAAAATCTACAAGGAACTCACCAAACTCTACACCTGAAACACAAACAATCCAGTGAAGAAATGGGCAGAAGACATGAAGAGACACTTCTCCAAAGAGGACATCCAGATGGCCAACAGACACATGAAACAATGTCACTCATCATCAGGGAAACACAAATCAAAACCACACGGAGATACCCCCTCATGCCAGTCCAAGTGGCTAAAATGAACAAATCAAGAGACTATAGATGCTGGCGAGGATGTGGAGAAACAGGCACCCTCCCACACTCTTGGTGGGAATGTAAACTGGTATAGCCATTCTGGAAAACAGTGTGGAGGTTCCTCAAAAAAACAATCAGTAGAATTCCCCTATGACCCAGCAATAGCACTGCTGGGTATTTACCCAAGGGATAGAAAAGTGCTGATGCATAGGGGC
This sequence comes from Suricata suricatta, assembly GCF_006229205.1. Taxonomy (NCBI): domain Eukaryota; kingdom Metazoa; phylum Chordata; class Mammalia; order Carnivora; family Herpestidae; genus Suricata; species Suricata suricatta. Next base: position 65,343,862 of record NC_043709.1, read on the forward strand.
ACATGTACCCCAATGTTCATAGCAGCACTGTCAATAGCCAAAGCATGAAGGAGCCTAAATGTCCATCAACTGATGAATGGATCAAGAAGATGTGGTTTATATATACAATGAAATACTACACGGCAATGAGAAGAATGAAATCTGGCCATTTGTAGCAAAGTGGATGAACCTCAAGGGAATCATGTTAAGCGAAATAAGGCAGAGAAGGACAGATACCATATGTTTTCACTCATAGGTCTAATAGGAGAACAGGAGAAACCTAATGGAGGACCATGGGAAGGGGAAGGGGGGAAAAAGATAAAGGGAGAGGGAGGGAGGCAAATCATGAGAGACTCTTGAATACTGAAAACAGATTGAGGGCTGAAGGGGGAAGGGGAAGGGAAAGGGGGTGATGGTCATGGAGGAAGAGCACTGCATGTTATATGGAAACGAACTTGACAACAAACTATAAAAAAAGTGCAGTTCAGTTTTTGGATATTGATTTTGTTTCCAGGAACTTTGTTAAATTATATAAATTTTAATATATTATTTGTGCATTCTTTTAGTTTTTCTATGGAGACAATCACGTATCATCTGTTAATGAAGACAGTTTTGCCTTTTCATTTCTAGTTCTTATATCAATTATCTATTTCCCTTGTTTTATTGTACTTTCTAAAATTGTCAATATAATCTTGAATAAAAGTACGGATAATGATTACCTAGGCTTGTTTATGATCTGAAAGTAATTTTAATGTTTCATGTTTTAATGTTTAATGTTTAATATCTCCTGCAAAACTGTAGGAAGTTTTGTTTAAGAATTTTGCCAACTATGTTTGAGAGTGATATTAGCTTATTTTGTCTTCATCAAGTTTGGTATCAAAGTTATTTACAAAGTGAGGTGCTGCCCTGTTTTTCCAGGTATATAAAATTAGATTAGTTGATAGTATTTGCTTTAAAATCCTGTCTGGTTCTTTCTTTATAGAAATATTATTGAAATATATTTTTAATTTTAAATTCCAGGGTAGTTAACAGTTTTATATTAGTTTCTGTTGTACCATATATATCAATATTATTGTGTAGTATGATATAGTGATACATTACCCAGTTCTCATTACAGGAAGTGCACTCCTTAGTCCTCATTGCCTATTTTACCCATCTCTCCATCCACCTCCCCTCTGGTAACCATTAGTTTGTTCTCTGTAGCTAAGAGTCTGTTTCTTGGTCTGCCTCTCCTTTTCTTTTCTTTTTTTTAAGTCTCTGTTCATTTTTTGTTTCTTAAATTCCACCTATGAGTGAAATCATATGGTATTTGTCTGTCTCTGACTGACTTACCTTACTTATTTCACTTAGCAGTATCTTCTCTAGCTCCATCCATATTGTTGCAAGTGGCAAGGTTTCATTCTTTTATGGCAGAATAATATTCCATTGTGTATATCTATGACATCTTCTTTACCCATTCATCTATTGATGGACACTTGGGATGTTCCCATAACTTGGCTATTGTAAATAATGCTGCTATAAACATGTATTATCCCTACATTTATCCTCCCTACAATGCATTATCCTTATAAATTAGTGTTTTTTAGTAAGTACCCAGTAGTGGGATTACTGGATTGTAGGAAAGTTCTCTTTTTGAACATTTGGGGGAAACTCCAAACTGTTTTCCAGAATGGTTGCACCAGTTTGCATTCCTACCAACAGTGCAAGAGGGATCTTTTTACTCCTCATCCTCGCCAACATCTGTTGTTTCCTGAGTTGTCAATGTTAGCCATTCTGACAGGTGTGAGGTGGTATCTCATTGTAGTTTTAATTAGATTTCCCTGATGATGAGTGATGCTGAACATTGTTTCATGTGTCTGTTGCCCATCTGGATGTCTTCCTTGGAAACATGTTTACTCATGTATTCTGTCCATTTTTAATTGGATTATTCATTTTGGGGGGTGTTGAGTTTTGTAAGTTCTTTATATATTTTGATACTAACCCTTTATTAGTTATGTCATTTGCACATATCTGCTTCCATTCCCTAGGCTGCCTTTAGTTTTGTCAACTGTCTCCTTCATTGTGCTGAAGCTTTTTATTTTGATGTAATCCGAATAGTTTATTTTTGCTTTTATTTCCCTTGCCTCAGAAAACATCTGGAAAAATGTTTTTACAGCTGATGTCAGAGGAATGGCTGTCTGTACTCACTTCATAATTTTTATGGTTTCAGGTTACAGTTAGGTCTATAATCCAGTTTGAATTTTTGTATATGATGAGAAAAAGTGGTCCAATTTCATTCTTTTACATGTAGCTGTCCAGTTTTCCCAATACCATTTGTTAAGGAGTCTTTTTCCCATTGGATATTCTTTCCTGCTTTGCCAGAGATTAGTTGCCTATATAATTATGGGTTTATTTCTAGAGTTTCTATCTGTTCTATTGATCTATGTGTCTATTTTTGTGTCAGTACCAAACTGTTTTGATTAACTTGTAGTATAACTTGAAATCTAGAATTGTGAAGCCCCCAGCTTTGCTTTGCTTTTTCAAGATTGCTTTTGTTTTTTTCCCCCAGAATTGCTTTTTTTGGGTCCATATACATTCTAGGATTTTTTTGTTCTAGTTCTGTGAAAAATGTTGTTTGTATTTTGATAGGGGTTGTATTAAATGTGTAGATTGTTTTGGGTAGTATGGACATTTTAACAATATTTTTTCTTCCAATCCACGATCATGGAATGTCTTCCCATTTATTTGTGTCATCTTCAATTTTATGGAAATGTTCTTAAACTACTGATTTACTTTATGATTACAAATATGGGCATGTTCTCTATTTCTTCCTTAGACATTTCTGGAAAATAATATTTTTTCTAGTACTTTTCTATTTATTGAAGCAGATTTAATGTCATAATGTTTTCCATAGTATTACATTAGACTTTTAAAAACTTGTGTTAGTTTTCTATTCCTATGTAACACATTACCACAAATTCAAGGACTTGAAGTACAACTTTATTATGGTACAGTTTCTTTGGGTCAGGAGTCTGGTATGGTTACATAGGTATTCTGCTAAGGGTTGCATCAGCCTGAAATTAAGGTGTCTATCAGGTTGTGATTTTCATCTGAGGCTTAGGGTCCTCTCTCAAGCTCACTGTTTGTTGGCAAAATCCATTCCTTTGCTGTTCTATTACTGAAGTACCTATCTCCTTGCCAGTGTCAGTCAGACAGTGCTATAAGATCCTAGAGGTTTCCTGTAGTTCCTTGCCACAAGGCCACCACAGGCAGCTCAAATTGTGGATGTATATTCTTTTCCAACTATCTGAAGCATTATTTTTCTTAGACTTCCAGCCTTTCTCTAGCCTGCCACAAGTTTATATAAAATGAATTTTATATTTTGACTTTCATTGTTGAGAAGAAAGCTGTCAATCTGATTGTGGTTCTTTTGAAGGGAACCTGTCTTTTTATTCAGGTAGCTGTAAAGTTTTTCTCTTTGTCTCTGATTTTCAGAGGTTCTAATGGTGTACTCATGTGTGTATTTCTTTATATAAGGAATATATCTTCAAAGTTTTTAGGGCCTCTTTAATTTGGAGACTGATGTCTTTCTCAGTTTTGAAAATTTTTCAGATATTTTCTCTTCAAATATGTATTAGTTCAATCTATTCTTTCCTTCATCATCTTTAAGCATACCTTTCACTGTTTATTTCTAAATCTGCTAAAATGCATATTGAATGTTCCTAGGTGTTAGCACCCAGATGAGCATTAGTCATCAACAATGTGATGCTATCACATCTATCATGTGATGCTATCATCTTCCAAACATGATGCTAGTAGAAAGAAAGCTATGAATGCTCTTTCCTGAAGATTTTCAGCATTGGAGTTTTGCCCAGTTGTTGGGGAGGGAGCTTCTCTTTCAGGAGTCGTCCCACTAGACATTTTCTGTCTTGGACAGGCTGGTCCTCACAAGGGCCCTCACCATGGCCCCCTTCATTTCCTTGTTTCGAAAACTATAGATGATGGGGTTGCACATGGGGGTGATGATGGTGTAGAGGAGGGAGAAAGGCTTGTCTTTGTCAGGGCCATGTGTGCTGCGAGGGTTCATGTATGAGAACATGGCTGAGGAATATAGAAAGATGACCACAGTCAGATGGGAGGCACAAGTGGAGAAGGTCTTCCCCCAACCTGAGGAGGAGGCCCTGCCAAGGATGGAGGCCAGGATGCGGGCATAGGAGATGACAATGAGCACCATGGGGCTGAGCAGCACCACGATGGCATCGGCAAAGATCATTCTTAGACTAAACTGGGGGTCTCCACAAGAGAGGGCAATGACTATGGGGGCCTCACAGAAGAAGTTTTCTATGTGGTTGTCTCTACAGAAG
>NC_043709.1:65348283-65356907 GCF_006229205.1 Suricata suricatta
GCCCCATGGTGCTCATTGTCATCTCCTATGCCCGCATCCTGGCCTCCATCCTTGGCAGGGCCTCCTCCTCAGGTCGGGGGAAGACTTTCTCCACTTGTGCCTCCCATCTGACTGTGGTCATCTTTTTCTATACCTCAGCCATGTTCTCGTACATGAACCCTCGCAGCACACATGGCCCTGACAAAGACAAGCCTTTCTCTCTCCTCTATACCATCATCACCCCCATGTGCAACCCTATCATCTATAGTTTTCGAAACAAGGAAATGAAGGGGGCCATGGTGAGGGCCCTTGGAAGGACCAGCCTGGCCCAGGCGGAATCTGTCTAGTGGAAGACTCCTAGAATAGAAGTTCCCTCCCCAAGTCCTGACAATTGAATGAAACTCCAATGCTGAAAGTCACCAGGAAAGAGCATTCATAGCTTTCTCTCTACTAGCATCAGACTTGGAAAATCCTTTTGATGTCCAATGCTCATCTGATTTCACTTCAAGCATTTTTTTCTCTTAGGCCTTCCACAGGATAATTTAAGACTTTCCTATGTTTTTCTTCTATGTTGTCACAACTACATCTTTTAAAGACATAAGTTCATTTTACTCCATTTAATTTTATTTGTACCATACTTTTACATGCTATTCCTATCTGAGTTTTGCATATACATTTAGGAATAACCTTTTCTCTTTCAACATATCATTGTGTGTTCCTTTCTCACAGTTCACTCTCATAACCTGAATCCACCCTCATCCACCTCACTGTTACAGAAGAAAAAGTAGGGAGGAAGTTAAGAAAAAGGGAATTAGGGAGCAATGTTGACATTAAGAAGTCAGAGAAAAAAAGAAAAAGAAAAACCAAAGATCATCAGCCTGAACCCCATCTTCTTAGCTTTGATTAGCCCATAAGGGATAAGTTATGGTGGCTTTAAGTGGTTACCGTAACACTGCATTCAACTTATGTTTTTGCTTGCGTATTGTTAAGGAAATGTAGGTGAGATAGACCAGTGTGTCAAATCCCTTCTAAGTCTTCTAGTTTCCTTAAGTAACATGACTGTTTGATATTTCCCTTCTTATCTAACTTGTTAATGCCTCTGCAAAGCTTTTCAGACTCCTTAGTTTCCTTCCCTGGTATATACTCCAAATTAACTCCCCTCCTTCTACTGCCTTCCTTCCTCCCAACCATCTTTCATTTCATTATAACTCAATGCTATTGCACCTTACTTCCCAACTTAAATAGATATATTTCATTCCCTGTACTTTAAGGAACACCTTTCAACACTATCTCTACCATTGCAGAAGCTTTCCATTTGCAACTCTCTCTGACTCCTCTCACTTCCTCTAGCTTCTCTCGACCAAATTTAGCATCCCTTGAGAGAGCATTATATTCTTAACCATTCTCTTTCTTTGAAAATTGCATCTTTCTCATTCCTTTTTCTTAATCATAGGAGAGGGAACAGGTCTGTTCTTTATTTCTGGTGCCACTTCCTTAAGATGAATGCATCTCAGATAGGATTCCCTCAAATAGATGTACTACCCTTTCCATATTATATACATCACACTACCTTCTGCAATAACTTCAAGCAGTAGCTTCACTCCACAAAATTCTAATATATTGAGTCCAAATTGGTGAATCTCTAGATATCAGAGGACACATGAGAAGCACTCCTCAACAGGGAGGAAGAAATGAAACACCCCTATAATTGAGAAGAAACAATAAACACAGGACATAAAAGTTTCCATTATCAAAAAGAAATTACACCAGGGAAAGGTAAACAGGAAAGGAAGACTTTAAGATTACTACAATAGGAGGGGAAGCTGAGTGGCTCAGCTGGTTGAGCATCTTGTCTGACTTCAGCTCTGGACATGATCTCATGGTTTGTGGGTTCAGGCCCTGCATCAGGCTCACTGCTATCAGTGCAGGGCCCACTTCAGATCCTCCATCCCCCTTCTCTCTCTCTACCCTCTCCCTACTCTCACTGTCTCTCTCAAAAATAAGTAATCATAAAAAATAATAAAAGACTAATGCAATAGGAGATTAAACTCAACTCTACTAAAAGAAGTGGCTGGAGAGTTCTTAAGAGCTGCAGTAGGGCTACCTGTGGGTAGTGACTGGTCTTACTCAAAGGAAAAATAAGCTTACAGGTTGTAGTTTTGCAGTTTGGAACAAGGTGCCCATTGATGTTGGGCTCCTACCCTCCCACAGAGACCAGGAAATAGGAATGTCATCTTCCTGAGGCTTACATTTTAAAGGGATGGTGCCCACAAACAATAAGAGACTCTTAAATACATAGAACAAACTGAGGCTTAAAGGGGAGAGGTGAGGAGGAGGGGGATGAGTGATGGGCATCGAGGAGGGCACTTGTTGGGATGAGCACTGGGTATAGTATTTAAGTGATGAATCACGGGAATCTACTCCCAAAGCCAAGAGCACACTGTATACACTGTATGTTAGCTAACTTGACAATAAATTATATTAAAAATTAAAATAAAGTAAAAGAAAATAAAGCAAAATAAAATACAATAAAAGGGGATGGCTCCCAGGTCACTGAGAAAGACCTTCCCTGGGTCTTGAAACTGGCAAAAGGTTTTAAATGACATTCATATACATCTCAAAAGGGCCAGAGAAGCATTGACAATTACAAGTTTTCTAAAATAAACGCTCTGAGAAAAGGGGCCAGGAACCTATACTTAAGATGAACCCTGTCTAAAGTTGTCAAGCAGAAAGGGGAATGGTAGAGCCTTCATGGTCACCATGGAGAACGAAAAAAGTGCTTATTCTTCCCCCTAGGGTCTCAGCTGCTTCTCCAAGTTTGAGAATTCCTGTCTCAAAGAGCCTTTATGAGAAAAAAGAAACAGAAAGAAACTAAAGGAAAGGGTGCTTTTTACAAAGTTTTCCAAGAAATTGCTTGGCTTTACATTTGCCTAACACTGTTGTATGCTGACATTGTAACAAGACACAGTTCTGGCTCTCAAGCTCAAAGTTTAATAGCACAGACAAGAATAAATAATGGTAATAGAAAGAACAAATGTTTAAGGAGCCTATTCAAAGTATGTTGGGAGGACAGATAGTAACAACAGCTCACATTTATCAGGCATTTATGTTCTAAGAACTCTACATTTGAACTTCACAAAACCCTGGAAGTACCAGAGTACCTCCATTTTGAGATGCAAAACTGGAACTCATAGAGGTTGATTTGCTCAAAATCACACATTTCAAATGGCATTTCTAAATGGACAGCAGTTACAGAGCCCACACTCCTAAGGATGTAATTAAATAACTGTCCCAAAGAAAAGAGCAGACTTTATACTCAGGATATGGTATTAGAACTAAGACTTAAAGAATAACAGTGAATTGTAAAGTGGGGTGGGGTGGGGAAGCTAGAAGCGGGGGACAAGTAAACTCCAAGCAAAAGAAGCTGCCTGATTCCTTGTTGAAATGTTTTCAACATGGAAGGTGGAGGGTGAGTACAGCCAGGAATGCTGTAAAATCAGGCTGAGCGACCTAAAACTGTCTTCTCAAAAGCAAGCACCTTCTCATTCAAGGACCTGGGCTCTGGGAGGCCTGGGCACCAACGGACCCTGCAAGGTGCCGGGGCGCGGAGGCAGCGCTCCGACGCTAGAGAGGCCGACGCCCTGGTGGTGTCTCCTGCTGCAGCCTCTGTCCAGATTCCTCGGCCCGGGAAGCACATGAAAAGCCCCCAGCGACTGCGAAAACCCACATAAATCAACAACCAGAAGCCACTCCGAAATGCGCGTCTGGTCCCAGCTCCTTCACATATCCTGATGCAAAGCCACATGTCGCGGGAGGATGCGCGACCAGGCTCTAAGGTTACCACAGTTCAGCCCAAGCCCTGAAAACATGGGGGGAAACCCAGGAATTCTAGCCAACAGGCCCAGCTCCCTCCTAAAACCGACGCCATATCTCCCAACCCGGCACCCCCAAAATACCCATGAGGCTTTGGGCTCTGACCCGATTGCGGAGGGTAAAGGAGATGGGCGTGGTCCGCACTAAAAAAAAAAACCCCAAAACACCCCAAAAAACAAAAAAACCTGCGGCCAATCACCCTTCCCCAGCTTCTCGGATCACCGTTATGGCAGCCAATGAGCGCATTCTTCTTGGCCGCGCTGGGGCGGGATTGCGCTAACACTGGGACCTCCGGCGAATACGAGCTATTCTGGGAGACTAGCGGTGCCCTCTGGGGAAGCGGATCTTGGATTTGGGATACCCTCCAGGCTGAGTGTAATTGTTGAAATGCCACGCCCCTTTGGTGGAGGATGGAAAAAGACGGGAAGAGGGCGGAGCAAAGGTGAAGGCTGGGCTGAGCGGAGATCTTTGCCTATCACATCGAGTCCTATCTCCATGCCACTGATCTGTAGCCTAGTTATTTTTAGGTGATAGTGAATAATTATTGGGCTCCTCCTCCCTTCTAGACAACGCCAGTGTCTTCGGAACTTCCTTACCTCCCCTTTGCAGTTACTCCAGGAAGCCTTCCTTGAACTCTTCCCCTTTCTGGGCTCATTGGACTTTGAGTTCCCTTCATAACCTATGCGTTTTCCTAATACCGCACTCTTTACTTCTCTTTCTTCCTCACTGCTTTGTGATTCATTTATGAGTCCTTAGCACAGTACCTGGAGGTATTGTAACGCCATTTTCTCAATGTAGCAGAATCCTGATGTTTTAACCAAAATAGCAAAGCTCTTCAAGTAGGAGTGGAGAAGGAGTGTCCAGAGTCTTGAACCCCCCAAGGAAGCCCCTGAGGCATTATTAGCGACTTATGCTAAATATTCACTTTAATATATAGAAATATGGTTTACCCAGGACATGAACGTTAAACATGTCTAGATCCTCTATGGAGAACTCTTAAAGTCTCATCTTTTTGGACTTCCAATTTGATTACACATTTGTTTTTATTTTCTAGTCTGCAGGCCTAGATATCTGTTTGTCTCTGCAGATCAGTTCTCACCTCTTTACCCAGCTCTGAGCTTGGGAGGCTGACCTTCTTGGAACCAGGTCAATAGATCTCCTGACCCCTGGCTTTCTATTGGGTTCAGCCAATGAGTAGGATAGGCAGAAGATTAAAGGGAAAGAAGAGTGTGAGGTTAGGCTATTTAATTCTCTGGCTGTTTCCCTGTGGGGTTTTGGCAAGTTCACTTGAGTCCCTTTAGCTAAGATATCAACTCTTGTCATTGTAGCCTTCTCTACCTAGTTATCTATTTCCAAGTTGTGGAACTGCATCTCCCATTACCTCTTCAGGCTTAGCTCCTCTAATACCAGATTTGGGGTACTGTAGCTCCTTGGCAATTTCTCTACACCCTTTCCACACTGTTGTAAATAATCCTTTATGAAATTCCCAAAATTATCCTAATTTGAATATGCCATCTGTTTTTTGGAGACACTTAATACAAGACCATTCTCTTTTACTGAGGTAATTAAATAAGTTGGGTTTTTTTTTTCCCAAAGGGAAACATTTATAAGGCTATATGATATAGTAGAAAGAGCATAGGCTTTGAAATTAGAGAAAGGGGAGTTTCATGTTTATTCATTCATTTGACAATTTTCCACAGTCCTATTAGCCATGAGAGATATTTTAGAGGGTGGTGTAACACTCAGCCCATTCTCCAAGAACCCGCTTCTTCCACAGGGGTGAGCCCTGGCAATCAAGTTAGTACTATGGAACACCACCCCCCATTACCCCCACAATCAGTACAGCCAAACTGGATTGACTAAGTCCTCTTTTTTGGGCTGGAACAGCAGATACTCAAACTATGGACCCATTGTCTTCTTCCATGAATGTGAAGAAGCAAAGAAAGTTGGCAGGCAGGGAGAATAGATTGAAGTCAGAGAACAGAGAGAAGATAGAAAACCATATCTTTAGAGAAAGAGCCTGAGATAATGATTGCCCCTGTTTCAGTCAACCTTGGAGGGCCAATTGAATTTTTGCTCTTGAGTTTTGTGTCCTTATAATGAACTTTTTTCCCCCTCAATATTCTTACAGATGAGTTTACATTTCTTACAACCAAAAAAGTCCTAAGATCATATTTACCTAATGTGGTTATGAGTATTAAATGAGGTGAAGTATTTCAAACATCTAAAATCAGTGCCTCCAGGGGCACCTGGGTGGCTCAGTCTGTGGAGCATCCAAATTTGGCTCAGGTAATGATCTCACAGTTGGTGGGTTCAAGCCCCATGTTGGACTCTATGCTGATAGCTTGCTCAGAGCCTGGAGCCTGCTTCAGATTCTGTGTCTTCTTATTGCTCTGCCCCTAACCCATTTGTGTTCTGTCTCTCTCAAAAATAAATAAACGTAAAAAAATTTCTTTTATTTAAAATCAGTGCCTCCAAAGGTGTTATTTTCTCTAGATGTAAATAGCACCCCATGTGTTTTGAGCATCAGAGGTATCCATTTTTTGTATTTCTTTTTTTGGAATAACAAGCCCATTTTGTTGTCAATATTTTTACAAGTTTTCCTCATTTTAGCTTTTTCTTTTCTAAGTGCTGTTCTGTTCCTGGTTTAGGTCCTGATAGATTTGTTTGTGTTTTGCTATGTTTTGTTTTGAAGTTTTTGTTCCTTGAAGGATTGAGTTCATCATATGCCTCAGTTCATGATACACTGTCATTGTCCCTGCAAGAATAAAACCCTCTGTTTTATGTCTCTATTTCTTTATTCCATCTTTACACTCTGTCTCTGCTCCCCCAAAATAGGCAATTTTCTGATGTGCTTAGTGTGTATATTTCTGTTTAAATGTGTCCTGAGAAAATAATTGTTATTTGCTAGACATGTATTTTTAAATGTATTCCAAATCTACTGAGTTATAGGTCTCATTCTTTGTCTTATGTTTTTCACAAAGTACTGTTTTTCATCTCCATCCATCTTGCCAGATAACATTTAATCTGTTCTTTCACACTGATGCCTAGTATTCTATGGTGTGCATTTGCCATGTTCTACTTCTCCACTTCTCCAGTATTGAACACCCACGTTGCCCCTAACTCCATGTCACTACAAATAACTCTGCAATGATCATCCTTTTATTAGTCCCCTTCTGAAGTTGTAAAGAATTTGTTTCATATTACTTGAGAGGGATTTCAGGGTTTTGGGTATAAATCTATTTAATGTGTCCAAGTAATGCCAGCTTGCTTTCCAGAAGTGGTGAAACCAGCCTTGGCAGCAGACTTCCACATCCCTGACATCTGTAATTATCTAGATTTCTAATTTTTGCTGGTGTGATAGGTGTAAACTAATATATTATTGTTGGTTCAATGTATCTTTGATTACAGACGATTTTGATCAAATTTCTATATGCATGTTAGCTTTTTCCTATTCTTTAAATTGCCTGTTGATATGTTTTGCACCATATTTTTTTCTATTGGGTTGCTGTCTTTTTCCTGTTCATTTGCAGTCGTTCCATGTCTATTCTAGGATATTACATCTTTGTCAATTTTAGACAAAGCAAATACTTTCTTATTCTACTATCTACCTAGTAGCTTTGTCCATGTTGTCCTTTGTAGAACATAAATCTTTGTTTTGTAATCAAATCCCCTAGTTTTTGCCTTATAGTTTGTGCTTTTGAAAGTTTTGAATTATATGGACAACTCTCTTAGTTATGCCTACTCTCTGCCTAACATCTCTAAATCTGAGTTCATTGACAAGGTCCTTGTTGTTATCCATTCCAGTCCTCTTCATTGAACTTCAAAGCAATTACACTGACTAAATTTCATTCTTAAGAAAACCCCATCTTCTTTGAACCTTTTTCCCCTATAGAGTTACAGGTTACAAAAATCATACCTTCTAGTTATTTGAAGTCAGTCCTCCAGTAGCCCTGGACTACATCTTACCCTACTTCCTTGGCTATGAGGAAGAACCACAATGCAATAGTTACTTTCAAGATTTTCCTCACCCTCATTTCACCAATCAGTTCCATCTTTGTGGGTCAGAATCAGATCCAGAATCATCTTTCCTCTGCCATCTTCTTCCTTCTTTTTTTTTTAATAGTTTGTCAAATTGGTTTCCATATTACACCCAGTGCTCTTCCCCACAAGTGCCCTCCTCCATTATCTCCACCTCTTTTCCTCCTCCCCCTCCCCCTTCAACCCTTGGTTCGTTTTCAGTATTCAATAGTCTCTCAGGTTTTGTGTCCCTCTCTCTCCCCAACTCTCTTTCTCCCTTCCCCTCCCCACGGTCCTCCATTAGGTTTCTCCTGTTCTCCTATTAGACCTATGAGTGCAAACATATGGTATCTGTCCTTCTCTGCCTGACTTATTTCACTTAGCATGACACCCTCGAGGTCCATCCACTTTCCTACAAATGGCCAGATTTCATTCTTTCTCGTTGCCATGTAATACTCCATTATATATATATACCACATCTTCTTGATCCACTCATCAGGTGATGGACATTTAGGCTCCTTCCATGATTTGGCTATTGTTGACAATGCTGCTGTGAACATTGGGGTACATGTGCTCCTATGCATCAGCACTTCTCTATCCCTTGGGTAAATCCCCAGGAGTGCTATTGCTGGGCCATAGGGGAGTTCTATTGATAGTTTTTTGAGGAACCTCCACACTGTTTTCCAGAGCGGCTGCACCAGTTTACATTCCTACAAACAGTGTAGGAGGGTGCCCATCTCTCCACACCCTTG
>NC_043709.1:65357007-65477210 GCF_006229205.1 Suricata suricatta
TGAGTCATGCTGAGCATCCTTTCATGTGCCTGTAGGCCATCTGGATGTCCTCTTTGGAGAAGTGTCTGTTCATGTCTTCTTCCCATTTCTTCACTGGATTATTTGTTTTTTGGGCATGGAGTTTGGTGAGTTCCTTATAGATTTTGGATACTAGCCCTTTATCTTATATGTCATTTGCAACTATCTTTTTCCATTCCATCAGTTGCCTATTAGTTTTCTTGATTGTTTCCTTTGCAGTGCAGAAGTTTTTATCTTGATGAGGTCCCAAGAGTTCAGTTTTGCTTTAATTTCCCTTGCCCTTGAAGATGTGTCGAGTAGGAAATTGCTGCAGTTGAGGTCAAGGAGGTTGTTTCCTGCTTTCTCCTCGAGGGTTTTGATAGTTTCCTGTCTCAGATTCAGGTCCTTCATCCATTTTGAGTTTATTTTTGTGTATGGTGTAAGAAAGTGGTCTCGTTTCATTCTTCTGCATGTTGCTGTCCAGTTCTCCCAGCACCACCTGCTAAAGAGGCAGTCTTTTTTCCATCGGATACTCTTTCCTGCTTTGTCAAAAATGAATTGGCCGTACATTTGTGGGCCCAGTTCTGGGTTCTCTATTCTATTCCATTGGTCTATGTGTCTGTTTTTGTGCCACATCTTCTTCCTTCTGAAGGATTATATTACATTAAATCATCTTTCCCTCACTTCTGTAACTTTTTTGTGCCAGTTTCATAACTTGTTTCTAGGATCTATAATCCAGTTTATCTGTTTTGGCAGAATCTAGCACAGTTTTACAATAATATTGCTTCTTTTCTTCTTTTTTATCTTCACCTAAATAATTCCTTTCCTGTTTCCACTCTCAAGGATATAAAATCCCATATAAGACTATCTTCATGATGTAAAGTGCTACTCTTTTATCATTTTATTTGGTTTTATTGTATTCCTCCTGCTCACTTTCTTTTGTCTCTTTTCTTCTTCCATCCCTACACTTTTTCTTTCTCCATTCCTTTCCAAATGTTATAAATGCTGAGAGCGGAGCTGCCTTTCTCTAGATCACAGCAAAGAAGCTGCTTCTGTTCCCACAGATATGTAGTGTGTATCATATGACTGCCAATTCCTTTCCACCTGCACATCAGATCCCAACTGTTTATTTGGAACAATGTAACGCACCTTTTCTCACTGCCACGTTCCAGGCATGAGTCCCATCCTACCAAGTTTCTGTACATCTGTGAGAATTTATTTTTCTTATTGTATGAAATCTCAAGTTCTATTTGTATATTACCTGTACTTTGTGCACTGGTGTAGAGGCCATAAGTATTTTTTCCCAACCCCTTTCTACTTACTTTTTCCAGAGAATTATGAGATGCCAGCTCAGCTCCTGCTTTTCTTCCAATGTTGTACTTGATGTCCTCTGTAGTATAAATTTTTGCGGGTTTTCTCAGCACTTCTTTACTTTTGTCCTCTCCATTTTACCTTGTTTTCCCTGCCTGCCCCTTGGCACCCATCACACACATATATACCATTTCCATTTTAAAATTGAAGTGCTCTTAACTCAGTTGACAGTGCTCAAAGAAAACAGATTGTCCCTTCAATCTTCTGAGAAGTACACTCTCCCAATTCAAGAGCACACCATTCCCTTCTCATTAGACTATGAGAAACTTAAGGGCAGACACCATGACTCCTTAGAGTCTGCCCCAGTACCCATGACCTTCCTTGATACATAGTAGGCAGTTGGTAAATACTTGCTGGAAGATTGACTCAGTCATGATTTCCTTCTTGGAAAGGAAGGAAGTTCTTTTTCTATCATGCTTATAAAAATTATTCACTTGCTCTAAAGGAATGTTGACTTGCCCTTTTTCTTATTGAAGCTGAATCACCATAAGCTTCCCTTAGTATATTGTAACTACTTATAGCAGAGATGGGGTGCCTGGGTGGCTCAGTCAGTTCAGCATCCTACTTCAGCTCAAGTCATGATCTTGTGGTTTGTGGCTTTGAGGCCCATGTCCCGCTCTGAGCTGTCAGCCTGCTTCAGATTCTGTGTCTCCATCTCTATCTGTCCCTCCACCACTCAAACTTTGTCTCTTTTTCTCTCTCAAAAATAAATAAACATTAAAAAATAACTACTTATAGCAGAGAAAGGTGTAGTACCATTTAATGGGTAAAAAAAAAACACTGATCTATATAATTTAGATAGAATTCTGGTCCTGATGTCTTTAACTATGCAACTTTGGGCATGTTATCTCATTTATTTCTTTAGTTATATGCAATGGCATCGTATATTCACTGCAGGAGACTACACTTTTTATAAAATACTTGGGGTAGAATAAGGTAAATTTCTGCCACCCAATCACTAAGTTGGAGAGAAACTATTCTCTCAAAGTAAGAAAGAATTTTCTTGTTACTCTGGAGCAGGAAGGAAGAAGAGAGTAAAGGAATGATAGGATAGAGGAGCCAGTGGAAGGCATAAACTCCTCAATGGCAACTCTCCTTGTGATCACTTCTCCCTCATCTTTTTAAATTCAAGTCTACAGTAAAAAATTTTCAGTGTCTAGTAAGGTTGTATTTGTTACTGAAACCAGTGAAAGGGCTGTTTTATGTGTCTCAGAGCTGTTAAGAAGTCAAACTGATGTAGCTTGCATGGACTCAGGATTGTGGATGCAGAAAGTAGCAAAAGCAAAATAAACCATAAGATACTACAGATATTGTATGGAATCCTGTGGAATTCCCAGATTTTGGCATTTGAATTTGGACCAAATTTAATCAGATCTCTAAGAGACACAGCAGTCTCTTCAGACATCTAAGTTATACATAATATGGCTATATTGGGGTGCACGAGTGGCTCAGTCATCCAACTTTTGATTTTAGCTCAGGTCATGATCCAAGGGTCATGGGAATGAGCCCCACGTTGGGCTCCATGCTGAGAGTGGAGCCTACTTAAGACTCTCTCTCAGGGATGCAAAACTTGAGAGACTATTGAATGCTGAGAATGAACTGAGGGTTGAAGGGGAAGGGGAAGGGGGGAAAAGAGGTGGTGGTGATGGTGGAGGGCACTTAAGGGGAAGAGCACTGGGTGTTGTATGGAAAACAATTTGACAGTAAAATATTATGGAAAAAAAAATAAATAAATATACAGTTCAAACAAACAAAAAAGACTCTCCCTCTCTCTCTCTCTCTCTCTCTCTGTCCCCCCCCACCCCTCTCCCCTGCACATGTTCATGCTCTTGCTCTCGCTCTCTCTCTAAAATAAAGTAAAAATAACAAATAAATAAAAAAATGGCTATATTATCATCACCAAGATTTCTTTCAACAGTAACATTTTTTGAAGACTCTAAGAGATAGGGACATATTTTTTTTATTCCCAGCTCTAAAATCCTGAAGTTTTTCATTTCTATATTTAAGGCTCAAGCATTTATGTCCTAGTGTGAGGAAGTTCCAATGTTACTGATTTCATCAATTCCAAACATACTTCTCACTCTCCCATTTTAACGTTTCTTAAATGGGATGTGTCTTGTAATTAGTAATTGATGTCAGCTTACAATTACTGTTGGCCAAGCAGCAGTCATGACATTGTTGTCATTGTCTACACATGCCTGGGCCTACTTGTTACTCTAGGTGGTATGACTGGAAATCAACAACCCCTTGATGTTTCAGTTAATTAACCATTCAAGGACCATTTGAAGGAACATTAGTCCTGGTTGTTGTCTGAAAATATTCCTTGAATATTTCTGGCAAGATCAAAAAAGTTCCAGCTTTACAACTTGCAGAATGATTTTGTGGCCTGGAAGAAATCACCAGAGACAATAAGGAAGCTCTTTTTAAGAAGTGCTGCTTTACTAATACTCAAAATAAGCCAGAGAATATAAATGTTTGGAAAAATACAGACATCAACAACCCTGATTCAAAAGTGATTCAGAAATGTCAGACTCAAATTGAAGAAATTATAAGAATACCATAATGACTTTCAATTATATTTGTGTGCTTTGTAGTAATACAAAAAAACAACCCCCAAAACACTTGTCTTTCTAAATAAATCTAAATAAGCTCTTTAAACAGAATAAAATTTTTAAATAAGTGATAAAACATAGTGATAGTATAATTGGCATCTTAATGGCACCTGAAATAATGATGTGTCACGATTGAGGGTACCTTAAAGTCAATAAAATAACGTAAATACTTAAGAGAATATAAACATTAGAAAGAAGTTCCAGACCTCAAGATATTCATAATTTGGAAGTGGAAATAACAAGCGCATAAAAAAAATAGAAGGAAAAATACAATAATTATTCCCAAAAGAAGTACCAAAAAATAATTTGGGTATTTACGGGGTACCTCAGTGGCTCAGTCAATTGAGCGTCCAACTTCAGCTCAGGTCATGATCTCATGGTTGGTAGGTTCGAGCCCTGTGTCGGGCTCTGTGCTGATGGCTCTGAGCCTGGAGCCTGTTTTGGATTCTATGTCTCCCTCTGTCTCTTCCCCTCCCCTGTTCATTCTCTGTCTCTCTCTCTCTCTCTCTCAAAAAATAAATAATAAACACTTTTAAAAAGTTAAAAAGAAAGATTTGGATATTTAAAGGAAGAAGAGATCACATTAGGAAAGGCTCTATGAAGGAAGTAGCATTTGAGAAGGGCCTCAAAGAACTGGTCAGATTCCAACAGACAGAGACAGAATGGAGCAGGAAGAGGAAAGAGAATGAGCAAAGAATCAGATGTGGGAAAGTGGGAATTTCTGAGGAATGGTGAATAACTTACTTTGACTACAGGGTTTGTTTAACCTTTTCATTTTATAGATCCCTTTAAGAACTGGATGAAAGCAAGGAATTAAATTCCTAGAAATAAAAGCACAAATTCATAATCAAAAAGTTTTGCATACCCTTTCTTGGGAATTACCATCTTCAGGTAGCATAAGAGAAAGAAGAGGGAAAAAGCAGCCTTCCCAGACACCCCATGAGAAGCTGGTGCAGGTGACCAATGCTGTAGAAATCCCTTTTCTGGATGAAAGATTTGCATCTAATTGCACTTAAGAAGAATGACTAAGAGAAATGGAATCAAAAGCCAGGAGGGGCTCATCCAGTCTATTCATCCAAAGATTAAAAGAACTGGGATACCCTTGAGAATCATTTCTAGCTGGCTGGATGATACAGATTTTCAAAGATGGAATGGTGGCTAGAAAGCATACCTGGGAAATAAATTTATGGATTAAAAAAGGTATGCCAGCGTCGTATCCAAGTGGGTCTTGACTCCCTATAACCCCTGGATTTTATACTTAATTCAGGAAGTAACAGGGACCTGGTATAGATTTCTGAGGAAAATGAATGTTCAGAGCTGTGGTTTAGGAAAACTAATCTTCAGGATTATAGGTATGTGAGAGGCCAGGGGAGACCAGTTAGGAGTTTAGTGCAGTTGGTTTTTATATTGTTCAAATAGTTCTATTTATTCAGCTTCCCTTGCCACCCACTCTTTGGCAAAGAGCCAGGCCTTTAGTAAGCATTTGGTAGCGCTTGCTGAATTGAAAGCCGTACATTCACTGCGGGTCTCCTTGTAATGTCTCTATTCCTCGCCAGGTGGCACCATGACAGCATTATTTACAGAGCAGACTGCCTTCTATAAGCACAGTGCTTCCAAGCAGAAAGGCTGTGCTTCTGTGAGGGAATTCACCTTCCGGGGACAATCTGAAAGTTGGAGGGAAGTGGTAGTTGGGAAAAAAGATTCAAGAATACTCGTTTTGTACTTCTATATCATTTCTTACCGTCACAGAGTATCTTGGCTGAATTTCCATCCCTACGCGTGTATCTGCAGAAAGATGCCTAGGACAACCTGCTTTTTCAAAGATGCAGTTTCCCGTCTTGCAAGAAGTATAAAATTGAGTATGTTGAGGAATGAACTGTTTCTTAGTTCTGGTAAAACTTCTAAGTGAGTCATTTCATTAAACATAACAAGCAGAGACCATAGTCTGTGGTGACACATAAAAATGCGTATTTATGTTGGAGGCCATTTTACATCTTATAAAAATAAGTATTGGGGTGCCTCAGTGGCTCAGTCAATTAAGCATCCAACTCGATTTCAGCTCAGGTCATGATGTTCCGGTTTGTGGGGTCAAACCCTGCATCAGGTGCTGACAGTGTAGAGCCTGCTTGGGATTCTCTCTCTCTCTCTCTCTCTCTCTCTCTCAAAACAAATAAACACTTTAAAATAACAGTAATTATTATTTTTCTAGAACAGATTCTAGTTGTACCAGGCTTACATTGTACATTACTTCTATGAAATTGTATGTCTTTTCATTTTGAGATTAAGAACTAACCCTGAGAGATTTCTCTTAGACTGATGAGAGATGGAAGTGACAGAACTAGAGTCATGATGAGGCACATGCAGTGTAGTGTTAGGCCCCAACAAAAGCACCAAGCTTTTGGGGGACGGGGGTGCATCTCCTCACCTTTACACATCAGCAGTGGTCTGGCAAACTCCCAAGTATGAGAAAACTTGGAAATAATGTGAGACAGGATTCTTAGTATATGTTAATGTGTGTTGATATAATTCAAATTTGTTGAATAGGTGATGAATAATCAGATTTATATGAAGATTTCAATTCAAAGTAGGAAATACTCTGGAGGTCCCAGGAGGCAAAGGTGCAATACAGTACCAGTTTGACAGGGTAGTTTCTTCTTTGATATTTTTTCAAGTTAAAAAGTCTCATTATTCTTTAGCTCAGTGATTCTTTTTTACTGAACTCTTACCTTTGACAAGCTGAAACAGCAAATCTCTCTAGAGAATATTCATACTTATGCAATTTTGCATTCAATTTCAAGAAGCTGTGTCCCCGTGAAGTTCAATAGGGACCCTGTCCATAAGTCCCAGGTTAGGAATCTCACCTGAAACTCACTCATCCGGAGCATCCCAAAGGAGAAATGCAAGAGGAGGACAGGGATTAGGGAGAAATAAGGTGACGTGAGAACCACCAGGGCTGGCACCCTAAGAGATGCTGTTGCTGGTGACTTTTGAAAGCAGAAGGACTGTTTTCTGTTGGAAGATTTTAATCTGGACTTGGAAGGAATAGCTAGAGAACTTCTAGGAGGCCCAGGGCTAAGGGACTTATGACACATTTAGGGCAGCGGGCATAAGGGGAACTGAAATGGAGCCAAATGGTAAAGAGCTCAACCAGACCTTCTAGAGCCTAATGGGCTAAACTGCTTGCAATTCCTGTCAGACTCCACAGAATCTGAGCCATAGGGAACAGGAAAGAGACACAAGAATGGCCTTATATCAGGGATACCCAGACATAAATATCCAGGGAATACTTCTTCTCAAGGAGCAGGTCCAGAAGGCCATCTTTTCAGTGCCACCATTATATTACCATCCATTATATTTCAGTGCCATCCATTATATCATCTCATCCCTGATGAGAGCCACTAACCAAAACTTGAACTTCTATTTCTCATTCTAACTGAGAAAATGAAAAAGAGACCAAAATTAAAGCTATTCCCTTTTTAAGACTCTGAAACCCTTGACTGGGGAAATAAGGGGCCTGAAGGTCTAAATAAAAGAGCAATTAACACAGCAGTTCCAATTTAGGGTTCTTTAAGTCAGAAGACCTGGGTTTAAGTCCTCATTCTTAAATCCTGCTAAGCTAAGCCAAATACTAGCTATGTGACCTTGAGAAAGTCTTGGCGTCTGTTTCTGGAGCCGTTAAGTGAAAATAAAAATAGTGCTTACTTCTTGTTGAAGATAAAATTGAACAGGGTCTGGCACACGGTAAATGCTCAGTAAATGATAGTTATTATTGTTATTGGTGCTGAATGCTGGAACTATAACGGGAAACGATCTCCCAGCCTTTGGGGATAGCTCCCCACAAACACACTTCAGCTACCCTCTCTCGGGCCCCAGCACATATTCCCCAACCACTGCACCACCCAAAGCTTCCTCTCGTTATCCTCTGTATACAGGGTGGCCCCCAAGATCTTTTTGGCCCATAACTGCATGACATTTAAGATGAAAAGGCCCAGGTCACCTCGGGAATCTCATCATCCCCTTTATTTGACTCTCCTGAAAGTTAAGAGTTCATTAGACAGGGAAGGATTATATAAAAAGAGAGCCTCTAGAACCTCATCAAGGTAGTTTTGTTTTCCCAGAGGAGCCAGTCAATACCATCCCCATCCCCATCCCAAGAGAACTATAAAAAACCTAACATTTGCACAATAACTTCTACAGGCCTTAGATATTTTTGTCCCTAACAACTTCTTGTGCCCATTTTACATATGCAGAAATTAAGTCTCAAGCAGCAAACCAAGTCTCAGTCATTCAGGGTTGGAACTGAGATTCAAGCCTAGATCTGTGTTTCCCGGGCTCTTTCAACCTCTCCGCAGTAACCAGTAGCAAGAACACACACACACACACACACACACACACACACACGCACACACACACACATATACACACACAGCACTCCAACTCATTCTTCTCCCAAATTTGTTTGGGGCAGCCTTGGGAAATTCCATTGCCCAAGGGAGCAGACTAGAGCTGCTGTCAGTCTAAGCTCTGCAGGGAATACCTTACCAGCGTTCTCCACTAGAGGCCTGAGGCAGTTATTTGTGGTTTCTTTCTTTTGTGATGTGTCACTCTACTCCCAGGATTCCGGGGCAATCCCTCCCAAACAATGCCCACAATACCCCATCCCTAACCCTCCCATGGAACAGGTGTCATGCCTGCCATTCCAGGACTCAGATTTGGAAGTCATCTCCCAGGGACCAGGTGCTTCACTGAAAAGAAGTCCCTTGCACACCTAGAGTTCTAAAAACCGTTGTTAGTTTGGGAGTCTCAACACACATCCTCTCATTCTCTCCCATCCAGCTTGAGTTCAAGGTCCAGGATGGAAGGGAAAGTAGGTTGAGTTGGCAGTGTATGTCCTGACCAGCACAGGGCCAGTCAACTCCTTGGAACTGGAGGCAAAGAGAGAGGACGGAAGGCATGGCTTCTGCAGTCCCAACTAAGCCCTGGTCCATGTAGCAGGCCCAGAAGCCCCACCCTGACATCCCCCTAGTACCAGGCAGCAAGGAGGGGAGATGACGCCTCTTTATTAAAGTTAACACCAAGGAAAGCATTGAGACGGAATACACAGTGGAGGAGAAAGGGCACACAAAGTCACTACTTGAGGAGGTGGAAGGGAGGCACATCAGTTAAGAACCTCAGGACAGCCACATGCTTCATGCCCTGGTTGTGAGGGAAAAGAGGAAAGGAGAAGGGAAAGCGCCATGATAGCCTGGGGCTCACAGAAGGGTCTGAAGCCCCCTGAACCTAACACCAGAGCCACAAGCCCTGCCCCTCAGGGCTCACACACTACTGCACAAGTCGACACACGTAACACACACAAGACATTATGGAGGCAACACCGAGAGGCAGCGGGCAGGGACAAATTGACAGGAAAAGGAACTGAAGTTAAGCAGGTGTAGCCAGGAGAGAGACAGTTTTTGGCTGCAGCCCCCAAAAGTCCCTCAAACGTCCCCTAAATCTGGGCTGCTGCTGAGCACCCCCAAGTCTCTGCCTGTGTACCGGGCTCTTTGTTCTCTAAGCCCCAGTGAGTGGATAAAGCAATCCCAGATGAAGTCAGTGACAAGGCAGGATCCGCTCTGCATGCAAATATCCTAGAGGTTGTGCTATTATGTCTTCATGCACATTCATAGCCAGCTCCTCCCAGCCCTTGGAACCCCATTCACCCAGATTCCTAGGGCTGCAGTTCCCTCCTCAAGCTTCCTTTACCAATCAGCAGCCGCAGAGATCTGTGAGGGGGAGAGGCTTCTGCAGAGCTCTGAATATCTTGGGTTTCAGCAGAAGGGTAAATTTTCTGTTGCCAGAACAGAATACCCCCAATTCCTTAATTTCTAGGTAAATCGTTAGAGATTATTTGCCATAGTCCTAGATAAGTCCTTTTTCAGAATAGAAAAAGCAGAATTTTATTTACACAATTCAGGGGTTCTCCTGCTGGCCGGGGAAGGGGAATGGGCAGGGTAGGGGAAGGATGGGAGTCCAGATTTCTGGGGCGATTCCTCTCCCGGAACCTCACCTGTCCGCAGTTTGCTACGTCTCCCTTGGTTAGGCAGAAAGAATTCTTGATGCTCCCAAAGTCCTTCACCCTATAAATCCTTCCTCGAGGGAGTCTCTCTGCCTGACCCACATGAGCAGCGGTCGGAGTGAAGCATGCTGCACCGCACCGTTCAGTCCCCTCGCGTCATGCACTGGAAACCCAAAGCCAGCCCGGGAAAGTAGTGCCCCCTCGGAGTCCCCTCACAGAGAGGCCTCGCCCTCCAGCTGCAGCAGGGTAATGTCGGGCAGATCGAGGGACTCCACAAGTGGCCCGTCCCCCCCAAGGAGACCAGCACAGGGGCTCCCGGGGCGCTCACAGTGACTAGTGGGTGTGGCGGAGCTGGGCATCTCCTTGTCCTCTTCTTCATCGTCGTCCTCGTCCTCAGGATCGCGACCCAGCAAACCGCTGTCCCCGATCCCAGGCGAAGGGGTCTCCGGCTCTTGGGAGGCACCCTGGAAGCTCCCCTTGCCGCCGACCACGCCCAGACCGCCCTGGCGGGGCGCCGTGGTCATAATCTGGCACATGGAGACAATGGCCCGCTGGTTGGCGCACACGTCGTCCGAGAGCACCTGGATGTGCGAGGCCTGCTCGTCCAGGGCCCCCCTCATGGCCCTCACGTCCTCAAACAGGGCCTGCAGCTGGGCCTTCAGGTGCTCCATCAGTTCCTTCATGCCGCCGTTGTACTCCCCGGAGATCACGTCCCCCACGGCCGGCACGGTGGACACCTCCAGAGGTGCCGGTATGTCGCCGCCGTCCTTGGTCATGATCTCCAGCAGACCGTCCTCCATTGAACAGCAGAAGCGGGCGGTGGCGGCTCTGGGTCCGGTCCAGCCCGGCCTCCGGGGTGGGGGGGCAGGGACGGGGAAGAGGGAAGAGGTCCCCGGAGGGGCGGGGAGGAGCCGAGGGCAGAGTAGGCTCCCGAGGGGGGCGGGGAGCCGACGTGAGGAGATGAGTCCCGGGCGGAGGGCGCAGGCAGGATCGGGCGAGGCCGGGAAGAGCCGGCGGGACGAGGACCCAGCGAGAGTCCCGGGCCGGCGACTCTCCGGCTTGCCCCGGGGCGAAAGCGCCCAGACCTGCCTCGCCTCCCGAACTGTGCGCGTGTCAGCGCCGCTCCCCGGCCGCCGGAGCTGCACGGACCCGCGGGGTCTCCGAGTCACGAAAGCGCTCGCGGAGGGGCCCGGGCGGAAGACAATAGCGGCGGGTACCGCTCGGGACTACCCCCGGCCATTAACTGGCAGCGCCCGCGAGTGCGCTTGGAGTGGCAGGGGCGGGTCTCCCAGCCTCGCCGCGGATGCTCCTCTGTTTCCAAGGCGACGTACGGCACGTAAATGACGTATGTCTCCATGGCAACCAGGAAGTAGGGGAAGAAAAGGAGAGATGGTTGCGAAGCTGCAGTGGGGCTCTGGAGTCTGAACGAGCGGGTGGGGCAGGAGGGGAGGGGACGCCGCAGTGGCCTCCGCTGAGTGGAGAGAGCGTGTGGCTGCGATGTTTAACAGGAAAGCATGAGAGAGCAGTTTGCTGCATGAATCCCCAGGTCAGGAAGACATCGTCCCTCCTCCAGTCTGGGTACTAGACCCTGAGCGCGACCTCCTTGGACGGATTTTCACCCACCCACAATACTTTCTGAGGATGGCGCTAGATCGGAGTCTTGCCTCTCTGTCCTCCAGCCGTCCGCAGGAGGGCAGAGGGTAGAAGCCGACGCTTATCCTAGACGAGCTGGGGCGCAGCGGCGCTCCGGCGGTGCAGAGGGTGGGGAGGGCACTACGGCGGGTGCCGCCTCTCCCTCTGGCTTCTGCAGTAAATCAGCCCTCTCAGTGTGGACAGCACAGACGCTAAGAAAGGGTGGATTCCCTCCCATATGAGATCAGCCCCAACCGTTCCTACCCAGGGCACCGGGAATTTTGGCAGGATGGTGAGGGAAAGTCCTTAAGTTTGAGACGAAAGCTCCAGAAGGGCAGAAATTTTTGTCTCTGTGCCCTCAACCGCGGAATCCCCAGCACCTAAAATAGTGCCTGGCACATAGTTAAGTAAATGCTCTCTATGTATGTCGAATGAATACTTTAACAAGAACCACAGTGCCCCGTTCCCTCATCCAGAACTCCGCAACGCACACATAGTTGAGTTTAGGAGAACTGAATTCAATTTCGTTCCTGCCATTTAATTCAGGGGACTTGGATAAATAATTTTCCTGATCTGTTAGGGAATTGTACTGGATCATCTATAATACTATTTCTAACTCCGAATAACACTCTGCATCAGCTCACAGGTAGAAGGGTAAACTGTTGGCCGTGTGTGGAAGAGATGAGTGAGGACAGTGTGTGCAAAGGCAGTTCCCCCTCCTCAGGCCCAGTGGCCAAGTACAGACACAGGCGGACCTTTGTCTCAACCTTTGTGACATGACAACTCCTTATCTTATTGGAGAGGTGGAGTGGGAAAGAAGGGCCGGGAGGAAGAAAATTAGAATTTAATATATTTACAGATGACTTGAGATTGAGAAGCAAAAGCACCTGGTCAGCAGATACTAACTTGTAATGACCCTAGTAAATTGGAGAAGCCAAGTGGCCAGAAAGTAAAAATGAATTTCATTAGAAGAAATAAATCTAGGGAGGAGAAACAAACTATCACTTCAGTCAACTGGCTGGGTTTCAGGGCTGAGACCGCTGGATAACAGTGCCCTAGGGTTTGTTGGGTGGGTCCATTCCCAAGAAAAAGGAGGCTGCATGGGTACTCTGGCCATGTCATTAGAGTATTCACACATATCATGTATGCAATATA
Organism: Suricata suricatta; assembly: GCF_006229205.1. Classification (NCBI taxonomy): domain Eukaryota; kingdom Metazoa; phylum Chordata; class Mammalia; order Carnivora; family Herpestidae; genus Suricata; species Suricata suricatta. The sequence continues at coordinate 65,369,830 of NC_043709.1, forward strand.
GCAAGAAACAGTAACCCCTTAGGCTTCCTGTCTTTCTCTCATCTTCTAGGAACCGCCATAGGTGTTGTGTTCCTTCATGAGCCAGTGAGGTGAAGAGATACAGGTCTCCATCAGGTACACCTAGTTCCAAACAGCACAGTCTCACTAGAATGGTGATTCTCAGTAGTCTCTGCCATTTTCATCTAACTGGCATCCAGTTTATCTCCAGTCTCTATATAGCTGGTATAATTTTTGCACTGTAACTCCAACAGCCATGATGAAGATATTCCCCTGACCCAGATCTAGAGTGATGATCAAAATCAAGGTAGAGCTGACTGCTACACCTTAGGTCCACGATCCCAGACAGTACTCCCCAGATGTAAGTCTTACGGCATTGAGTTGCCGTATGACATCTCAGCATGATATCACATTCAAAAAGAACACATCCGATAGCCAAAAAGAATTTAAAAGTTATTTTTATTAGTCTCTTTATAGTTCTTTATAGTTCTTTATTATTTATTATAGTTCTTTATTCTTTATTATTTATTACAGTTTATGATAGTCTCTGGGAAAACTCTAGAGGAATTTGCATTCTCAGCACAGAGCCAAACATCTTCAACTTTTCTTCCCTCCATCTCTATTCATCTTGTACATCATGATGAAGCTGTAGCTGCCAGCCCCTCTTCTTTCTCTGCAGACACCCCCAAACTTTCTCTCAAGCCTGGCCTCTGCTTTCTCACTCCCCTGCTTACTTCATTTATTAGACTTATTCTTTTTCTCTTCTGTAGGACAGAACTCCTGGTCCTTGTTTCAGCTCCTTGATTTTGCTTTCCATTCTGCACCATTCTGAGTGGCAGGGATCTTTTTCCTAGAGGTCAAGAAAGACGTGAGAAGGCCCATTATTCTGAGTTTGGTCTCTCACACAGACTGAATATTCTCAGCATGAGTTGGTGTTTTGCCTGGTGTTACAGACAGCCTGTTTTGTTCATTTCCTTTAGCCTTGTACAGAGAAATGGGCCTGGTAGTTTGCAAGGACCCTGAACTAGTATGAGCCTCCAGCTCGAGAGGGTGTCCAAGCATCCACTCTCAAGAGCTCTATTGTTGCAGACATGACTATGGGGTGAGACACACACACACACACCCACACCCTCACTTAAGCCTGAGCAAGACTTTCAATTGCTTATGCTGTGCCCTCGAACAATTTTTTGGAGTCTTTAAAAGGCCATTCCCCTTGCATTTCTTTCTCCTCCATATTAATTTTACTCAAAGCAAGAATTCCAGGGGACCTTCCAACTTCTTATGCCGTCTGAATTTCCACTGAAAATAACCCGTCATTCCAGTGAAACCTGTTGTGCTGGTGTTCGCCATATCTCCCCTTTCTGCATTACCCCCTGCAGCAGCTTCTTTGTGTCAACAACAGCAGAGGCTTTTTCCCCTCTCAGTGTATTATGTCCAGTCATTTATCATGTGCCACTCTGGCAGGACTAGCTCCAGTCCAAATGTTGCTGGGTAGTTGGCCACAAACCAGCATTTGGAGCCCTTGAGCCACTCATGACACTTGGTGCAGCGCCTAATGTACCCTCCGTCATTGCCATATATTTTCTGCACCCAGAAAGTTGCCAACAGCTCAGGGACTGGTTTGGCCCCAAGTCAGAATCCTCATCAGGCACTGATGATGCTTTACCACCTGAGAACACTCATAATTTTTGGTGCCATAGGATAATTTTGCTTGACAAATTGCCTCTCCCAGAGTATCGGTCCAATTTGGAGGAAATTATGTCTAAGCATCTGGGTGGTGTATGGACTCTGGTATGTCTGCCCTTCCATTTAAAGGAATTTATAGAAATGTAGCGTTCCTCTATACTGACTTACACAAACTTCTAGGCCTCTTCTCGCCTGTCATATCCTGAGCAAGTCTGTAGTATTCTATTGTAGATAACTCATGCAAAATGTTGTGGTCTCACTCTCACAAAATGCTCTCCCTCCACACCTCTCAGAGACCCTAAAATAGTATCAGAGGGAGCGTTTACCACTTCCTTTCTGCAATGAGGTAGTACCCCAAGGATACGCGAGGCACTGCCAGCTGCAGTTTAGCAGCAGCTGTGAGGGCGCGCTGTGCTGCCATTCCGCACAAACACACAGGGACCACGCTAGTATTCGTGATGGTATCACACACGGGGCTCCCAAAAGGTGGCCCACATTTTCAAAGTATTGCAACAGTGCAGGATCTTAAACAGAGCTGAGGAGAAGGGTCCTCTCCCCAGCTTTTCCACCTAGACCGTGAAGCCACTGTTTTTAAAGAAGTCTTACCTGAAAACAGCTCCATCTTCTATGGTCAGCCATAAGTTCACAGTTTATAGGCCCAATGCCTGCTTTGTTTTCTTTAAGGCACAAGGATCCCCCTCACTCCAGAACTCTCTAGTCCCTTCACTTTGCTTTACTTTTCTCCACAGCAGTTAACATCTGGTATACTATATTTTACCTATTTGTTTGTTTGTTTATTGCCTTTCACTTTCCACGAGGGTGTAAGATCCAGTAGGGCAGCAGTTTGGCTTTGTTCACTGTGATATCTCCCAGCACCTAGAATACTGTCTGGCACGTGCTGGCTGCTCAATAAATACTTGTTAAATAAATGAATAAATGAAGCCTGAATTCATACCTAAGAAAAGAAACATCTCCCTTAAGGACATGTAGCCCACAGAGCCCCAACTCTGTCTTATCTTAGAGAGCAGCTTATTTTTTGTTTGTTTCAACCATTTACTTTAGTGATTTATAGCTTATGTTCACACAATTAAAGGTTTATTTAATGGTTTATTTCTTTGATCAAAGGTATACTTCTTATTAGACACATAGAAGTAGCCACTTCTTGCAAAACAAGCAAGCGTTTGTGGCTTTGAAATGAGAATTATCACCTGTCCACCCACTCAAACCCCCAGTAGTATATTCTACCACTCTCTCCATCAGTCTCAAAATAATGGGGCCAAGTTTTAGTCAGAACTCAAGGTCAGAGGACTCCATGCTCTCCCCTCCCCTCAATATTGTTTGAGAATATGATGATGCCAAACAGTGTATCCCCATCTTACATGTCAAGGAGATCTCCTGATTTATACTCTTAATCTTCTGGAGAAGGCTCCAAAAAAGTACTGTGCTACTGGTTAGAATATTGGTAGCTAACTGAGAAGAGTATTATAAATAGAAAAGTTGATGTGCTTTAAAAACCAGTATTTCTCATCTGTTTGAGCTCCTGAATTGGTAGACTAGTAATTTAGGATAATGTTAGCCCAGGGTACCTTGTACTGTAATAAAATTGAAGCCTTTTTGTGTCCCTTGCTTGTGCCTTCTCTAATTCTGTTCTAAAGCCAAACCAAGCAAACACAAAAATTCTCCCCATTGATCAAATACATAACAAAGGAGATGTAAGGATCAGTCTCTCTAGGACAGTAAAACCAAATTAAAATGAAACATCACACATGGATCAGAAAAGCAATATTCCAGAAATTGAGGTTAGTCTCTAAAACAACCCAAGGAGAACAATTTCAGTAAGATCTTGCTTTTCTCAACAATGTTGTCTGGGTCTCTAAGAAGCAGAGGGCAATTCTGAGTTTACTGGTGATTGCCAGGATGAATGCACTAACCTGGGACTCGGTTCCCCCTCAAAGTGTGACCCTGAGTCACATCTCCAGTCTCCTATCCATCCCAGTTCATCCATCACTATACCACACAACCGCTCCCACTTACTTCTTATATTGCTAAAAATCAGTTCCCTCTTACCAATGGCACTAGCGGCTTTTGCTGCTCTGCAAAAAAGGAGTACCATCCAAGACACCTGCGGGTGTGATAAATAATAAACCGCCCACAATTTCACATGATTCGAACACTGAAATTGCTGGTATTTAATTGTAGTGAGGTCTGTGAAGCCCCTAAGTCTCCTCTGCTTCATACTTGTGGACTTTTGTTAGTATTTAGGACATTCTCTTCTTTGGATAGAGTGTTTATGGAGAAAGGTTCTTTGGAGATGGAGCATGAGGTGATGCCAGGGTGTAATTTGAATCTAAAGTCTAATGGAGCAAAGGAAACAATCAACAGAGATATGAGAGAGAAGGAAAGGCTAGAAAGAACTTCTCAGTAAATTCTTCCCTTTGAAACAAACTAGCACAGAGAACAGAGAGCAGCATCATTCCTTGATCCACTGTGAGGGCCAGACACAGGATGATGCATTTGAGTCAAAATTTTTTTAAATTAATAGTTTATTACCAAGTTGGTTTCCATGTAACACCCAGTGCTCTTCCCCACAAGTGCTCCTCTCCATGACCGTCACCCCCTTCCACTCCCCCCTCCCTCTTCAGCCCTCAGTTTGTTCTCAGCATTCAAAGGTCTCTCATGATTTGCCTCACTCCCTCTCCCCAACTCTTTCCCCCCCTTTTCCCCTTCCCATGGTCTCCTGTTGGGTTTCTCCTGTTAGACCTATGAGTGACAACATATTTTTTAACGGGCTGCTTTCTTTTTTTCACATTTCAAGTTTTTACTTAAATTCTAGTTATATAGATAACATATAGTGTAATGTTGGTTTAGGAGTAGAATTTAGTGATTCACTACTTACATTTTATATCCAGTGCCCATTAAAAGTGCCCTCCTTGATACCCACCACCCATTTGGCATTCCCTGCCCACCCCCTCTTCAGCAACCTTCAGTTTGTTCTCTGTAGTTAAGAGCCTCATATGGTTTGTCTCTCTCTCTCTCTTTTTTTCTTTCCCCTATGTTCATCTGTTTTGTTTCTTAAATTCCACATATGAGTGAAATAATATGGTATTTGTCTTTCTCTGACTGACTTATTTCACTTGGCATAATACACTTCATCCACATTGTTGCAAATGGAAAGGTTTCATTCTTTGTGATACCTAGTAATATCCCATTATATATATATATATATATATATATATATAATGTATGTATACACTCACACACACACACACACACACACACACACACCCCACATCTTCTTTATCCTTTCATCAATTCATAGACATTTGGGTTCTTCCCATAATTTTGCTATTGTTGATAATGCTGTTATTAACAGTGGGATGCAATGTGCCCCTTTGAATCAGTACTTTTGTAAACTTTGGATAACACCTAGTAGTGCAATTGCTGGGCCATAGGGCAGTTCTATTTTAGTTTTTGAGGAAGCTCCATACCATTTTTCAGAGTGCTGCACTAGTTTGCATTCCCACCAACAGTGTAAGAGAGTTCTTCTTTCTCTGCATTCTCGCCAACATCTATAGTTTCCTGGGCTGTTAATTTTAGCCATTCTGATAGGTGTGAGGTGGTATCTCATTGTGGTTTTGATTTGTATTTCTCTGATGATCAGTGATGTTTAGCATATTTTCATGTGTATTTTCGCCATCTGAATGTCTTCTTTGGAAAAATGTCTATTTATGTTTTCTGCCCATTTCTTTTTTTTAATAGTTTATTGTCAAATTGGTTTCCATATAACACCCAGTGCTTCTCCCCACAAGTGCCCCCCACCATGACCATCACTCCCTCCCTCCCTCCCCCTCCCCCTTCAGTCCATGGTTCATTTTCAGTATTCAGTAGTCTCCCTTGATCTGTGTCCCTCACTCTCCCCCACTCTCTTTCCTCCTTCCCCTCCCCATGGTCCCCTGCCAGGTCTCTCCCGTTAGACCTATGAATTGAAATATATGGTATCTGTCCTTCTCTGCCTGACTTATTTCGCTTAGCATGACACCCTCAGGGGCCATCCACTTTGCTACAAATGTCTGCCCATTTCTTAACTGGATTTTTTTTTTTTTTTTTTTTTGGTGTGGAACTTGATAAGTTCTTCATAGATTTTGGGCACTAATACTTTTTCAGATATGTCACTTGCAAAAATCTTCTCAATTCCATAGGTTGCCTCTTAGTTTTGTTGATTGTTTCCTTCACGGTGTGGAAGCTTTTTATCTTGATGAAGCCCCAATAGTTCATTTTGTTTTTGTTTTCTTTGACTCTGGAGACTTGTCTAGTAAGATGTTGCTACAGCCAATGTCAGAAGGGTTGTTGCCGTTTTCTCTAGGATTTTTATGGTTTTCTGTCTCACGTTTAGCTCTTTAATCCATTTTGAATTTATTTTTGTGTATGGTGTAAGAAAGTGGTCTAGTTTCATTCTTTTGGATGTTGCTGTCCAGTGTCTCAACACCATTTGTTGAACAGACTGTCATTTTTCCATTGGATATTTTTTCCTGCTTGCTCAAAGATTAGTTGGCCATATCTTTGTGGGGTACATTTCTGGATTTTCTATTCTGTTCTATTGATCTGTCTGTTTTTGTGCTGTGCTATCTTGATGACTATAGCTTTGTAATATAACTTGAAGTCCAAAACTGTGATACCACCAGCTTTGTTTTTTCAAGATCACTTTGGCTACTCAGGGTCTTTTGTGGTTCCATACAAATTTTAGGATTGTTTGTTCTACCTCTGTGAAAAGTACTGGTGATATTTTGATAGGGATTGCATTAAACATGTAGATTCTATGAGGCCAGCATTACCTGGATTCCAATATCAAAGACCCTAATGAAAAGGAGAATTATAATATCCCTGATGAACATAGATGCAAAATTTTTCAACAAGATTCTAGCAAATCTAATCCAATAGTATATTAAAAAAAATTATTCACCATGATCTAGATGGATTTATTCCTGGGCTGCAAGAGTGGTTTAATATTTGCAAATCAATCAACATGATATACCACATTAATAAAATAAAGGACAAGAATGATATGATCCTCTCAATAGATGCTGAAAAAGCATTTGACAAAGTACAGCATCTATTCTTGATTTAAAAAAAATAAAACAACAACCAACCAACCACCACCACCACCACCAACAACAACCCTCAACAAAGTAGGGATTAGAGGGCTCAACATCATAAAAGCCACATCTGAAAGACCCACAGCTAATATCATCCTCCAGGGATAAAACTGAGAGCTTTTCCTCTATGGTCAGGAACAAGACAGGGATGTCCACTCTCACCATTATTATTTAACATAGTGCTGGAAGTCCTAGCCTCAATATTCAGACAACAAAAAGAAAAGGCATCCAGATTGGCAGGGAAGAAGTAAAACTTTATTTGCAGATGGCACAATACTCCATATGGAAAACCAAAAAGACTCCACCAAAAAATTGTAGAACTGTTACATGAATTTAGTGAAGTCTCAGGATACAAAAATCAATGTACAGAAATCTGTTGCATTTCTATACACCGATAGTGAAACAGCAGAAAGAGAAATCAAGGAATTGATCCCATTTACAATTGTACCAAAAACTGTAAGACATCTAAGAAAAAAACCTAACCAAAGAGGTAAAAGATCTGTACTCCAAAAACTATAGAACACTTGAGATAGAAATTGAAGGTGACACAAAGAAATGGCAAAACATTTCATGCTCATGGATTGGAAGAACAAATATTGTTAAAATGTCTATACTATCTAAGCGGCTTGAGAGTGATGGATATCTGAGATGAAGGAGCCTGAATCTCTTGGAAGGCTTGAAAACTGGGAGTCTTGCTTGTCTGAGTTTAACTTGGAAAGAAATAGATTTATACATGCTTGAGTCTAGCTCTATGATACTTTGGCACCCTACTGCCTGCATTTTAACCACAAACCCAATGTTTAAAGAGCCATGAAGTGTGTGGTTTTCAAAATAAGAAGTTCACCAGAATCTGCACAGGTGCTTCTCTAATCCATTTCCCTCTCCCCGTTTCTATAAGCAACAGCATCCTCCAGGCTCTGCCTGTCTGATGTACAGAGGATTGTGATAGCTCCTCTCTTGCAGCCTTTCCTTTGCCACTTCTCTTCTCTCTCTCCCCCACGGCAGTTAGAAGAATCTACCTAAAATTCAGATTTGAGCCTTGTTCACAGACCAGCTTAAATGTTCCAAAGGCTTCTCATAGCTTCTAACCTCATTTTTTTCACCACCTTATAACCCATTGTTTATCTTCTAGGTGAACAAATCTGCTTGTAGTTTCTATATACCCAGCACACTTTCATGCTGCCATACATTTATTCATATTATTCTCCATGTCTTCAAGTTCTCTATTTCTATGTCTTCAAGTTCTCTAATCTTTCCCCCTGGAATCTATAATTTGCCATATTCCTCTTGTGAAAATTAAATAATTTTTTTAAATTTTAATGTTTATTTAGTTTTGAGAGAGTGAGACAGAGACAGAGTGTGAGTGGGGGAGGGGCAGAGAGAGATTGAGAGACAGGCTCTGAGCTGTCAACACAGAACCTGATGTGGGGCACAGACTCACAAACCAGGAGATCATGTCGTGAGCCATAGTCAGACACTTAACCAACTGAGCCAGCTGGGTGCCCCAAAATTTAAAAAATTTTACATTTGATAATCATGACTTTGTTCAATATTAAACTTGAAAATTTGCGTCACATTATCAAGGTATTGCTTGACTCATGATAACATTTTATATATTTAAATTCAATGCAATCACAAAATAAAACTACTTTCTTAAACAATATAATTCTCCTTTAATAGAAGGGGCTTTAAATAACAAGTTTGACTTCAAACTGTCATTACTATTCCACTCGTTAGCCTCAGATGTCCAAAGACAGGCACATTTCAACTCATTTCTATAATGAATAGTTTGCAACAAGTTCCTGAAGTTTTTCATTTCTTTTTTTTTTTAATGTTTATTTATTTTTGAGACAGGGAGAGACAGAGCTTGAGGTGGGGAAGGGCAGAGAGAGAGGGGGAGACACAGAATCGGAAGCAGGTTCCAAACTCTGAGCTGTCAGCACAGAGCCTGATGTGGGGCTCGAACCCACAAACCATGAGATCATGACCTGAGCCAAAGTTGGACGTTTAACCAGCTGAGCTATCCAGGTGCCCTGTTTTTCATTTCTTTTACACGTGTAGAAATTCTTTAAAATTCATTAAATAATTATACTATTTTTTGTCTGGTTAGATGGAATTCATAAGTAGGCCCACTTTCTGGCATGTTTGCCATCAATTTTTCTGAAAACAAGGCCTTCAAAGTGGTGCCCAAATCCTGAGTCTGAATCTTTTCCTACAGTTGACCTTTAAGCCAACAAACACAATCCATAATTTCTGAAGCATTTCTATAATGCAGCCTGAAGTCTGCCTTTAGTTAGTTAGCTTGCTCCTTTTTCTATTCTAAGCAAAAAAAAAAAAAAAAAAGAATTTGTATAAGAATGCAAAAGAATTTATTTAACTTTATGAGATCTTTCCAAGACTAACTTCATCTTCTGAATCTTAAATCTCATTTCCACTGAATAGTTGAAAATTTGGGTGCTTAGAGAATGATAGCACATTAGATAAAGGCCTTAATTAGTTTATGTAGAGAATGTACAAGTCCTTGAAATTTCCATGAAAACCACTGGTAAAATTCTGTAATGTGCATCCCTCTTTCTTTTCTAAACAGGTATATTGTGAAGTCTGCCTTATACTCAGATGCACATTAATGTTTGCAGGCAATCCAGATATAAGTTTATTAAATGTCCCTCCCCCTTTAAAGCTTTTACATGGAGCCCATCTTGAAATTGTTCTATTCCCATTTCTCTTGGCCAGAAGCTAAAATGTCTAAAGGTATGAAACAATTTTCTTCATAAATAATGATACTCCTTAACTTCCAAGCATCTGGTCCCTTATAACTGTGATTCTGTAATGCTCAGAATTAAGAACAGTCTCCATATTCTGCATCAGGGCACTATATGTCATCAGCTTCACGGGAATTGTCTGAGGAATCATCAGGCCCCGCCCAAGATGTCTGCAGTTCCCCACTCAAAGATTCATCTGTAGCTCTAAGTCATCGGCTTGTTCTTATTCTTCAGTAGGATTATTGCCTTCTTCAGAATACCTATAGCTTGCAGATTTAATTTAAACACTCAATTTTTATTTGATTTTACATTTTTATTGCTTCTTGCACTGAACTTATTTTTATTTGCTTTCCCCTATAATGTACATAAAATGTTTCATGATACCAGTATTAGTATTAGCAATAAAATTATAGGATGAAGTTTAAGATTCTGCACAGTATGTTTGGTTACTAGGATATATCCCACTGAGGAAGGACAAAGTCTTGCTTTCAAAAGTTATTTGAAAGAAATCTGTTGTTGTTGTTGTGTTACCAATCACACACTTAGGTTTATTTAATTTGTTTTCAATTTTAGGGATTGCTCTTTTTCTTTCCCTCTTTTTTGACTTAATTTACTTTTTGAATATGTAAAATAATTACAGGATTCTAAAGTCAAAATTATATTAAAAGGTATACTCAGAGGAACCTCTCCCCCAATCGTACCCCCGATCCAGGTTCTCCATCCCCACCTCCTCCGCTGTCATTGGAGTCTGGATTATTCTTTAATGTCTAATTTTGTACAAGAAGGAGCTACCACATACACCGCTCTTCACTTTGCCTCACATAATATATTGTGATCATCATTTTATAGAAATGCAAAGAAATATTCCTATGTCCGTCTGACTATGTCTACTATGTACTATAATTTATTTAACTATTCAGTTCCTCTCTCATAATGGCATTTGGGATATTTATAGTCTTTTGCCACAGTGAATAACCTTGCACATATATCATTCCAAATCTGTGCGATGTACTTTTAGGATAGATCCCTAGAAAATGTGCTTGCTGGGTTAAAGGGTGAATGCATCTATTTCTAATTTTGCTAGATAGTACCAAATTCCCCTCCTTGAGGGCTATATCATTCTACACTTCCAATGGTCGCATATCTGTATGTCTCTTTCCCCTGTCCTTTGGCAACAGTGTGCTCTCAAACTTTTGGATTATTGCCAACACAGTAAAAAATGCTATCTCAGTGTAATGTGATTTGCTCTTCTTTTTTTGAATGAGTGTAGAATGTTTTATTACGTTAAGGGACACTTGCATGAATTTGTTAGCTAGGTTTGTGGCTTAGTATCTTTGTACATGTGGAAAATATTTGATTTGTGTCTTTTTATTTCTAGGAGTTCTTTATATGTTAAAGAGATTAAGTTTTTCCTGTGGCTTAAGTTGCAAATATTTTGTCCAGTGAAACTTTTGTCTTTGGCCTTACATGGGGTATTTGGTCATGCAATTAAAAAAAATATTTATGTAATAGAATTTATGTCTTTTATTGATTCCAGATTTTGAGTCACAGAAATACTTTCCTATTCATTGTTTTCTTCTATAATTTTTAGGGTTTCCATTTTTGTTTTGTTCAGTTAACTAATCCATGCAGAGTTTATCTTATTGTGCAGTATAAGCTATGAATCCAATTTTATCGATGTCCAGATGATACCTGATGTCTCAGCAGCATTTATTATGAAGTCCATTTCTTCATTGTTTTGCAATATCTTTATTATATATTAAATTCCTTTATTACTGGATTTCTATTATGTTTCAGTCGTGTATCTGTCTATTGATGTACCAATTCTACACTTTTAATTATGAACGCTTCATAGTATTTCAAATGTCTGGTAAGACTGGCCTCTCCCCATTGCTCTTTTTTTCAGGGTTTTTGCCTGGAAAGTTTTGTTTATACAAAAATAAACTTTTTATAAAAAGTAGTACCATATGAACTTAAGAATCAATTTAACTAAAATACCAAAAACTTGTTAGCAATTTTATTGGAATTATATTAAATTTACAGATTAATTTAAGGTATGTCTTTCATTTGTTCAAGTTTACTTTTGTGTTTTGGGGGGAGTACTATAAAGTTTCTTTCATTGGTTTTTACATATTTCTTGTTAACTTTATTCCTAGGATTTTTAAATTATGGTTGCTATTGCAAATGGGATGGCTATGTTTTCTTCTATGTTATTTTCTTTCTTTTTTTTTTAAAGTGTATTTACTTTGAGAAAGAGAGAAAGCTAGGAGGGGCAGAGAGAAGGAGAGCAAGAATATCCCAAGCAGGATCCATGCTACCAGTGTAGAGGCCCATGTGGGGCTTGAATGCACAAACCAGGAGATCGTGACCTGAGCTGAAACTAGTCTGACGCTTAACCGACTGAGCCACCCACGTGCCCCACTTCTACATTATTTTCTACTGGTTCTTCCCTGTATGTATGATGCCTACCAACTTCTGTAAAGTGCTGTTTTATCCTGCTACCTTACTGGATCATTTTTATTTATAGTAGTTTTTCCATTGCTTCAGTTTCATTTTCTAGACACAACATCATATTATCTGAAATTCTCATACATCTAATGGCTTTCTCTGACCAGTGCTGTGGCAAATACATACAACCCCATGTTAGATGTTATAGTAATAGTGGGCATCCTTGTTTTGTTTCATATATTAGCAGGAATGCCTCCAGTGTTTTCCCATAAAAATAATAAGATGCTAATAAGCAAGATGCTTTATGATATTAGGAAAATTCTCTTCTATCCCTCTTTTGAGAATGAGTTTTATTAAAAATATATCTTGAATTTTCTCTGATATATTTCCAGAATCTATGGAGATAATCACAAAAATATTTCTTCTTATATATAATAATATTAATAACTATATTAATGTATTTTTTAACACTGAAACATCTTTGTATTCCTAAAGCAATTTCCACTTGGTCATAACATACTGTGCTGTTTGATTCCATTTGCCAATGTTTTATTTAGGATTTTTGCATTGATATTCATGAATGAGATTGGTCTGTAGCTTTCTATTTCGTATAATCTTATTAGATTTTGGTTTCAATGTTATATTTATTTCATTAAAGATTTTTGAAGTCCTTTTACTGTGCTTTGGAGTGGATTTGGGATTAGAAGTCTTTAAAGAATCCTATTTGAAACATCTTGGATACTTTTAGGGAGATTTTTAAAAAATATTCTATCCAATATCTTAACTGTTTTCAGCAGAAGGCTGGTCCAAGTAATCGATTCCTTCTTCTTCCTGAAGAAAAAAAAAAACCTTCCACCTTTCTTTACCTTATTTACCCCAAATCCTTTAGGACTCTGTTCAGTTATTATTTCTCTAAATATCTTCTCTGAGCCCTCCAGGTTGTGCTAAGTTGTCCTTTTTCTGGGCTTCTATTGGATGCACTTATTCTTGCATAGCTGCATAATACTAAAACAATTCATTAATATTACCATTATCTTCCATTAGCCAAAATTTCTTGTGGAGAGGAATCTTGTATTGCCTCCATTAAAAAAAGTTTTTGAGAGAGAGAGAGAGAGAGAGAGAGAGAGACTTCAAACGGGGGGAGGGGCAGAGAGAGGAAGACACAGAATCGGAAGCAGGCTACAGGCTCTGAGCTGTCAGCACAGAGCCTGATGAGGGGCTCAAACTTGCAAACCCCAAGATCATGACCTGAGCTGAAGTCCAATGCTTAATCGACTGAGCCACCCAGGCGCCCCTTGCCTCCACTTTTAATTTCCAGTGTCTAGTGCCAAGCACACTGCCTGAAATTTAGTAGGAGCCTTAATAAATATTTGATGAACTGATGTTTGATCAGATTCCCCCAACACACACACACACACACACACACACACACACACACACACACACACGCCTGTTTCCTCTCAAGTTCCTATCCTTGTTAATGGCTCCTCAATCCACCTAGGAGCATATAGAAAAAAATCTAAGAATCACTCTTGGCAACCTGTACCCTCTCATCTTCAGCTGTAGTCAATCACTAAGCCCTATTAATTCTAACCTAAGATATTTCAAATTCACTCCTCTCCTTTTATATGATCACCATCCTAGTCTAAGTCCCCATCACTTCTTGCCTAGATCACTTAATTCCTATTTTTCTTATTTTAATCTTTACTCCAACTCTTTTATTATACATTCTTCATCAGAAATTCAAAGTAAACCAATTTGACAATAAATTATTTTTAAAAATAAATAAATTAAATTAAATTTAAAAAAAGAAACTCAAAATAACTTTCAAATACACAGATGTGATTATGTCACTTGCAAAAATCTATCAATAGCTTCCTATTTTTGGAGGGATAAAGTTTAGAACCCTTAACATGTCCACCAAGACCCTGACTGATTTAGAGCATCTGTTCCTTTTCAGCCTCAACTTGTGCTCTTTGCCTCCTTATCATTATGGTTTCTTACTCGTCTTCCAATTTCTTAGGCTTTTTTTGCTCTCACAGTCTTTGAATACTCTTATCCATTCGCTGGCGTGCCCGCTCCCTTTACCACTGATCCATAGCTTTTCTGGTTATATCCATTCATTTTCCAAGTTTCTGCTCAGGGCAGTTTTCCTTTACCTCCCAGTCTTATAGAGGCTCTCTATTGAAAGGCCATATTATCCTCCATACTTTTCCTTTAGAGAACTTATCACTATTGTGATTATTATCTGGGGAATTGGGGTGGTTTTTTATCTAGTGTTTATTTCTGACACTATAGTTTCCCCGGAGGTAGGGACCGTATTGGTATTATTTACAACTGTATCTTCGGCATCTATAACAAGGAACAGCACAGTAATAGAATTTAATAAGTATTTATTGAATGAATGGATGAATGATGCATGAATGAACCAACAAAGAACTTACTGAACTCTGAGCAAGAAGCCTAAAGGAACAAATTCTCTACTTACCCTCTAGGGGGAGACCTACTCCTACTAGAAATATCATGGACCTCAAGAGAGCACAAAATCATGAAATTAATAGGAAGCTTCTTAAGACCCTGAAATTGATTCAGAGAATCCAATCATTCCTTGCTGGTAGAACTCTCCAGATCAGTCTGGACCACCCAGTGGTACCAGACAAGTGAGCATTTCCTGTGTTAATTTCCCTTTCTTGAACAATGTTAAAATCTCTCCTTCTAGTTGTCTATTCCAGTCTTGGTTTGCTCAGTGATTTAGCTGTAACTGCCCGCATTCTTGAAAAAATAGTACCTATGTATATCTAATTTACATATTATCATTAACATTGTTATTTGTACTTTTACTGCAGTCCCCTGCCCCGCCCCCAATCCCTCAGACATTCTTTCTCTGTGAAGTCTCAAAATGTTTTAAAATTATTCTGATAGTGTAGGGCCAAAAAATAATAAAATACTAATGAAAAGCTAATTTCCAAAAAGTAGCTTTTGTAAACTTCCCTGAGCCCTTGGGGAAAGTTAAAAGGAAAAAAAGAAAAGAATGGTTTGAATATTGGGAGCCTGTCTGCCTCTGAGCAGATTCTGAAAGAAGTCCTTGTTTAATCCTGCTGACATGTCTTGGGAGACTATCCCTGCTGCACATTAATACTGTTCTTTTCTCTGCTGAACTACTTTCTCTTGGACAAGGTTTAAGTGTTAAAAAAGCTTCATGAGGCTTATAGTTCTCTGAACTTTTTTTTTTCTTTTCCTTTGCTCTATTTCCAAAGCTCCCTTTCAAATTTCCTTTTAAATATAACTTCTGACATCTTTCTCAGGGTCAAGGACCAGTACATAGAGGCATTTCCACTATTCCTGTCTTTGGGAGGTCAGTTCACCTTAGTTCAATCCTGTTACATTTATCCAATACCTACTGTGTGCTCCCCCATAGCACACAGTAGGTATTGGATAAATGTAAACGAGTGCAGAAAATCTAGATCTCTGCCTTAGAGGTGCTTATGGTGCAACTGGGAGGACTAGACAAATACAAAATATTACAAAGATGACATAGATAAGAACTAACATTTATATAGCTTATAAGTAACCACTTTTAACAAGTGTGATTTAAGTTTTGTGAAATTAACTCTTGGGGTAAGTGTTGTTAGTCTCATCCTGTACAGATCAGTAAACTGAGATTTAGGTAATGTAACTTGCTTAGACGGGCAAAGTAACTAGAACTACTGTCAGAAATGGAAACTCAGTCCCTATGGCATTTGCATATTATGATGTTTCTAAAATAAGGGATATGCAATAAACAATAGCCCTAAAAACTGAAGAAATTCAAAGTAAAGAGAAAAACTCTTATATTAATGAAGCAACGCTATTTTTCCTAACTAGTCTGACACGTAGATCTTATTTTTTTCTTACCCCACTTTGTTAATTTTGACTGATCCCTTCTCTCTCCTTGGCTCTTAGGGTGCCACTTCCTTTGCATTCTCCTCACCCCACCCGACTCCCACCACTCTGGTGACAAGAGTTCATTTGAAGAAATTACTTCATACTTAAGTCCCCTTTCTTTAGGAAGGATGTCAGGAAAACTTTGTATCAACATTAGTCAAGTGGCCCCTAAAGAAAGATGAGTCATTTTTAGACAGAAGAGTAATTGATAAGTTCTGGCCATAAGCCAGAAAACTGTTGTGAAAGCCTTCAGTTTACCACTTACAGAGGCTTCAAGACAGAATTCCTCTCCCCCAGCACACTGTCACTCTAGAGGATAGAACTTAAAATCAGGAAAAGGTTTGGAGCCAGCAGCTGAAGAAAGGAGTTTTTCACTCCAAAGAAAAAGTAGTTTTACAAAAGCCTGTTTCTGTTAGGTGGCTGTCAAGCTCAAAAAGCAAGACACACAGATCTGTAACCTGGGACACTTCAGTGGCACCTACCCAGATACTGGTCACTAATACATGTTGAACAGCGATGGCGGCAATCATTACAAGCAAAACAGCATTATCAAATTTCTAGTTAAGTTTATGCCAAGGTCTGAAAATAGGAGCACTAGTTGTACTGTCAATCAACACCATCTAATGAACACTTCTTGAGAGCAGGACTGGAATTGGCAGGGGAGAGAAGAAAAAATAATGACCTAAAAGTTGTATGAGAGACAAAACACATTTAAAACAAGCGAAACACAACTCATTTGTAATCAATCCATAAAGATCACAAATAACAAACTAAAATGTATAGAGAAGGGGCTGGAATGCTGAATGTAAAATTCATGGGTGTGATCAAAATGCCATTTTGTTTTTTGGCTTTTGCCATCTTTTAAAGATATGGGGAAGGGATAAGGGATAGTCTTCCCCAGTAATTATCCCTGAATGAAAAATTGGGCAGATTCCCTGACTTTTTGGTTCATTCTTTGATAACTGACAATCCTTTAAGTAAGTCACTTTAAGTCAAGAAAGAGTCTTGATTTGGTATTTAGAAAGTTTCCAGTCTAAGGTGGCAATCAAATACTTCAGACTTCATTCTAAGCATTCTAAGTCTAAGACTTCTTCCCCTCCATGTAAAGCTTCCTGGGGCTGGTGGCTGCCTACCTTCAGCTTTCTCCTTAACTTACCTCCTCCCCCTCTCGCTAACTGCTGTTTGACCTGCTGTGTGAAAGTGGGAAGCAAGACAGCTAAGGGATGTGACAGATCTGTACCACCCAGATCTGGCAGATGATTTAAGTTGAATTTTTCTTATAGGGTGCTTTTAAAAGTTCTTTGGAGATTCCTGTTGTCAGATACCTCTCACTTCAGTCCTTTTGGCCTAAATAGAATCAGATGGTTGCTTCTGACAACCTCTGTGTATTCTAGGATTCCTATGCTTGTTCATCTATAACGTCTGGTCACTTGGTCCCTCCACTCCTTGAGACAGCCCTTTTTTAATGAACCAAAGGGGACACCATGCTGACTGTCTTCTATATGGCCCATGTCTGGTCCTAGGAAACATTCACACATTTGTCACTGCTGTCAAACCTGGGAGTGCTTCAGATCCCACTGCAGCCACCTCTGCCTTTAAATTATAGGCACGAGCTGGTGCAGTTCTGTGTTTTACAACTATGGGAAACAATTGCCAAGCCTCTGGTCCCACAGACGTCCCTCTCTGGGCTGCAGGACAAGGATGCAGCACCAGCACTACCTCTCCCTCTGGGTGGGAAGGGAGTGTGAATGCACCAGCATAAACAAATTGTTCCTCAAGAAACATCTTCACAGACTCTTCCTCTCTAATATTCTTTTGGTCTCACTGTGAAGTAGAACTGTTCCTCAACATTGACTTTGATTGTAAAAAATTTATTGAAATAAATATCCTGAATTGCAATCAACTGTTTGCAGATCCATCTCCAACCACTGAAAATAAGGGAGTGTGTTTCTCCATCACTGTCTTCCCTGCACTGTGAGCACAGAGCCTGGAACAAAGTAGGTGCCAGCAAATGTTTGATAAAGTAGAATGAATGGAACTGAAACCTCCTTTGGTTGTGCAGTGGATTCTCAGAAACATTATGAAATAATCTGCATAGATGGTCTATGTCTCCCTGGGAAACAAATCATTCTGTATTTATAAGATGTTGGAAGTGTTCCAGAATTTATATACCTCAAGATTTACCAATCAAGAAATGTTGAGAAAAGAGACAACACAGGGAAAAATTCATATTTTTTCAAGGAAGAAATGGATAAATAAACACGAGATAGTTTTTAGAAAAACTTGTGGGCTGTGAAACAACCCTCCCCCAAACTGTGATAAGTGTAGATTTTGTCTGAATAGTTTAATTTAAAACCCTAAAGCTGAACAAAACAACAAAGAAAAAATTGACTTAAAATAATTGGCAGAATGTTATTGTGTTAAATATAGATGATGGATAGGAGTTCATCCTACTATTCTCTCTAGTGTTTTCAGTTTGCTTGAACATTTACATAATACCAATGACATTAGAAATTAAAGCTTGAAATCAGCACTGTCTTTAGCCTGCTTTAGAAAGGAGGCACTAGAAGAAGCAAAATTGGAATGGAACCTATGTAGACTTTGGCATCCGATAATTAAGACTTTACTGGTCTCATTAATATAGTAGTATTATGATAGTCATAAAACTTCTCATTTGATGAGAGTAAAAATTTTGGAAGCAGGAGTTTTTGCTTAGGAATTAAACAGATCTATCAGAATTATAGAAATGGAAGGATATTCAAAGATGATTTCAGTCAATGCTCTCACAAGTGAGAAAACAGATGCCCAAAGAAATGGAATGAAGTAACTATCAGTCTCAGAGCCAGGACAAAAGCGAGACCTTCTGTACTCTGGTTGCACTTTCCACCATCCTGGGTGGTATACGACATTGAATAAAAGCAGCCAAGGCAGCGAACCTCAGGTGCAGTGCTTCTCATTTACTGTGTCCTTTGACCCATCGTTTCTTCTGTGTACACATGGGACCTCCTTCTTTTGTGCAGTGGGTTTTCTGAGACAGAGTGGTAGACTCACTAGACCTATATTTAATAAAATGAAGGCCAGAGAAGCAGTCACCAGCCCCTCAATAGGTCAGTTGTCTGAAGCTTGTTCTCCACTTAGCGAAAGCTATGGATGGTGCCAAGCAGAGCATCACCTTACTGGGTATAGAAAGAGGGAGACTTAGCACATCTGAGCCCACTGCATGATGCAGTGGAATTTATTACACATCTGCCTCTCACCTCATTAATTCCGCAGCTAAGTAGGATTCAAGGAGATTTGGGGGAGAATATGCCATTGAGGTATTGATGTGATTCACACAGTTCTAGACATAGGGATGGAAGTTTGAGAGGTAGTAACTGAACTGAGGTTAGTTCTAACAACACATGTAGTGGCTTGATTTTATCTATGATCGCCCCTGCTGGTGGCCAGGGAGGACTTAGGTTCACAGGATGAACTTCTCCATTTGGGATTAGCACCAACACAGGTATCTCTTGCCCTTGTGTTTGGAGGTTTAACATTCTCTAGAGCCTAATACATATTTCTGGTTTAGAAGCAATGGGCACAGAATCAAACTGTTTCTACTGACTGAATTTGATCAAATGCCTTAGAATAGCTTGTAGGGGAAGGTGGGGGGAGTCTACCCTCCTTCAAGCTTTTCTATGTAAATCTATGAATTAAAAGCAATGTAGTTAATATGTAGCTACAGGTTCAACTCCCCAGAACCTTCCCAATCAGAGGGCTACACCTAAGCACTTCTTCCATAGAGCTGCCAATGACCAAAGCAGCCCTTTAATCTAGAGTATGGAATTGGTGGTTTACAGGCTGAATGTTGCCTGCTATCAAAATTATTCTTTTTTTAAAAATGTTGCCAATATTTGCAACTTGGGAGGATTCACTTTTTTAAAAATCTGGATTTCAGCGCTCTTTTGAAAACTGAACAACCTCACCACAGCAGAGTGGCAGAACGTGGGGGACACATTCCAGCATGGCAAAAATCGTTTTCGTTTGGAACTCAGAAGAGGCTTACTCCTCAGACAAGGCATGAACTTCTCTAGTTCACCATCCCCTCACTGATGTTCATGAACTGTCTGGGCCCTGTTTTATTCTCAAGCTGGTTGACTATGCTGCTTAGAACAAGCTTTGGGGAGTAGGTGTTGGGGCGTTCTTGGTTAAACAGGCAGCCAGAAAGATCGCAGCACTTAGAGTCAGCCTGTGTAGGCTTCTTCACTCTTTACCTGCACCAGTACGTGGTGCTGGCTTCCAACGTTGATGGTTTGCATGAGAAGTACATCACTGAGAGGTTGCAGCATCTCTCTGGATGGGAAGGGTTATTGTCAGCGTGTATATCTTTTTCAGTCTTCAACATTTGGGCTACTACACCTCTTGGGTGGTTATCTTCGGTAGAGTTCCCTTTGAGGGAGGGTGGACAGTATCTAGGACAGTATCCATGTTCAAAAGAGCATATATGCGTTCCAGTATGATGAATAATGATGGAAGTCTCTCTTATTTTCCAAAGACACTTCTTACTAACAGTTTAGTCTCCTAAGCAACCGAACCAGTATAGCGAGTACAGAAATGAGGTGCCCAGGCCCGATCTCAGTCGGAGACCGTGGGAGGCAGCGGAGAGCACGGAAGGACCCATTACGGGCCTGGCCCACGAAAGCGCAGCCCCACAGACTCGACCCGATAGCCAGGGCTGCTGAGCTCTTTGCCTACAGCTGCGGACCGGAGTCCCCGGGAATGGTCGACAGCACCACATTGCGCCTGCGCACAAACCCTCGGGCAGGGGAAAAAAAAGTAACCTGTTAACTATGCCAGGGTAGGACCGAGGCTGCCTCACGAGTGTGCGCAGGCGCCTCCCGCCTGCAGCCATTGGCCGGTGTGCGGGAGCCCATCCCAATCGCTCTTCATATCCTGTAAACAGTGAAGCCAGCTGGAGACGCTATCTTCTGCTTCCGGGTCACAACTTGACAGCCACTTTCACCACTCAGCTCTGCCTCCGAGGTTCGGTGAGTGCGTCCCTCGCTGCGGGACTGCCTGCAGCCAGTTTCCCTAACCCGTGGCACCACATCCAGTAACCCCTCCACTCCCCTCTCGGGTTTCGTTAGTCCTCGCGGCAGAGACATGGTTCCCGGCCTTGGGGAAATCAGGGCGGGGGTTGGCTAACCTCCGGGGCTTCACCGGTGTAGACTGCGCGACCCTCCTCGCTCCGGGACACCTGCCGGGGTTGCTGCGATCTTTTCACATCCCGCGAGCAAAGTGACCCTACACGTCCTCTCATGTCGTGTCCTTGGCCTTCGGCCCTTTGCCTCAACAAGTCGTGGCAGCTGCGAGCCCTCCCCCCCCCCCCCCAGCAGGTGTGGTGGGGTTGGGGTCGCCTCTGGCTGGGCTGAGGGTCTCTCGGCTTGGACGGAAGCTGAGGCGTCACTAGCACCAGAGCTGTTGAATGTAGCCTCTCTTCCACTGTGCTTCTAGCGTCGCAGTAGAGTACCCCCTTGGTGTTTTCTTTGGATCCGAAGTGAAAGAGAATGTGGTGAGAGGACTCTTAGTTCGAACAGAGGAAAGGGGCCACTTAGGGTCAAACCGCACACGGGCCGCTGTCCGCAGATAGGTCAAGTTTACATTTCCTTGACCCTTCCCGACAGTGCATGTTGTCAATGTGCCCCGAAGTTTCACTTTTTACCGGGAGCTTCGGTGCAGCAGCAAAAGACCACTGGTCATATCCTGACTTAGGAGGTCTTAGCCTAGAGTCCCAAGAGAGCCTCGAAAATGACTGCAGGCTTTAGTTTCTTCAGATTCTCATGGCCCAGAAACGATGAACAGAACCAGTCCAGTCTAAGCCTTCCACTTTAGATGCTCTGTCTTCTGCCCCCATTCTTAGAATCTCTGGTTCAAATGCACCTTTTCTTTTTTCTCCTTTTTCCTTGCAACAAGGAAGTATAAGATACACACCCTTGTCTGAATTTAGTGGCTGTTAGATTAAAATGAATGCCAAGTCTAAATTATCTAGAAAATTTCAGAGAGACATATAAACAGGTGTACATGTAAGCCTATTCATTCAAAAGAACATAGGGGAGAAGAATGCCCAATATGAATTATTGATACCTATGAACTGAATATTTTTAACTTGCATTCTGTTAATTAATACTGTATATAGGTTAAACAGATAAATGGGTACTGATTAGCAAAAGAGAAACTATTCAAATTTATTATATATTGCATAATGTATAAGGGGATACTCCATTACAAAAGGCAAAAATTATATAGTGTCAAATGACCAAAATCATTTCAGGTTTTTTCGCTTAGCCTAAGTCAATACATAACATTTTTGATTGTCCAAGTCTTGAATTTTTAAGGATCTAAAGTAATAATCTTTACATTAGTTCAATGAATATTTATTGAGAACCTGTCATGTGTCAGGAGCTATTGAAGATAAAACTATATATCCCCCCACGGAGCTTATAGTTCAATAGGAACACATATTCCTATGCAGTCACACCTCCAGAGCTGATGGTGCATACTATATTTTCTCTACAGTTTTTGATATATGCTTTTTCATGGAAATGCTTCACCTTGTTTGCTGTAATTTTAAGTGTTTCCCAGCTACTATATGGCTCTTATACAGCCAAAACTTCTATCAGTTAAATTTAAGTATATTGCATTATGTTCTTTTCCATGCTAGAACCCTCTATCATATTGTGGTTTGAACATAATATTTGCCCAAATTTATTTCTCAGTTGTCATGAATGGCCAGTTATTAAAAAATTTAATTGATTTTGCACTCTTAAATCTGCTTGTTTTCCTACAGTTACATGCATATGTCATTGGTGTGAACTTTGAATTTTTTCTAATATTATATATGTGACTAATTATATTTTTGAGTTTTTTTTATTTATGAATATCACTTCAAATATTTCCCATCTTTTTCTTTGCTGAAGACATTTTAAACTGTTTCACAGATGCCTTGCCACTGTTAACACAGATGTATTGGTTCCATAGCCTTTTCCCCTCTTCTCACAGGTATCGATCACTTCTTACCCTTCAGTCAATCAACCAATATTTATGAAATACCTATTTTTTGTGAGCCTCTGTGACTGGCCTTACATGGACCAAAAAAAAAAAAAAAGAAGAAGAAGAAGAAGACAGGCACCTTGCCTTCTCATTGATTATAATTCTGAGGAGAAACAATATGAACATAAGCATATTGCAGGGCCAAATGTAACAAGTGATCTAAAGGTGATGCTGATCATAAAGACCACAAAATCTAGATAAGGAAAAGAATGTTTTTGTGACAACTCCAGCCTTTAAAAAAATCCCCTTCCTTGCCTGGTCCTGTTTGTAAGCTACACAGAGCTCCATGAGGGTCTTGGGGCCTCTTGGCGAAATCTCATTCCAGACTAGTTCAGAGAGTAGAATTGAAGAGCTGAGGGTCAGAGCATTTTTGTACAGGTTTACTCAGCTCCCTAAGCAACTACTGTAAAATACTTCTTTGCGGTTAAAAAAAAATATTGGTTAATCATTGATCTCTTTGAAATCTACTTTTACTATTGGGAGGGCCTAAGAGAACTCCTAATCCCAGCGACAGGTGTGCTCAGTGATATTGTGTATGCCTAAAACTTCTTTGTTTCAGGCAGTTTGGAGCATGTGAACATACTCTGAGCCTTGATGAGTTCCAGTATGTGGTATATTATGCAGAGCATTCAGAGCAAATACTCTCTCTCAGAACGCTTAATCCGAACAATCGCTGCCATTCGTTCCTTCCCACATGATAATGTAGAGGACCTCATCAGAGGGGTGAGTGTGCTGTACCGAGGGAGAGTACCTTGGGAGGTGGAGCGGCAAAGTTCCTGGGGAATCGAACTAGATTACGGTTTGCAGCATTGACTCGGCACAAGGTCACGAGGAGTTTTTACAGTCCTCTTATGTAATTAACTTGATGATGAAAATACATTTTCCTTGTGTTTTGCTTCTCTTTCCTTCTCCCTTTCACTTTGTTCATCTGATATTTTGCTTCAGGAAATATGTTCTAGATAACCCTAGTTTCACATTCTTTGTAAAAATCTGTCTGGATATGGTGCATATGGGATCCAGCAAGCTCAACGTTTCCTACACATGTTCTAAGGGAGGAAGGAAACGAGCAAAGGAGAAGTAGTTTTCAAATCCTTGTGGTTTATAATAATCCCATGGAGAGATATTACTTGCCATCTATCTTAACAACAGTTACCACTTCTAATTCTGTAAGGAATGTCAACCCTTAAATGCACGGTAATTTCTGACTTAAGAAAACTTCTTAACATCTTTAACCACTGCTATTCAGCAATTGTTATATGCCTAGTATCCTAGATGGTCTCTGAGCTCTTTTCCTGAGTATTATTCCTGTTGAAGAGAAGTTACAGGGTAATTTTTTGATCACTAGAAAATGCATCCAGCTGGTTACTTTTGTACATTGTTTTCAACAACAGTGGAATCCTTATTTACAGCCTGGAGCTTTATAGCTGCTTTGGAGTTGCGTGCTGCAGCGTTGAGAAGAAATAGTCATACAGCATTAGCTTGTTCTCAGCAAAAGTGGTAGCAGAGGGTTCAGCAGTAGGAAGTTTGTCACATTCTAATTCTAGCTCTGCTGCTGAGTCATTCAGCGCCTTTGGTCTGACTGTAAGTTCTCCATCTCCTTTCATCACATTTGAGAGAGCCATCTCCACAGGGGGCACATGGCAGAGAATGCCCATACTAAGAGGCTACGTTGAAGATGTTCATAAACAAAAAGATAACATTAAGAAGACCTTACTATTAGTGATGGTCCTCTGTGGAATGGCAAAAAGAGCGTGCCAGGTCTCCTGGTTCCAGTCTGACAGACTCACTTTCCTGACGTTTCTAGAGCATGCTACCATAGAAAGTGGGTGGCTTTCCCAGCTTTCCTGCCTGGTGATAAGTTTCCCACTGCTTTTACACATAAGGTGGTGTCCTCAGTGATGCCTAGATGGCCATCTGACAAGTTACCTTGTGGAAAATCTTAGTAACTTGATCTAAGGAATTGACAGTTTCTTTCATCTTCAGTGTATTCTGTTTGGATATTAACATTATATTATTTTAATATATATTAGAAACTAGAACCAGTAGTGTGTTTCCAATACAGTCAGAGCTAGAGCCCTCTTCCACCCTGGACTCCTTTCTGAGTCTCCTCCTCAGTGAGCCAGAGTGAAGCACACTGACCGAAGTTTCCTTCTGCCCCTAGGGAGCAGATGTGAACTGTACCCATGGCACACTGAAGCCCCTGCACTGCGCCTGCATGGTGGCAGATGCTGACTGTGTGGAGTTACTCCTGGAAAAAGGAGCTGAGGTAATGTTTTTAACACTGTCACACTCATGATCCACTAAAACTTGCGCTTCACATTTTCTTAAAATTTCACTTTTCCCATCTCTTTCTACCTTCTAGCCCGTGGTACCATTGGCATAGCCAATATTAAAGCAGACTGTACTGCCAAATCTATACAGTGATCCAAAGGATTTCATTCCTTTGCCTTTCTTTCCTAAGTTGTCCCTGGATCCAGGAAGAGGGAGTTTTATCTCCCCTTTTTCTCTCAGCCTTCTTTCTGGGGTTGTTTGCATTTCCATTCAGTCCTCTCATGGCCGGTTGACTGTCCAGGATCTCTAAGTACAGAGGCCCCTGAAGTGATTAAATCTAAACCATTTGACACTTGCTACCAGACATGTATTTCTCATACCACTGAGATAAATGTCATTAGGTAACCCATTCCTCAGGATTGGGCTACCTGTGCTGTTCTGCCCAATAATTATTTTCCGCTTATTGTATCCTCTTCCTGTCTTTTTAGTGTATCTTAAGATAAGAAACCTAGATTAATTTATATTGGCATCCGCAAGAAGCAGCATGGTATAATGAATGTTTAAAAGAGTAGACTCTGGAGCCAGACTCCATGGATTTGAATCCCAGCTCTGTCACTTCCAGCTGTGTGACTTTGAACAAGTTTTTCTTTGCCTCAGTTTCCCATCTGTAAAATGGGGTTGACAGTGGTCTCTTCTTCATAAGGCTGTAAAGTGTTTAGTACACTGGCGTCTAGTAATTGCCAAGTACGTGCTTGTTAAGTGAGTAAATAAATAAGCAGTTTTGACTGTTTGTAAGCAATCTGGAAGTTGCCCGTGCTAAGGCGCTAATTGGAATCAGACATGCTGTGAAGCCGGTGTGCAGGCCCCAAACATACTGGTCAGTAAGCCTAAGGGGCCAGCCCGCAGCACCATTGTCTCCCCACAGCCATGTTGTTCTCTACTTGTCATGATCTGTTACATAACTCTTGTGAGTACCCTGAAATGAAAGCCAGTGATTTAATGTCAGTGATGAAAAATATCCCCCAGGGGGGCAGAAACTTTTTTAGCTAAATAGAAAGCTGAACTCAGTTAAATATTTCAGCTTACTCCTATTGCATTTTATAGGGGAAGATATTATGCTAGTTATAAGTTTGGGTTTTGAAGTCTTTGCAGCCTGCAAACTATAGGTAATGCTGATTTTTGGCAAGTCAGATGCTTTTCCAGTATTGGAAGATTTGTGCTGTTCTCTTCACATGCTTTTATCAAGGTTCTCTTATGACTCCACAGCACAGTTTTGCCAGAGGCTGATTGGATTAACAATTCGAGCTTCTCAGTAGGACTGAAGAACACAGCAAAACTACATGGGCAGAGTTTGGCCTCTTATTTTTCATTCTGGTTGCCATTAGCTACAGGATAGAGTGAGTTGGGATAAGTAAAATAATTCAAAACCTTTACTTTGGCTAATGTATTGAAGCTACTTTCCAATAATATCTTCCAGAGTAGTTACAAGGATTTAGACTTCATCTTCTCTTTCTTTACCCCTTACCCCATGGTAGAGATCCTAGTGAATAGTAAACAAGAACGTAGTGGCAAAATCCTAAGTAATGCAGACCAGCAGATCAATGCACATAATAGAGTGCTGGTTGTTTTGACACAGCTCCCCTCCTGTTTGCTCTGAAGCTCCTGACCTCTTTCCATCTTGATCACCAAGACTCCCTGGAAATTGCTTGTTGACTCTCATATTCAGAACTTGACGTAACACAGATAGTGGACAAACACACGCAGGCTTCTTTTGCCCACCCGTCTTCCTGTCGGTAGTCTAGCTACTGTCATAGAGTTCCTCCGTCTTTACAGGTGAATGCCCTGGATGGTTACAACCGAACAGCCCTCCACTATGCAGCTGAGAAAGATGAAGCTTGTGTGGAGGTCCTCTTAGAGTATGGTGCAAACCCCAATGCACTGGATGGCAACCGAGACACCCCACTTCACTGGGCAGCCTTTAAGAACAATGCTGAGTGTGTGCGGGCCCTACTGGAGAGTGGGGCCTCTGTCAATGCCCTGGATTATAACAACGATACCCCGCTCAGCTGGGCTGCCATGAAGGGAAATCTGGAGAGCGTCAGCATCCTTCTTGATTACGGTGCCGAAGTCAGAGTCATCAACCTAAAAGGCCAGACGCCCATCTCCCGCCTGGTGGCTCTACTAGTCAGGGGACTCGGAACAGAGAAAGAAGACTCTTGCTTTGAGCTTCTCCACAGAGCCGTTGGGCACTTTGAATTAAGGAAGAATGGCACCATGCCACGGGAAGTGGCCAGAGACCAGCAGCTGTGTGAAAAACTGACTGTTCTGTGCTCAGCCCCAGGAACTCTAAAAACACTGTCTCGCTATGCTGTGCGCCGGAGTTTGGGACTCCAGTATCTGCCAGATGCAGTGAAGGGCCTTCCACTGCCAGCCTCTCTAAAGGAATACCTGTTACTTGTGGAATAGGCCCGAGATGTTTGCACCAGGCAGGCAACTCCGGGTGAGATTTTTCCCTGTGGTACTGTCTCTTTGTCTTGAAAAACAGGAAAAGCAGTTGTTCCTGTTGTGTGGTTTGTATTTAGAGGCAACAAGTCACAACAGTAACCTCCACACCATCTTCCCTCCCCAAACCAAGCAACCAACCAAAAAAAAAATCCCTCACTTTTGTTTTCTGTTTATTGCTTACTTGGCTTTTTATATTGTGCCCTGCAAACAAAAAGGTCTCCCCCTACCCTCCCCTTTAGGGAAAAAGTCAACAATGCAACTAAATTCTCTAGGAAGATGAAGAGTATTTAAAGAATGTGTGTTTAGTTTTCCTTTGAGAACATGATTAACATTTCAGAAGAATCCCACTAGAAACATTTTAACTGGGCAGTGAAGAAGTCTAAGAAAACTCCAGCTAACAAATGTGGCCCAAAGATGAAGATATTACAAGCTCAAACAGTGTGCTGATCCACAGTTGGGCTGGATGGTATTCCTAGAGTGCCAGGTCCTGGAGCATGCAGACGGGTCTGGCCCGCCCCCAATCAAAGGACACAGCAGTCTTTGCCTCTTTTCCTTGGGTGTGCCTGAGGGTTCCAGTAGTTCAGCAGTGTTATTTCAGAACTAACATTTTCTTGCTGTCTCCACATAGTAGAAGAAATAGCAGGTTCTGAATAGTCCTAAGAACTGAAGTCCTAAGAACTTTGCGAATGCAGCTCTTTCTCTTCGTGAAAGCCAGTTTGCTCCAATGGGCTTAGCAGGTGCCCTGCACCTCGATGAAGGTGTTTGCTCTAGCAGGGGAGGAGATGGGCCGGGCTGCATTTTCCCATGGGTCATCTTCATTTCCCTTTAGGGAGCTCATGCGACTAAGTTTGGAGTTATTTTCCTTTCAGTTGTTTGGGAAACTGCTATTTACTGATTCATACAAGACATTGGGGGAGGCCAGGGCATGGGGAAAGAACATTGTAAGAGCTTCTTTTGAGACGGCCCACCTACTCAAAAAAGAACTGTTTTAGTCAACCATACTTCGTCAACAACATACTTCCTTTTCATGTTCCTAAACTAGATCAAGCTGTTATTATCTTGGATGACCCAGATGCAAGTTTGAAAAACTTTTTTTTTAAACTGATTGGGAAGTACAAATAAAAAAATGACTGAAATCTGCTGACACGGCTAATTTGAAAAAATGTCTGCTTTTGCCATTGGTGTTTTTTTGTTGTTGCTCACTTGAAAAAAAAGAAATAAACACTTCTAAAAGCAAGTTTGGCAATTTCTACTGTTCCTGTTTTTTTCCACATTTAATCACCTGGAGCCCCACTGTCTGTAACTTTGAAGTGGGCTGTGACCACCTCCCTCATAAGCTGGTTTGAGGATGCAGTGATAACAGCACTTAATATTTACTATTATTTTTTCTTCCCCTTAACGAACTGCACAAAGAGCATGTGGCTGCCTGAATTCTGGACTCCTGACAAGCCTTCTTGGTTACTGTTCAGAACATTTTCAGGGTGTAGAGGTAATACTTTGGACAGCCAGCAGAAGCAATATATTAAGAGACCATCCTTCCACCCCCACTGCTGGTAAAACCTTGAACCTCTTCCTGCTTCATCAAGCAAGTGAGGAAACTGGGTTGGGAGGGGTATGTATGCTTGTGCTGAGAGCCAGGATCTGGTTATCGAAGGCTGTCCTTAAACTTGGCATCAACAGGGCTCCATCTTGTCAATTTGGGTAAAATCTGTAGTCTCACTCCTGAAGACCAACTGCATTACATGGTCACTTCGCTAATGAGGAAGATGCTATTGTTATGGAATAGAAAACAAATTGAGCTGAGTAAGAACTGACTGCTTTCTCAAGCAGTATTTCAGCCAACCCACCAAACCAGGTCCAAGACTGGGGGACTCTTTCCCAGGCTTTCAGAATATGCATGTCTCCCCACAAATGGGGTCTGCTTTTCATCTAGGAAGGAATACAGGGGAAGAGATGAGAAGGAAGAAGCCTGAGTTGTCAGAAGAGAAGTAGAGATCATGGGATGGCTGGAAAAAAGCACTCCTGGGTATGGGAATATGATCAAGAGGTGAGATACAGCTTCATGCTGAAGGGAGACTGGAGGGGCATACTATGGCTACAGAGGATGCAGGACGACTAGTGTGTGATGGGGGAAAGGACAGTGTACCATGTTCTAGGACCCTATGTGCAGAGCCGAGAGATGGAGAGAAGTACATGGGGTGATCATATGCATTCTCCCATGTGTCTCGAGCAGAGTCTGGTGCTTTGGGTTGGACAGCATGACATTCTACTTATGAAAGTGACAACAGGAGAACCAAAAGCACAGTGACCAGTTGGCATTTATTAGTGTCACTGCAGTCAGAGTAGTAGAGGAACCAAGACTTTGTTATCACAAAGAAATAAATAAAGCTTATTTTTAGGAAGATTCTAACTGAGTAGCTGAAATCTATCAGTAGCACTAGAGGAGCCCAGTCTTGTGTGACAGATGAAGCTGGGGTAGAAATGATGATAAATTCTACCTAAAAGGACCTTGTACTTACTGCCCACTGCCCCAGCTCCCTGGCCAGAGCTGGTCATGGCTATAGGTGCAGATTAAAAGGAAACCTAATGAAAAATGGGCTAAAACACTGGAGAATACATGGACGTGGATCTGTTGGGGTGAGCTGACCATGATCAGACAATCCATTACCCTCACTCCAGAGAGTTTTAGATAGAAGCTTCTCCAGATCGCTTCCGACTGATGTGCTCCAGGTGGGCATGCTCTGTGGTGTCCAAGTCAATCTCATACTTGGCTAGAATTTTGAGGATGGGCCTCAGCTTCAGCCACCACTGTTCCTTGGGGATGCGGTGACTACAGAGAAATGAGACAGATGGCGATTTAATTTTTCAGCACCCCAAATGAATTCTATCAAAAGCTTACAGAAGAAGTTGAGAAGAGGCTGGGTTTTAGGACATGGGCTAACATCTGAAATGGGTACAACTACAAGTGTTAACTCCTAAGATGAAAGGATTGAAGACAGAGAACAGGATGGGAAGAGTAGATCCTGAAACTCCCAGGGAAATAGATGTACTCACTCAAAATCCGTCTGCTCCTTTAGCTCGGTCACTGGTTGAAAGACCAGAGCCCTCTTACGCATCCCCAGAACACAGCCTGAATCTGGTGTATTGGCGAAGATCCTCCCTGCAATAAAGGACGATTGGTAAGCTCCTATAATGGAGAACCAGGCTCTATGGAGGAGCCTGCCCCTCCAACCCCACCTACCGTTACGGTAGCTCTCTTTGATTTTCCCAGACATCCAGTTCATCGCCTTGGCACCCATCTTAGTGGCAAAATTCCTGTCAAATGGAGTTGGACTTCCACCCTGGAAAAATAATAAAAATTACAGAGGGAAGGACTCTAATGAGTAGCAGAAATATCTGAATACACAGAAAAAAGGAAAGAATAGGCCTCAGATTTACAGCTAGAAACAGGAATCCAGAAGTCAAACCATGAAGGAAACCCCAAGACAGTGCTGGGCACAGGGTGAGCTAGCACAGCTTATTTGGCCATTTTGCCAGATGTAAGAGTAATTAGATAAGGGGGGAGCTGGTCTCACAGCTGCCTCCTCCAGCTCCACAGCTGCCAGATCCTGGTCATTCACTTCCAGTTTGATTTGTCACCATCAATGACAAGTGCTCCTTGCGAACCAACATAATATAAAACATCATGTAGCTTTTCTCTGAACTAAGTGAAAGTAGATGGGAAAGGGGGAATAGATCACCATACTTTATCCAACCGTACCCCATTCCTGTAGGGGCTAAGAAGCTCATTCAAGCTGAGATTTTGGGAATTCATATGTGGGTAGACAAAGGTCAAAGGTCCATATTTAAGCAGTGTCAGCTGGGGACATTTGGGATGGGGAGGCCTAAGACCACCAGTACCGTCTAGGAGCAAGGTCTGCCATAGGTGGGGATTGAATGTGGGTAGCAGAAGGGAATTCACTTCCCCCGGAAACCCCAGTTAGTGGAGACGGAGCGCAACACCAGCAAGGTGGCTGTCGTCCTTGCACAGGAAGGCAGCCTGGTGTGCTGGGAAGAGCACTGGGGTGCATTAGGGCTCTCACCCAAGCTTGATGAGCGGCCCTGGAAAAACTGTCTGTCCTGTCTGGGCCTCATTTTCTTCTAGTGAATTAGTGGTTCTCAACTGGAGATGATTTTGGCCCCCAGGGGACATTTGGCAAATGTCTGAGACGTTTTGTATTTGTTATAACTTAGGAAGGAGGTGGTACTGGCATCCAGTGGGTAGATCCAGGGATGTTGCTAAAATATCCCACAATGGCACAGAACAGCCACCTGCAACAAAGAATTATCCAGCCCAAAATGGCAATAGCGCCAACGTTGAGAAGTCCTGCCCTAGGACGGACCACATAACCTTTGTAAAAATTGCAGGCTCATGCTCTATGGTGACACTGACGGACTTCAACAGATTGGGAGCCAGTGGGAGACCCAACAGCTATCGGGAGTTGTGGCCATCTGGTGAAGGGCACGACTGGGGTGTCTTCCCGACCTGCTGCATGTGGCCAAGTACATTCTTCCTGCTGTCAAAGATGCCCTTGCCCTCCTCAGAGTACAGGTTGAAGATGAAGTCCGTGGTATAGTTCTCATTGCACTTCTCATTCCTGCCAAGTAGAGACCAAAAGCCTGTGACTTTGGTTATCTCCCCATCCCTCCCAACTCTTTTCTGCTTCTATAGGCTTTGTTCTTCCTATTTCTGTCTCCTCCCATGGCTCCGGTTCTTTCCCTTTGTCCCCAAATTCCTCAGGGTGTCCCAACCATGGATTCACCCTGTGGGCTAGAGTCAAAGCCTAAATATTCTCTTCATTTAGAAACAAACAGTGGATAAGGTACCTTAACACCAAGCCCCTTTTCACAGTGGTTTTCATCTTTTGCACCAGATGTTCAACATTGGCCTGAAAACAAGAGAGTAAATCCTAAGCCTAGCCAGGAGTGGATAAGGCGGGGCAAGAGCATGGATCTCTTGTTCCCACCAGGCCTCTGGGAAGGGACGAGGGACCGGGGGAGAACTGTTTACAATCCCGTGCCTAGTCCCTATGAGAAGCTGATGAGTTCACACTGCAGTGTGAACAAAGACTACAAATGAGCCAGGCAGAACTGGGAGAGGGTGAGTTAGGGACAGACACGGTGACTGACACCTCCTTTCCACCTGCTCCCAGTGTCCCCTTCCAGGGGGTTCTGCTTCCCTTCCCTCAGAGGGATGACTCTGCTCTCCATGTCAGCCTTTAAATGGGCTGCTCGTGTAAGCAGCAGTGCTTCCCCTGGGAGGAACCAGTTCCTTCACGTGGGCTTGGAGCTGGCGGTGAAGGAGGAAGACTCCCACCTCTATTCCTGGCAGGGGCTGGCTGGGGTCTTTCCTGAGGGAGTTCCCGCAGCCTGCTGCCCCTCCACTTTGTGGCTCTTCTTGCCTCCAGTGAACTGAGATCTTGGAAAATTAGGATCACATGGCCCGTCTGAGGAAAAGGAATCAGCACCTCACCCCAACCCCAGAAATGACAAGGTCAGGAAAGAGAAGAGTCTGCTTTGGTAGCAAGGGAAGCCCCGGGGGTGGCCTGAGGCTGTAGCGACACCATCAACTTGCTCTGTTAGTTAAGCCACCTATTCACAAGTTTAGAAATGTCTTTCAACCTTTCTAAATCCTTCTTATCTGTTACACAGAGAGATAATAGCACTTGTGTTTTGAAGACAAAATGGAAAAACACACTGGGAAGGGCTTAGCAACATGGGGCCTTCAAAACGAATGCTCCAGCAACAGAGCTGTGGTCATGTGTGCGAGGCTACACCGGAAATGCCCACTTGCTGCTCATTCTAGTTTCCTTGCAGGGCCCCAAAGACCAAGCAGTTATCCTTATCATGAGCTCTCACAGCTCAGGATGCTGTGGGGACAGATTAGGGCAGGGGAGAGCGACATAAAAGGCTCTGAGGGACCATCTACCTGCAGGTCCCGAATGGTGAAGGGCTCCTCAAAAATGTAAGCAGCATCGGCCCCCGCTGCCAGTCCCGCCATGGTGGCCAGGTAGCCACAGTAGCCACCCATAGTTTCAATGATAAACACCCGACGCTTGGTGCCTGCCGCTGATTGCTTGATGCGGTCACAGGTCTGCAGAGGCAATGGTCACAGTTAGAAAGACAGGCTCCAGGATCTGATTCTTATCACTTCTCTGACCCCTGCCATAAACCAGCGCTGGAACGCCACCCTGCTCAGGTCAGCCAGGCCCCTACACCTCATCAAGTTCTTGCCTTCAGGGACAGCAGGCACATCGGCCAACCACACTGTTGAACTCGTCTCCCGGGAAGGAGGCTGTGTTTACCCTTTCTGTGAGTCAGGTAGGAAAGTTAGACCCTTTGAACTCAGGACAGAAAAACTGTTTGGTATGCAGAGTACTGATGCACTGGAGGCTGACGGGTGAGAACGAACACCCTAGTGTGATGAAATAAAGCGTGTACAGGCCTGGGCTTGAAGAAGCACCGTCCAAACACTGTCACGTGGTAGTACAGAAGCAGCAGCTCGCTCTCCAGGAGCGCACGCAGCCAGGGATTACAGAGCTGGCCAGAGGCCCGGCAAGTGGTGGTGGGCTCTCACCGTGCAGATGGTATTGAGTGCTGTGTCAGCCCCCACGCTAAAGTCCGAGCCAGGGACGTTGTTGGACACCGTCGCAGGGATGACCACAAACGGGATGCATAGCTCGTCAAACAGCTTCCTGCCCTCCATCAGTTCCAGGCCCCCTGTGTAAGCCTAAGAAGAAGAGTGGCAGCGATAAGGGGAGCGGGAAAGGGCGGAGCGAAGGGGACAAGGGGGAGGGCACTCACCTCAAAGCCCCCGATGATGACGAGGCCCTGAATGTTAAACTTCGTGATATTGGCACTGATCTGCTCGAAGCTCTTCTTGGGTAGAGTCCTGGTTGATTGGGGCAAGGCGGGGGTGGGCGATGAAGTGATGGAATTTGGAGAATTAAGCAAAGTTGAGGGAGAAAAAAGCTAGAATTAGAAGATGCTTTATGTAGAACTCCTTGACCTGTGTCCCCTTCCCTGCCCCACTTCTCACGGCTGTCTAAGGACACACAGTGGGGCTTTAAATTGCTAGAGTCACTAGAGATGTCTAAATGGGCATGCCTGCCCTCGCTGAGGTTACTGTGAGCTTGGGACAGAAGATGCAGACTACAGCAGTGTAGACACTGAGCTAATCAACGGACACCCACATTCCAAGGGACATCTTTAGAGGTGACTAGGAGGAGGTGTTCCCATAATGGCACTTACCTTTTAGTCCCAAGCTTGGAACCACCTTGGCCAGTCCAGCCCCCAACATAGCTCCAGCCAGCTTCCTCGATCTGTAGGAAAAGGTCACATGGGTCTGCCTTGCGGACTGAATGCCACTTCCTGAGTTCTGATCCCACCCTGACACCCCCCTGGCTGGAAAAGAAACACCACACATTGGCTTTTCCCCGCCTCAGTGAACTTCCTCTGGCTTATTGCTCAGTCACAAATATTAAGCACCTACTATGCCAGGCACTGCACTGAGCTTTGGGACAGAGAATTAAATAAGGTATGTTGCCTGCAAAGGGTTTGTTTCAGTGGCTCCTGCCTATTCATACTGCCCCCAAATTAAGCATCTACTTCTGCTCAAACCCTGAGAGGACAGAAAGGTAGAGAGAGATAGGGGAGGGGCCAGGAAAGAGAAAAAGATGGACAGGTCACCCCTGCTATACTTACCCTCCCCGTGCCTACTCTTGGCCCCAGAGTATGTGCCCCTCTTCCTTTCAGTTCCCGTACCTGACCCTTGGCCAGGCCCTCAAAGCCATCATGCACGACCAGCACCCGGTTGCCCTGGATGAGGCCAATCCTCACAGTGGAGCGGACGGCAGCGTTCATGCCTGCGGCCGGGGCCCCCACGTTCATCACGGCCACTGTGTGTATGCTACCCTGGGGAGAAGGAAGCGGAGAGGGAGTAGGGCAAGGAGAGGGACAGGTCAGTAAGGGAAGCTGAACTCTTTGAGTCCGTCATGGTCCTAGGGTCAGGACGTGTGTCTCCGGACAACACACCCCCACCCTGGGAAGGCCAGCACGGCCTGTTCCCTCATCCTGTGGAAGCGAATTCTTTATCACAAATCAATAAAGAAAGCCGCTGTCCCTGCCCGCAGACAGCTTTACATAACAAATGAGGCCTTCCAGAGCAGCATTTCCCAAAGTGTGGTTCTTGGACCGCCTGATCTAGGGAGCCTATTAAACCTGCCTGTTCCTGGCCCCAACCCGAGATCTAAATCCTCTCTGCGGGAAGGATCCAGCAATCTGCATGTTTAATAAGCCGCCCAGATAATTCTGATAGACACTAAATACTGAGAAGCACGACTTCTGTGGAAGAAGTGGCTAAAGTACACTCAGATACGACTATTCCCAGGTCTGCCCAGGGGACTCATCTATAAACCTCGTTCCCAGTCCTTGCACGCTACCTCATCAATCCTAAATTGGATGTGGGCCTTGGGGCAGAGACGTCCAGGGCACTAAGAACATGGGGCTGGTATCTGCAGAGGCTAAGAGAAAATTTCTTACGAGGGTCAGGGACTCAGCACTGGAGAGTGCACTGGGGCAAAGAAGCTGGCGAGGCTACAGGCTGTATGGAGTGGAGGCAGCACTTCACAGAGGGAGACTGAGAGACAGAGTCAAAGGGAGAGAACTCACCGGTCCCTTAGTGACTGGGGGTCTGACGTGAGCCAGAAGCTTGTACACCTCCCAGTTGTTCATGAAGCTCCTGTAAAAAGTACAGGCGGAGTGGGGGGACTTCAAGCCACTCCCCATGGCCAGCAGCCAAGGGCATTTAAAGTTTTGCTCCGAGCGTGAAGTCCAAAAAAGCAAACCTCAAAGGATGTAACTGGGACACAGCAGGGACTGGGCAGGGGCTGAAAAAGGGCCAGTAACTGATCAAACCCTCCCTGAGGACTCTTCTCCCCGGCACTGCGCTCAGCATGAGACGCTGCCCCTTGGCTAGAGAAACTGAAAACCTGACTGGAACCCACACACAAAAGCACCGGATTTTAGCAGGCCAATCCCCTGAAGAGCAGCCCTGGGACGAACTGTGCCTCCTGGCCACCTCTCAACCAACTCTCTCGGGAAGGAACCGTCAGAGGCAGTAAGAAGAAGGGGCAGAAGCTCTTATGTTGAGTCTGAAACTATTCATCTTTTGCTTCATTCCAACATCTGATTTCTATAACTAGTGAGCTTCTGGGCATTTCCTCACCGGCCTCTCAGCTTCATGGCTTCATCAAATTTCCTGTCATTCATGGCCTTGGTCACATCTTTGGTCTGAGGGAGAAGCACAACAAGAGTCATAACTACAGGGCAGGGTTCCACACAGCTGGATTTCTAGCCCATCGTAACGCTCCGCCTGTCCCCGCGCTTATGCCCGGATCCCGCCCACCAGACCTCCCATCTCTTCTGTGCTCCTCAAACGTTCACAGAAAGCAGCATCTTTGTTTTTCCTTAATTTTTGGAGTAATGAGCAGCAAAAGGAAGGAGCTAATTCAATGCTATACTTAGAATATTTTTCAGAGGAGTGCTCAGAGACAAAACAGCATCTTCCTCCATTCTGCACCCAGGGCCACAACCTCAAAGTAGCCTCTAAACTGGATAAATGGAGAAGACCCTACAGATCCCAGAAGGAAGAAAAGCTAATCCCTCCCATGTGTCTCCCAACTACTGATTTCTGCTCTATAAGCCAGTGCTTTAGCTTTTGGGATGCACAGTTCCAAGCAAGGCTGGAGCCCGTCTGGGCTGTAGGTTGCTGGGACTCCGGAGTCGGAGAGAGAAGCAGGCCAGGAGATGGGGAGTCAGCCCTGAGCGTGCAGGCCAGCCCTGAGAATCAGCCAGCCACCTTAGCTCCCAAACAAACTGCTCTGTGGTATCACAGGAGCGATTCCTTTGTACTAAGAGCCATTTCCTGAGCATCCAATATTTTCCAGATACTGCATCAGACCTTTTATCAAGCTTCCCTCCGCTCTTACAATAGCTCTCAGGGTGAGCGTTAGAAACCTAATGCTGTTTCAGAGAAACGTGTTCAAGGTAGAAATCATAGAAACATATGAGCTAGCCAGCCAGACCTTAATAATATTCCCTGCTTTTAATAATGTTTGGAGACAGACTAAATTTCTTTTCCAACAAAGAGACGGCGAAAGCATCTGAGGCTGAATATGGTGCAGTACTGGGTCTCACTAGGTGGTAGGATGTAGCCTCTCTCACATTCCTTAGGAACACTTAACAGACGGGGACACTGGGGCTTAGAGAGGTGACAGCTCCTATGCAAAGCCTACTGTGCTCTTTCCCCATTTGACTGACTAACCACGCTGCCTCTCCATCTCCAATTCCAGTGCCCTTAGAAGTTGGTCTCTTTCCCTTTAAGCTCCAGCTCAAAGACAGGGGATTGGGGCTGCTAGGAAGGGGAGCTGAGGTCAGTACTTACCATCTGGACACACTCCATGAGGGGCAGGCGCACAGCCTGGTTACCGGACAGGCTCACCACACAGGCTGGGGTGTCTGGGGTCCCCTCCAAAAGCGCCATCACTGCTTCCACACCCATCCTGCTGCCCTGCAGGAGGCCGAGGAGCAAAGACAGTCTGGTTCAGGCCTCCCCATCCAGACAGGCTGAGAGCCAGGGCACCGAGGTCCTTCCAAATCCCAGGGTCAAGTTGCACATTTAAGAACTACAGCTAAGCGCTTATGGGGCTTTACTTCCCTACCCAGATTTCATCTAATGCTTGATTCTACATCCTCTTGCCATTAGAATTCTATTTGGTTCCAGAGAAGCATGTCGATTATAGTAATTGAGGAGATCACTGAGGCTTAATATTCCCTTCTTACTGATAAAACAAAGAAGAGTATCGCTTCTCTCTTCTAATGAAAGTAGGATAAGAGGGTTCAACCTGGGTGTCTGAGGTTAGGTCTTAACAATTTTACTAATGCTCAAAGCTGAGATATTAGATCTCCCCATTTGGAAGGCATATCATTTCCCATCATTTTTTGCAACAGAAGAGAACACTTGAGTGTACGTAAATGGGTCAAGGGCCACTGCAGACTGGAGGCGGCATGACCAGTGGGGTAAGCCCCTGTCCTGGGAAGTGGGGTTCTGCCAGGGAAGTTTGGCAAGTCGTGGGTTCTAAGACGCGAGAGCCACAGAACCCCATGACTTACAAGGATCCGGTCGAAGGCTGATGGTGTCCCACCCCGCTGCACATGCCCCAAGACAGTGACCCGGGTGTCGTATCCCAGACGCTTTACCACCAGCTGAAGGGACCAAAAGAAAGACAGAGAGAGGGATACAGAGTCAGAGAGAGAAAACAACCAGAGGCTTAGATAGGCCGAGGTGGCTTAGCCTCTATCTTGTATCTTATTCCTGGGAAACCAGGGGGCAGGAAACCTGGGAAGAGATGTGCAGAAGGACCAGGGGAGACTCAGAAGTCACTGGGGAATGGGGTGCAGGGTGTGTCTAAGGCCTCTCTGGTTTCATTCATACTAACATTCTTGATGTCTTCTGA
Organism: Suricata suricatta; assembly: GCF_006229205.1. Classification (NCBI taxonomy): domain Eukaryota; kingdom Metazoa; phylum Chordata; class Mammalia; order Carnivora; family Herpestidae; genus Suricata; species Suricata suricatta. The sequence continues at coordinate 65,409,220 of NC_043709.1, forward strand.
GGTGATGGGTTTCCCAGTCTTGTCGATGGCACCCTCAGCCACAATGATGATGTTGAGGCGAGAACCACGGGTCCTTGTCTGGTCAAGAAATGGAGGAAAGTGGTCAGTGGGGTGAAACTGATGGAGGGGAAGTGTATCATCGGCGGAACAGGCGAGCAGTTTTTCAAGGGCAAAATAATGTGCCAGTACCTCGGTGAGCCGACGACAAAGATGCTCCTCCCAGTCGTCATCTGGTGGACACTCGGGAATAAAAACCCAGTCAGCTCCACAGGAGAGAGAGGTGACAAGGGCCAGGTACCTGAGGTGAGAGGCAGAAGTGTCACGCTAGGAGCCACACTCCACAAACTGCCTCACCCGTACCCAGCGGGTCTGCCTGTCCCCATAGCTGGTGAAATGTGTGAGGGTCTGTGTTTTCGTGCCTGGGGGGAGAAGAAGAGCACGGCTGAGACAGCTTCTCAATGAGATTTTTTCCCTGAAGAGCACCTTCTACTCGTGCTCACCTGCCACAGTGGCTTCTAGTCTCAGAGAGGTGTCCAACCTGTGCACGTGCACACAGGCATACCCTTGGACATGTGGGTATTGGGGGTAGACAGGGAAAGGGGGCCACGCTGAGATGAACATGGACACCTCTGGGAGACCTCTTTGGACTCTCCGGGGAAAAGAAGGCTGCTGCTGGTTCCACAGAACAAATGAATCAGGATGGGGATCTTACCCACAGTGCCGACCCATCACTTCTAGCACAAATGTCCTCTGGTGGCTGCAAGACACAGACATGGGACCTTCACAGTCCAAGTGTCCCGATGGTCCCAAGCCGCCACCCACATCTAGGCCACATAACCTCCCTGGGTGATCCATTTATATAAACCTCCCAGCAGGTTTCCGGAGAGACCAGGAAGACCCAGACCTAGGTCCAGGGTGGCTACAGGGCGACTAAAACATAGCAATAAAAGGTGTCAGTACAGCGGCTCTATTCCAGGGAGCGATGGGGTCCAGAAAGGGAAGGAAAAAATAGAAAAAGAAGTGAAGAAGTGAGGATTCAACCAGCCTGGAATCACCTAGGATGACCTTGGCAAACTGCTACCTTCCGCCTCCCATATTCTCCAGCACTGCCTCCCCAGGCCGCCTGCTAAGCAGCAGCAGTGATGGCTTCAGCAATCTGTGCTACAGCTGAAGGGGTGGCTGAGGTTTGGGGCTCCCTGCACTTGTCTCAGGTTGGACACTCATCATTTGGGAGATCGCGGGTACTAAAGCCCTCAGGGCTACACTGTGGACAGTGGGCAAGACAGTGACAAGAGGCAAACTCACAGCATATAGACAGCAGTGCAATTCGAGGGCTTTAGGGGTGCTTCTTCGTTAAAGACAGTGTTCCAGCCTCAGAAAACGGGTCGTTGGGAGTCTAGAGCCCAAGGGCATTAATCTTCTCTAGCCCTATAGCCTGTTCCAGCTGCCATCTCCCACCCCCAGCCCCCGCCGCTTCCCTGCAAGCCCCCTTACCTCTGAGCAGTGGTGGTGATGGCGTCCACAATCTCTATAATCCGGTGCAGGGCAGAATCAGTGCCAATGGTCATGTCAGTGCCACAAAAGTCATTGTCAATTGAACCCACCAAGCCCACGATGTTCAGGTAGCTGGACTTCGTAGCCTCCTCTGCTGTGATCTTACCTGACAAAGAGAAGTAAACCAGGAGCCACCGGGTGAGGTGAGGTGCTTGACACGCCTAAAGAGCGGATGACTGGAGACAGAAGGAACTGCAGCCAATGGGAAGTATAAGCAATGGCAGAGAGAGGAGAGCAAAGACCTCCCTTTTGTGTCTAGATGATGATTTCCTCCAATGGGAGAGGGGTGTGTGTTCCCACGCACAAACAATACTTATGACAATGTCTCACCCGCTTTCTGGAGGTCACTCAGTAAGTCACTCCACTCAGAACGGAAGGTGTCAGCCCCAGTGAGGCTACCATCACCCCCGATGACACACAGGTTGGTAATCCCACGCTTCACCAGGTTGTGGGCAGCGCGGAGTCGTCCCTCTCGTTCACGGAAGTCCTTGCACCGAGCACTTCCAATGACTGTGCCTCCCTGTGGGTAAGAAGTAGGAGTCAGCTCCTCCAGACCACACAGCCAAATTTGGGCTCAATGTGCTAAGATTTCCCCTATTCCAACACTACAATGAGCTGTCATACCCATTTGGCCTTCTAGGAAGTGCCCTGACATCCTTAAGAGTCATTTATCCCTTCTAGGGGCACCTGGGTGGCTCGGTTGGTACAGTTTCCGACTCTTGATTTCAGCTAAGGTCACAATCTCACAGTTTGTGGGATTGAGCCCCACATCGGGCTCTGTGCTTACAGTGTGGAGCCTGGTAGGGATTCTGTCCCTCCCTCTCTCTTTGCCCCTTCCCCACTCACAACTCTCTCTCAAAATAAATAAATAACTTAAAAAAAAAAAGTCATTTGTCCTTTCTAAAGGAAAGGGAAATAATTCTGGCTGAGCTAGGATAGGGCCATTGCTATATTCTGCTACACCTCTTAGAAGACTGTGAGGATTAACCCATTTCACTGAAGGCTTTGTCATCAAAGTGATTATCCTCAAGGAGAGCAAAGGGATACATACATACTGTTGGCTTTTGGAATTATCTCCGTCTTTCACATGTTCTTAGAAATGTAAGAAGTAGCACTGACGTTAGTCTTTGGAAATTCTCCCCAGTGGCCTGACTGTATCGGACTGTGTCCAAACTATTATTAGGAGTTCATCCCAATGTGCTTTCCCTCTGAACTCACTGATTTCTAACTGTGGCCAGCCCCTGCCAATCCTTTCCCCTTCACGCCTCAGGATCTATGGTGCTCATAGAAGGAGACAATATCCACATACTCACAGAAAACACAGTTGAGTATAGAAAGCCTTAAATTCCCACAGGCTTATAGATGCCCTGAGAGAGGTAAGTATACTTAGGGTTTTCACAAATTATATAAGCTTATGGTATCCATGCCTTTTGATAGAGAATTCTGACCTGTTTTCACACCACTTAACAGTAGGCACCACTGCCTATAAGGGGCCTTCGCTAAGTACTGCATATTACATTTCTTCCCATGTATTTTTAGAGGACCGGTGTAAAGAATGGAGATACAAATTTAATTTGTGGTTTTTCAGTAAATCAGAAAATAGCACAAAGGGTTGTGGTGGATGCAATCAGCATAATCTTAAGGTATTTTTGGAAACTCTAAGAGGCTACACTGGTTCCTTCCTCCCCTAAACAGTGTGGTTTCAGGTGACCTTCTCACCATCATGTGAGGACCAGCAGATTTCAGCTCTACTTCTGACTCTGGCTCCAGGCCTCTGGGAAGGTTATTTTCCTGGCCAGACCATCCCTGTGACCCCAGAGCAGGACCTGCTTATGTGCCAGTTCCTTCAGTCTTGCCTATGACCTTTCTATAAAGAGCAAACTGTCCTGTGACCGCAACCCCACCCCCATGCCGCCCTAGGAACCGGGGTAATGTTTTCAAACGCAAAGAGTAAAGGGCAGTCATGGCACCTCTCTTGTCACAGAACCCTTCATGTCAAGGCACATGGGGGGAACCTGAGCAACCATAAGGCCAAACTAGAGTTGGGTGGGACAGGGACAGGACAAATAAGGGACAGAAGTCCTCTGGAACATACCAGCTGAAGCATCATCGAAACGCTCTCCCAGGTGGCTTCCCTGATGTTATCTCCACCATCCACCAGGCCTTGATAACCCTGTGGAGCACATTACACCCATTAAGCCTCTGCTAGGCCAGTTCTCCCTAAGCTCCCATGATTAGGACAGGATCTCTGGGAAGAAGTTCTCTGAGAATCAAGTCATCTCCTCCTATTACTGATCTCTGGATGCCCATGACACTGTCTGTCATATTTAACACAGTCCAGGGAAGAAGACATCAACCTTTCAATACCCTCTTCTATTCCACCCCCAATCTCGAAAGGTCAGGGTGTCCTTCCTAATATTTCATCCTAATTCCTCTTGCTTTTGGCTCATCCCATGTCCTTTAGTCTGCTTCCCCAGGGACAGCAGGTAGCTTTGATAACAGGAGAGGGAAAAGGTGGTGACTTGAAAAGATAAAATTCAGGAGAAGGCAGATAAACCTTACGAGAGAAAGAGAAAGGTGGGCAAATAATGAGAGGGAAGGGAGATAGGGAAGAGAAGTTAGAACCTAAGGATGTTCAGCACACTATAGAAATCTGATGACACTTTGTTCCTTCCAAAGGCTCTGTCTCTGGACATACTAAATTTTCTGTGAAATCCTCATTTCAGCTTCTCTCTTTGTTTTGGTGGAGTTAAGGGGGAGAGAGAGTAACTTCTTCCTTTGAATTGAACAGGCAACATGAGGACCGAGTCTGTAGATCCCTAGACCCCACCATCATTAGTGGAGACAGGAGTCGGGGAGAGACTCATGAAGATGGAGCTGAGCCAGGTCCCTGAGGCATGGCATGTAACTGGGTGGTGAGGAGAGAGGAAGCGGGCAGGGGAAGAGCAGAAAACAGAAAGAATGATGGAGAACAAAGTAGAGAACCAACCTCATGGACAAAGAAGACACGGGCACCAGTAAAGATACCAACTCGAACCACAGCCCTGACAGCAGCATTCATACCTGAATGGAGGGAAGGAAGATGACAGGAAGAGGTTATTCCTGAGAAAAGCAGCCTGGACTAAAAGATATAACATAGTCCTTCTCTTAGGCTTTTCTCTGAATCTAGAATATTCCTCTCCTCCAAGTCTTCCGGCCTCCCCGCTAACATTAAATTTTCATGTTCAGTGTTCATGTAGCTCAGAATACCCCCAATTCATCTCCCTTCCCCCCCACCACCACCTCAGTCGCATCTTTCCTAAGAGCTTTCCTTGCCAGGGCAATCTGGGGACTAATAATCCTGAATGCTTACTGTAGGGTTACACACTGCTAGATGCTTGTCAAACCTCATCTCATTTCATCCTCTCCACAACCCTGAAGTTACCTCCATTTTACAGATTTGGAAACAAAAGTTCAAAGATGTCACGGTCACAGAGCCCAGTCTCTGCACTGGGAGGAACAATTAGAACTAAAACGAATTAGGACTAAAACAGAGAGGAGAGCCTTTCCTCTCTCTCCCATGTAAGTACTTTCCCTTTCAAGTAGATACTCAGTGACAGGAACCGTTTCTCCCAAGAGCACTGTGGAGGCACCGCCGTGCACACCACACGGTGGAAGCTGTAACGGCCTCCATATTAGAAAGAGCGCTACAGATAATTGTGTTAAGCAGAGCTTCCCCAGTGAGACACGGAACACATTCCTGGGTCTGGATCCCGGTAACCCCATCCTGCCTTGTAATGTGAGAAGGGACTCACGGTGAGACGCAGGAATCTCAGAGTCCTGATAGATCAATTTCTTGTGAACCATTTTTGCCACCCTCCCTCAGATACCCCAGTACATTTTTTTTATTTCAATCTACAATCTATTCCTAGGGTCCTTAACCTCGAGAAAAATCATGTACCAGTGAGCACTAGAGAAACCAGTAATTAGAAAAATCTGCTAAAGTCCATCATGAACTACTCTAAACTCCAAAGCTATCCGGAATGAAACAGAACCAAAACACCAAAATATCTTTTTTATGCAGGCTGACAAAAGCTGGTGTGAGATGGATGTAAGCACCAAATCAAATTGAAGGCCCCTTCACTCACTGAGCAAATATTTACTAAATACCTACCATGGTCTAGGCACTATCTAGGCACTAGGGAAACCGCAGTGAATGATAGTCTAGGGATGCAAACATTCAGGAGGTCGCAACGGTCCTCAAGACTTGTGAAGAATATAATATGGTTACAATATGGATCCCTATGAAGGAGATTTGTACAAAGTGCAGTGGGGACCGGGGGAAGGAGCATCTAAGCTGCCAGAAAGGAAGTCAGAACAGGTTATACAGAAAATACAGCATTTGACCTGAGATCTAAGGACAATTTCCTTATAAATCTTTTATGTCAGGTGGACACTTTGGGGGACAGTGCTCTAGGCAGGGAAATAGCACAAATAAAGGTGAGGGTCAAGAAACAACCTTAGGTAACTCAGCATTACAAAGAATAAAATGTAAGATAGGAAGTGGTGAGCGGTGAAGCTACAACAGGTAAGCAGGCACCTGGATGCCACATGAGGAAGTCTGGCTCTTATTCTGTAGGCCAGGGTTTGACTGGGGATCCATGGGTAATGGTTTCAGGGAATCCCTGAACCCATGAAATGGTATGAAAAGTTTTCTGGGCCCAGGAATTTCCTTTGGGAGAAGGTCCGCAGCTTTCATTTGATTCTTAAAGAGGTCTTTGACCTAGAAAACAAAAGTTGCAAATGATGGAGAATCTCTGATGACCTTTAAGAGTGGAGAGACATGATGCTATCTGTATCTCAGAAAGATCACAGAGGTGGGAATGTGGAGGACACTGGGATGACATGGCTCTTTGTCAGCCTAGACAAAATGAGGGCCTAGACTGAGAGAGCGGCATTTGGGACAAAACAGAGACACTGGACAGGAGACACTGAGGAAACAGAAATGTAACAAGGTGGTTAGATTTCAAGGTATTGGAGAAGAAGATGGAAAAAGCCCCATGACTGACAGGCAAAGAGTAGTAAGACTGAGGTGTAATTAACTAAGCAGAGGCAACTTTTGATTTGGGCAGGTAGGGTTGTGGATGATACATTCATATGTGCAAATGCTGAGCTTGAAGTTCTTTTGGGACACCCATGTGGACTTGGGAGAGATGGTCTCATAAGAATATGTACAATTAGAATGCAAAAGGCAAAGAATGGAACACTGTGAAAAACCAATGCTGAGGGAATGGGCAGGGGAAGATGGGTTCCATGAAGGAAACTAATGAAAAGCAAGAGAGCCAAAAAGAAACCCAGGCCTTAGCCATGTCTTAGAAGCCAAAGGGAACAGTTTTGAGAAGTTGTAACGGTGTCAAATGCTTACAATGATTGATCTCAGATAAGAATGGGAATGTTGGGCTTGCCAACAAGAGGTCACTAGTGAGCACTGCTGTCAAAGCCCACTTACACCATCACTAAGGCAAAGTCGCACTAAGTCTCCACGTCTAGATTCACACCCTCAAACTGAAGGAATCAAAATGGAAAAATCTGTGATGGGAGTAGGCTTCTCAGATGCTTTAGGAAAAGCCTGTGTGTATGAGAAGAACAAAGTCAGGGTCAATGTAAAGCCATCAATGCCTTAGGAAGGATAAATCAGTAGGTCAGAACAGAAATGAAACTGTTGTTTATTTTCTGGACTTTCAAAAGGCCTACAGGCTTCTCTATTGGATACCTGGAGTTATGGAGTATGAATTTGCAATCTTAAGAAATATAGAAAAAACACTCTTCTGAAATTTATAGGTTGGAATGCTGTTTCCTATTCTCAAGATGAGTAAGGGTAGGGGAGAGAAGATTTAAGAAAAACAAATGACTTAAGAGGTTTTAAGTACAAAGTAAACAATAGATGACAGGTAGGAAATATCCAAATCTATTGGGCAGAAGAAAAATCCCACAAGAAAAGAAGATTCTTTCTCTTCTCCCTTTTTACCTTCTTACCGCAGTCTTATCAACTATCTTATGAACTTTCAGAGGTCATCTTGCCTCTAAGTTAGACAGCTGTTTTCCTAGAAATCAAGTTTTAGGACTCTCATTATCCCCTATACCTGCGTTTCAAACCCTCAGCTCCCTAGAATTCACAGACTGGATGCATACACAACTTATGCTAGGTAGTCCCAGTAATTCTTTGGGTTCTCCTATTTAACATCACTGGCCTAGTCTGGCCCCAGACCAGTCCTGGCCAGGCTCTCCTTGGCTGTTCCATGTTGCCCTAAATAACCCTCTATTCGCAGCTGTCTGACTTATTAGAAGCAAGACGAAGGATAAGATTACAGGCCCCACCCAGGTGGTATTCTGGGTACAGCCAGGAGGGGCTCTGGAAAACATCAGAGGCACGTACTTTGGAGTTTCTAATTACAGCCTGTAGGCAAGAGGCTTTGGGGAGAACTAAGGGGAATGAGTCTCTATGACATGAGATAGAAAAAAATAATAAATGACTATGTCACTATCTTTTTGAAAGCAGATGTTAGAAGTTTCTACCTTAATTAAACTTTGAATAAGAAAATCCTTTATTCCAACATGAAAAATAAATGTTAGCTCTGAATTACATTTCTGAGAAATATATAATTAATATTAGAAATCCTAGAAAAGCAATCCAGCTAGGTAATAGAATCCCTGTTCTTGTAATCCTTTAAAAACAGGATAAACATGCATTTGGAATGGATGGCCCATCCAAAGGCAGAAGGCTAGAGTGATGACTGAGATCCTTTTCAGCAGAATAAGCCAAATGTGGAATGGTTTAGCAGAGCTGGGGCCCTTCCTCGGCTGGAATCTGTATCCACTCAACCCAGCTTCTGAGCTCAGGGTTTCTGAAATCTGGCCTCTCTTCTGCTTTAAGAGGTTATTGCTTTGCACAGCTCAGAGCTGTAGCCTCTGTGGGTTTTGCAGAACATAACCTTCACTTTCCCATGTGACCCACAGCCTCTGGGTTAAAAATCATTTCTGTGTCCTCTCCCTCAGAGAACTAAAGATCATTAAATCTATCTCTGGGCAGGCAGGCCACTACTGTATTTGAGCTCCTCCTTCAGCTGAGACCTCTCGTCGCTACTTTGAGTTTTCTGCTTTGCTTCCCTGTCTCCCTTAGTTTCATCCTGTACCACCTGCGCACATGCACCTGTGATGTTATGTGGCCTCGCAGCTGGATATTTCCCTGGGTACACTGTGCCTGTCACAGGATCCCATAGGCCTGGGTCCAGCTGGCCCTCCAAAAATCAGCTTATGCTAGCACCTGCCTCCACGGAGGATGATCTTCCCTTTAAGTGGGTGATGGTCCCTCTGGAATAAGAGGGTTTCTGTGCTCAGGATTAGAAGCTGAAAGGGCTCTACTGCTCTTAGATCCAAGTTAAATCCTAGATCTCTCTCTCTCTCTCTCTCTCTCTCTCTTTTTTTTTTTTTTACCTCTTTCCCTCTTCAGAGAGCCCTCTGTTTCATAAATTCCTCTGTCTTCCTCACTTGGATTTTTAGCAGGCTCTTGCTTCACTTAATCCAGTTTCACAGGCTACCCTACCAAGGTTTTAGGATTAACACTCAGAGTTTATGTAGTATGGGATCCTTTTCAGGAGACAGCAGAGAAGCAATAGAAGCAAGGTCAGCCTCAAGTAGGGCTCTGCACTCCTAATCTGGCCACTCTTCCTGAACTCAGACCTCTGTGCCCTCCTTCCTAAGTATCCCCATTCTCATGTTCATCATATATATCAGTTACAATTAAATATTCATTACTTAAAAATATATTTAAAGTCTAGATTTACTAATATATAGTGAGAATGATCGTAAGAACAAAGACAATGTGTGACTTTTTCATCAAAGTATCCTTAGTGCCCGCATCCTGTTTGCGACGCAGGTGCTCAATAACGCCCTTTGCGTTTAACTAGGAATACGTTTATTTAGCACTTACACTGCATACCAGACACTGGTGAATGAAGAACTCAGTTCAGAATCAAGATTTCCGTCTCTTGAAATCTACCTTCTCCGTGACCTTTTCCCTGGTTAATCCAACCAAGGCATATCTGTTCATTACAGAAGTGGGTTCTACTTGGTTAGGCACACTTGATTATTATTATTTATGAGCCTTACATGAGAATTCTAGTAATGTATGTTATCTTTCCTTCTAAAACTATAAGTTTCCAAAGGAAATTAACTTCTTCACAACATACAAGGTAGGGCTCTAAGCAAAGTGGGTATTTAACACAAAGTCCAGGAAGCCTACAGAGAGTGGAACAGAGTGAAGGGGAGACTAGCGGACATCTCTTTCCTTCTCTATTTTTCTCACATAGTCTCCACGTTCTGGTATCCCTCTCAAAGAGATTCTGACTCTCTTCAACATATTATAAATTACAATACACAAGATCATTAAAAGAGAAAAAAATCACACATTCCCTATCTCCCACTTCATTTTTCCATATACCTGACTTCCCTAACTTCCAGGCTTCTAGGACTCAAAGCAGAAAGGAGTTCTCTCTGGCTTTGCTTTCTGACCCCCACCCCTCACGCCACAGGTCTGTACTGATTAACTGATGGCTGTTCCTGTTTGTTTGAGAGCTGAAGGAATGAAGAGGAGGAAAGGCCAGAGAACACTGAGCATGAAGCAGAACTGTGCCCATTTGAAGGAAATGTGCTATAGAAGTGAGGTGCTGGACCCTGGTCGGTGCAGGAACTCTACACATCTCAGAGGCAATACCTGAAGATCTAGCTAGAGCCCACCAAATACCAATTTCTGCATCTCCCCCTCCCCCCACCATTTCCAATGCACTTGAAGTGAATCTACCTACTGCTTTCTCAACAATTTTATCTATTTAGTCTCTTTCTTCCTAATGATGCTTGAGAAAACACCAGTCAGTCTTTTAGGTACCAAAGGACCAAAATGGTTCCAAATCTTCAAAGAAACTTGGAAAGAAGTTTTATGAAGATTTGAGTAAATTAAAGTAGAGCAAATAATATCCAGCAACACTTGGGGACTTAGACCTGACAGAGATTCTTGGGAAAGCCCAGGAATCCAGTGTGAACTACAGCAGGAGGACATTATGGAGGACAGTTCTGTTCTACATGCTAAGGCGGTTAAGTAACTCAAAGGGGCCTACCAGCCATGGTTTTTTGTCCCTCCCCAAGCAGGGCCTTCCTCCTTACCTTGGGCATCTCCACCAGAGGTTAACACGGCGATGGCTTTGCCAATCCCCAGGGTTTTGGCTGCATGGTGCTCTTCATGGGTCATGATCCACTCTAGAATTCAAGAGAACGATCAGTTAAGACACAGGTGGATTGAGGTGCTCAGGAAATGGCTCTCTTAGACTGGCTAGAGCCACCTCAGTCAGGCTCTCCCACTATACTAAGTCTGAGCTTTGCAGCCTGGGTATTTTGGACTTCTTCCAGAAGTGGGCCACACCCCCACAGACTGACAAGCTGAAATGTCACCGTAATCAAACCCAAGACTGCAAAGGTCCTGGCTAATCCCTCCCACCTAAATTGGAGCCTACTTGAAGAACAAGCTAAGGTCAAGGGGAAGGGCAGTTGACTAACAGAAATGAAAAAGGAAGGAGGAAAGTTAAGGTGGCCTTAATGACTCCTCCTTTCACTGAAGGGAAGGGCTGCTGCAGGCTGTAGAAATCGGTGAGGTTTGGGGCACTGACCAGAACCAGCCAAGTGGAAACAGAAAAGTGAGCATAGGCAGGGTTATGGTGAAGATTACGGTTCAGTTTTATGGAATTGGGCTAAGCTGGAACTAGAGTTAGAAGTTTTACATGCACATCTGAGCGTGTGCAAAATGATGGTTCAGGCTCAGGAATGGTTAAAGACATTCTATGGCTTTTCCCATCGCTTTCAGGCTCCCTGCCTCCTAAGCATCTCTTGACTCACCTCCAGGCCTTGCCCTTCACACTACATGCTATCAAATGGGAAGAGCAACACAGAATCATGGCCTAATACACATACATATGTACACATGGCATGTGACCACCTTCCTATTTTTGTCTTTAGGGCTTATTTCTCTCAAAGGAACACACAAGACATACTTTTGTATCCATGAAATGTCAAAGGAGTCATCCACTCTCCCAGTTATCTAGGCTAAAATCTAAGTTTTTAAATTTCTCTCCTCCTTACTGTCAGAGTCTAAACAGTTACCAAGTCCTATTCTTCTCCCTTTTTATCTTCCCTTATTCTTCTCTTATTTGCATCCTCAGCACCCCTCTCCACCTGAATTCCTCTTACAATAGCTAGTCCCCCTGTTTGTGTTTCCCTTCTCCACTCTGTAAGAGACACAGAATAGACCTCCACCGGAAGGTCATAGGACCCTGGGGCCTCAGTGGAGAGAGGACGCATTCACTTCAACCGGGGCTGATGACCTTAATGCACAGCTCATGTTTCTGCTGTGAATCTGGGGAACTCAGGGTGGCTGCTGATAAAGACACAGGTCACATAAACACACAAATCTGCATACATGCCAATAAAGTACATGCAATGAGACACTCATGAAGACATACATACGCAAACCTATATAGCGTTATTATGGGACACAGATTCACAGACATATACTACATAGACTACATATCAAATACTACATATAATCCATTCTCGTGGATAAACTCCAAATTCTTGAGTTGGCATTCTAAGCTTCCATGATCTAGCCCTTGCCAAAGCTTGAAGCTTTGTCCCCATGAATTTTCTTCTCCATCATCACCTGAACATTAATTTGCTCCTTTCCATTTGTGTACTTGAGCACCCTGCATCCTTCATCCAGAAGGCCACATGGCCTTCCACAGATCAATATCCCACTCCATCATTTAAGGTCAGGCCTCTAAGCCTATTAACCCTTCACCGATTACCACAGGAAGAATTCTTTTTGGACCTCCTCCAATCACATATTGTCTGTGATTAACAGATCATTAGATCATTCATTTAGCACTTAATTGTTGCTTTATGTGGCATTTAACTTGCTTCTTATATATTGATGATAAGGTTGGACTAGATCAGGGGTCAACAAACTACAGATCTCAAGTCAAATCCAGCTCTTTTTATGGCTTTGTACGGCAGCAAGCTAAGAAAGGTTTTTACATTTTTATTTTTCTTAAAGAAACTTTTTTTTTTTTGAGAGAGAGAGAGAGAGACAGCGTGAGCAGGGGAGGGTCAGAGAGAGAGGGAGACACAGAATCTGAAGACAGGCTCTGAGCTTCCAGCATAGAGCCCGACGCAGGGCTTGAACCCATGAACCATGAGATCATGACCTGAGCTGAAGTTGGACACTTAACCAACTAAGCCACCCAGGTGCCCCTTTAAGAAACTTTTGGGGGGGGGAGGGAGGGAGAGAGAGGGAGAGAGGGAGAGAGGGAGAGAGAGGGAGAGAGGGAGAGAGGGAGAGAGAGAGAGAGAGAGAGAGAGAGAGAGAGAGAGAGAGAGAGAGAGAGAATCTCAAACAGGCTCCAGGCTCAGCATGGAGTCTGTTGCTGCGGGGCTGGATCCCACAACCCTGCGATCATGACCTAAGCTGAAACCAAGAGCCAGATGTTCAACTGACTGAGCCACCCAGGTGCCCCAGGTTTTTACATTTTTAAATGGTTTAAAAAGCCACTTCAGGACATATGAAAATTACAAGAAATTCAAATTTCAGTATCCGTACCATTCTCATTCTTTCACACATTATCCTAGGGCTGGTGTGACAGAGCAGATTACTGTGACAGAGACCAGACAGCCTGCAAAGACTAAACTATTTACTATCTGGCTTTTTGCAGAAAGTTTGCAGACCCCTGGCTAGATGACTGCTACAAGCTATTTTCCCTAACTAGACTGAACAATCCTCTGGGGAGGAATCATGTTTATTTAAAAAAAAAAAACTTTCCCATAGCTTAACTAAAGCCTGGTGAAGTCCATGCACATAACAGTTCAATAAATCCTTGTTGAAAGCATTAGTGAACTGACGAACAACACAAAATGCACACAGACCTATGAAAGCTTTTATTTAATATGCTTGGATACAGACAGCTCCATATTCTATTTCTAACACACAGAGATACAAATAGGACTTAAGAGCATATAGTGACAGGGAAATGAATGTAATAAACACATATGGATAGAGACACTCTCCTATTAACTGGAGTGTTCATGTCCAAATTTCTGCTATTCTCAAGGAATAAAAGACTAAGTAGCTGGTGCAAATAAGAAGGCAAACATTTGGAGAAGAAAAAACAAAACATGAGTGTGCTGATCCCATTTTCCATGAATTTTTTTCTTCTCATTCACTCTGGGAGCTCATCACTGACAAACCCATACAGGGAACTTCCCCCGCCCCCGCGGAGTTTTCAGTGAGGGAGAGAATTCACCATTAACCAGGTGTAAGGTTAGTAGGAAGGCTGACCTGCAAAAAACAGTCTTCTCCTGTATCTCTAAACCAGTTATACAGGCACAGGACACAGAAAGGCACGCAGATTCATATATAAGCAACCTTTATAGATCCACAGTGACACACACATAGAAATACCCAGACATAAAACCTAAATATAAAATCACATGTGTGTAGATACGCAGGCGGGATGGATAAATACAGGGAGGCAACATCATAGGGGCACTGATTTGAATTGATGAGTGCCAGGATAAGAGTCAGGCAGCCAGGGGTAACGAGGTCCGAGCACCACTCACCCATCCCTGATTCCCAGGGGCGGGGGGCCGTGCATGCTAGCAGAGGGAAATGAGCCGAAGGGCTAGGATTCTCCACGGCTCCCCTACCCATCCCCCCTCTTCGCTCCAGCTTCTGGGGCCATACCACCTCTTCTTTTCCCGTCCGCTCCTTCCAGTTCTCCCCACCGCCTCCTCCCAGCACGGTCATCCCCACCTCGCTCTCGGCTTTCCCTCTCGGTCTTTACTCAAGGGCCCCTCTTGCCTTTTAGTCTTAGCTCTCCTCCGCCACCGCTTCCTTGCAGACTGTCCTTGGGGAAGGGGGAGGGGAGCTTGGCGAACGCGGGGAGGAGCCAGGTGGAGGCCACAAGGGAGGGGAAAGAGGAGAGGCTTCCCAACCTCCACTAGCTGATGCTGGCCCGGAGACTCCGCCTCCCCCTGCTCCTCTTTCTCCAACCCGCCCTCCTCCTCCCAAGGACCTACAGCGATGGCATCCGCTGTCTCCTCACTCCCCAGAAGGTTCTTGGGTCCCCATCTCTGTCTCGGGAGCCATCAGCTCCTGTACACCGTGGGAATAAGAAATCATTTAGTTGCCTCGCATGTTGTCCGCAGAGACAACTTTTTCCTAGCCAGAATGGCTGAGACTCCTTGCATTCGAACATCCTCAACAACAAAACTAATAATAAACCTCCCCGCTCTGGCCTTATGCATTACCTCACACCTCCGTCACTCTTTGAACAAGCAACTATGGAAAGTCTTTGGGCCAGGTTTTGTATTAGGTGCTGAAGGATGAAAAGATAAATGAAATAGAGTCCCTGCCCTGGAGGAATATTGAACACCGACCGGTATTTTCTGTAGAGGGACGTCAAAAACTCCTTCTATATGTACCTTTCTCTGAGAAAATACAGGGCTGCAAAGCAAACAGTGTCCGTGGAAGCAACATGGGCCACGAACTCCCAGAGCTAAAGGTGCATCCTTTCCTCAGATCCTCTTTATTCCTTCCACTTCTCCACCCAGGTCTCTGTTGCAATGCCTCTCCACAGGCATCTTTCCTCTCCTGACTTTCTATGCCCTTCCTCTTGCTTACTTTTGTTTCTGCCCCTGCATATTCTGGCTGCAAACAATAGGAATAAAGATAAAACCATTGGAAGACACAAAAGTAACTTTTGTGATGCAAACGTTACCATCAAAAGACAGCCTGTAGAATGGGAGAAAATATTTACAAATCATATATGTGATAACAGACAGTTACCCAGAATATAGTAAGAATTAATAATCATTAATAATCAATAATAAGAAATAGCCTTGGGGCGCCTGGGTGGCTTAGTCAGGTTGAGCATCTGACTCTTGATTTTGGCTCAGGTCATAATCTCACAGTTCATGAGTTCGAGCCCCAAATTAGGCTCTGCACTGATAGTGAGGAGCTTGCTTGGAATGCTCTCTCTTTCTCTGCCCCTCCTGCATACACACTCTCTTTCTCTCTCTCAAAATAAATAAATAAATTTTTAAAAAGTTAATACCCAATTTAGAAATAAGCAAAAGTTCTGAACAGACCTTCACCTCACCAATGAAGATGCTCAGATGGCAAATAATCATATGTCATCTGGGAGCTGCAAACTAAAACAGTGAGGTACCAACCACTACATATTATTAGACTGGCTAACATCAACAAATTTAATAACAAACACAACAGTATCAAAAGCTGACAAGAATGTGGAGCACCAGGAATTCTCATTTTTTGTTGGTGGGAATGCAAAATGGTACAGTCACTTTAAAAGACAAATTGGCAGTTCCTTACAAAGCTAAATAGAGCCTTACTGTATGATCCAGCAATCGCACTTCTCTGAGTATTTACCCAAATGAGTTGAAAACTACATCCACACAAAAACCTGCACACAAATAACAGCTTGTTCATAGTTGCCAAAAACTGGAAGTAACCAAAATGTCCCTCAAAAGGTGAATGGATAAACTGTGGTGTATCACTTCAATGGAATATTATTCAGCAATAAAGAGAAATGATCTATGAAGCCAATAAAAGATATGGAGGAAACATAAATATATATTGCTTAGTCAAAGAAACCAGTCTGAAAAGGTTACATACTATATGTTTCCAACTAAATAACATTCTGGAAAAGGTAAAACTATAGAGATAGTAAAAAGATCAATGGTTTTCAAGGGCGTGGAGTAGAGAGGGAATGATAAATAGGTAGAGCACAGAGGGTTTTGGGGCAGTAAACCTACTGGGTATGATGCTATAATGCTGGATACATGACATTGTGTATTTGTCAAAACTCACAGACTTCACAACACAGAGTGAACTGTAATGTAAACTAAAGACTTTAGTCAATAATAATGCATCAATGTTGGCTCATCAGTTGTAACAAATGTACCTCACTAAATAGTAATAATAAATGGAAACTGACCACAGGAGAGGAAACTGCGCAAACTGCTCAATTTTCTGCAAGACTAAAACTTCTCTAACAAAGTCTACTAGTTTGAAAAACACATTCTGTTCCATGAAATATCTAATTAAAAAACAAACAAATGAGCAAGGGTTTAGACATTTCTCTAAATAAAATATACAAATTACCAATAAGCCTATGAAAAGATGTTCAACGTCACTAATCACTAGGGAAATGCAAATCAAAACCAAAATGAAATTCCACTTCATACCTATTAGGATGACTATTATAAAGGAAAAAAGGAAAATAACAAGTATTGGAGCAGATGTGGAGAAATCAGAACCCTTGCGTATTGCAGGTATAAATGTAAAGTGATGTAGTCACTATAGAAAACAGTTTGGCAGTTGCTCATATTAAACAGAGTTACCATATGACCCAGCAATTCCACTCCTAGGTATATACCCAAGGAAAATGAGCACTTATGTGTGTACACACACACACACACACACACACACACACACACACACACAAATGTATACACCAATGGTCATAACCGCATTATTCATAATAGGTAAAAAGTGGAAATAGGCCAAATGTCTCAACGGATGAATGGATAAATAAAATGTGGCGTATCCATATAATAAGAATATTACTTGCCAATAGAAAGAATGAAGTACTGATACACTCTGAACATGGATGACCATAAAAACATTAGGCTGAGTAAAAGAAGCTAACACAAAAGACCTCATACTATATGATATCATTCAGATGAAATGTCCAGAATAGGCAAATCTGTAGAAACAGAAAGCAGATTAGCAGTTGCCTAGGGCTATTGGGGGAAATGAGGAGTGACTGCTAATGAGTACAGGATGTCTTTTATGTGTGATGGAAATGTCCTATACTTCAAGTGACTACAAAACTCTATGAACATAGTATACACCATTGAATTGTATGCTTTCATTTTAATAAAGTTAAGCTTATCAATTGCAGTTGGCCCTTGAATCATGTGGCGGCTAGGGATATTGACCCCTGTGCAGTCAAAATCTGTGTATAAATTTTGAATCCCAAAAAACTGAATTGCAGTTCACCCTTGAACGACATGGCTTTGAACCGTAGGGCTTTACTTGTGCATGGTTAATAGTTACTATTGTTAGTAGGTAACTTTTGGAGGAGTTCAAAGTTATTTGCAGATTTTCAACTGCATAAGGGGTTGGTGCACTTAAGCCCTCTGTTGTTCGAGAATCAACTGTACTAATAGCCTACTGTTGATTGGAAGCCTTGCCAATAATGTAAACAGTTGATTAACACATATTTTGTATATGTATATGCCATATTCTTATAATAAAATAGGCTAGAGAAAAGAAAATATTAAGAAAGCCATAAGGAAAATACATTTATAGTACTGTACTGTAAAAAAAAAATCTGTGTATAAGTGGACTCACACATCTCAAACCTGTGTTGTTCAAGGATCAACTGAATTACCTTCATGAATAATATCTTCGGTATTGTATCTAAAAAGGCATCATCATACTCAAGGTCACCTAGGTTTTGTCCTATGTTATCTTCCAGTAGTTGTATATTTTTTCATTTTATAGTTAAGTCTATGATCCATTTATAATCAGTTTTTGTAAAGGGCATAAAGTCTGTGTCTAGATTCACTTTTTTGCCCATGGATGTCCAGTTGTTCCATCATCTTTTGTTGAAGAGTCTATCTTTGCTCAGTTGTACTGCCTTGACTCCTATGTGGAAGATCAATTGATTATATTCATGGGGGTCTATTTTTGGGCTCTCTCTTCTGTTCCATCGATCTAGTTGTCTATACTTTGACCAATACCACAGTCTTGATTAGTGTAGCTTCACAGTAAATCTTGAACATGGGTAGTGTCTGTCCTCCAACTTTGTTCTTCTCATTCAATATTATGTTGGCTATTCTGGGTCTTTTGTCTTTTCATATAAACTTCAGAATCGGTATGTTGATAACCATAAAATTACTGGCTGGAATTTTGATTGGGAATGAATTTAATCTATAGATTAAGTTGGCAAGAACTGACATGCAGACAATATTGAGTCTTCCTATCTGTGAACATGGAACATTTCTCTATTCAGTTCTTTTATTTCATTCACCAGAGTTTCTAAAATTTTCCTCATAAAGATCTTGTCTATATTTTGTTAGCTTTATCCCTAAGTATTTCATTTTGGGAGTGCTAATATAAATGGTAGTGTGTTTTTAACTTCAAATTCCATTTGTTCATTGTGAGTATACAGGAAAACAATTGACTTTTGCATATTAACCTCCATCCTACAACCTTCCTATAACCACTGATAAGTTCCAGGAGTTTTTGTTGATTCTTTCAGATTTTCTGTATAAACAATCATATCATCTGTGAACAAAGAAAGATTTATGGCTTCCGTCTCAATCAGTATACTGTTTATTAGCTTTTCTTGACTTGTTGCATTAGCAGGACTTGGCATATAATTCTTTACATACTTTTTTGGATATAATTTGCTAATATTTTGTTGAGGATTTTATCTCAGAAGAGATATTGGTCTGTAGTTTTTCTTTTAACATTTTTGTCTGGTTTGGGTATTATGGTAATCCTGACCTCATAGAATGAGTTAGATGTACTCCCTCTGCTCCTATCTTCTGAAAGAGATTATAGAAAACTGGAAAAATTACTTCCTTAACTGTTCGATAGAATGCACCAGGAATCTATCTGGGCCTGGTGCTTTTTTAAAAAGTTATTAATTATTAGTTCAATTTCTTTAATAGATTTAGGCCTATTTGGATGTTCTATTTCTTCTTATGTGAGATTTGGCACATTGTATCTTTCAAGAAATTGGTCCATTTCATTTAGGTTATCAAATTTGTGGGCACAGAGTTGTTCATAATATTATCTTATTATCCTTTTAATTTCCCTGGAATCTGTAGTGATGTTCCTCTTTTATTTTTGATAGTAGTAATTTTTGTCCTCTTGTTTTTTTCCCTTAGTTAACCTAGTTTAAAGCTTACTGATTTTATTGATATTTTCAAAGAACCAGATTGTGGTTTCATTGATTTTTTTATCTTTGATTTTATTGATTTCTGCTTTAATTCTTATTATCTCTTTTTTCTGCTTACTTTGGAATTAATTTGCTCTTCTCTTATTATTTCCCCAGTTGGAAACTTCAATACTTGATTTTAGACTTTCTTTTCTTATATATGCACTCAATGCTATAAATTTCTCGTTAAGCACTGCTCCAACAAATTTTGGTAAGTTGTGTTTTCATTTTCATTTTGTTCAAAATATTTTTAAATTTCTCTTGAGATTTAAGTATGTGTTATTTAGTTCCCATGTATTTGGGGATTTCCAGTTATTTTTCTGTTATTGATTTCTAGTTTGATTTCATTATGGTCTGAAAGCAGACATTGTAGAATTTCGGTTCTTTCAGTTAAGGTGTGTTTTATGGCCCAGAATGTGGTCTATCTTGGTGACTGTTCCATGTGAGTTTGAGAAAAATGTTAATTCTACTGCTGTTGGATGAACTGTTGATTTCATTTACATCCACTTGATAGATGATGTTGTTAAGTTCAACTACGTCTTTACTTATTCACTGTCTGCTGAATCTGTCCCTTTCAGAAAGAAGAGTGTCAAAGTCTCCAATTCTGATAGTGGATCTATTTCTCCTTTCACTTCTACCAGTTTTTGCCTCAGGTAGTTTGATGCTGTGTTGTTAAGTGTGTATACATTAAGAACAGTTATAACTTCAGGAGAACAGGAGAAACCTAATGGAGGACCAGGGGGAGGGGAAGAGGGAAAGAGAGTTGGGGAGAGAGAGGGACGCAAAACTTGAAAGACTATTGAATACTGAAAACACTGAGGGTTGAAGGGGGAGGGGGAAAAGAGGTGCTGGTGATGAAGGAGGGCACTTATGGGGAAGAGCACTGGGTGTTGTATGGTAACCAATTTGACAATAAACTATTAAAAAAAAGGACAGTTATATCTTATTGGAGAATTGACCCCTTTATCATTATGCAATGCCCTTCTTTATATCTGATAATTTTCCCTATTTGAAGTGTGCTCTGTCTGAAGTTAGCATGATATATTTTTCTCCCTCTACCTTTAATCTATATGTATCTTTATATTTATAGTAGTTTTCTTATAGACACATAGTTGGCATGGTTTTTTTATTAACTCTGACAATATATGAATTGATGCATTTAGATCATTGACACTCAAGGTGATTATTGATATAGTTGGGCTAATATCTACCACATTCATTGCTATTTTCTATTTATTGCCCTTGTTCTTTGTTTCTATTTTTGTCTTCCACTATTTTTCTGCCTTTTGTGGTTTTAACTGAGCATTCTATGCCATTTCATTCTCCCTTCTTAGAATATCAGTAATACTTTTTTACTTTTTCAGTGGTTGACCTAGAGGTTGCAATATTTATGCACAGCTAATTCAAGTTCAAACAGCACTATACCACTTCACAAGTGGTGTGAATACCTATAATAACAAAATAATCCTAATTCCTTTCTCCTATCTCTTGTACCATTGCTGTCATTAATTTCACTTATATGTAAACATGCATAAGCATATACAGTTGACCCTTGAACAACACTGGTTCAAATTGTACATGTCCACTTACAAGCAGATTTTTTTACATTACTGTAAATGTATTTTCTCTTCCTTATGATTTGCTTTTCTTATTATTTTCTTAATAACATTATCTTTATTACTTTATTGTGAAAACACAATATATAATACATGTAACATACAAAATATGTTAATTGAACATTTATGTTATTAGTAAGGCTTCCAGTCAACAGTAGGCTATTACTAGTTAACTTTGGGGAAATAAAAAGTTATACATAGATTTTCAACTGTGACCTTAACCCCCAAATTGGCAACAAATTAGTCTGAGGAAGTCTATTTCTTCACTTTTAAAGGATAGTTTTGCAGGGTACAGAATTCTGGTTCTGATTTTTTCTCTCTACATTTCAAATGTTTCACACCACTCTCTTCCTGGTTGCATGGTTTCTGAGGAGAGGTCAGATGTAATTCTTATCTTTGTTTTTCTATAGGTAAGGTGTTTATTTCCTCTGGCTTCTGGAACTTTTTCTTTATCTTTGATTTTCTGTAATTTGAAAATAATATGCCTAGGTGTAGGAACTTTTGATTTTATTATTATTATTATTATTATTATTATTATTATTGCATATTGCTGAGCTTTCTTGGATCTGTGGTGTGATGCCTGACATTAACTTGGAGAAATCTCAGTCATTATTGATTCAACTATTTCTTCTGTTCCTTTATCTATTTTCTTCCTCTGGCATTCTGATTATGTGTATGTTACATCTGTTGTAGTTGCCCCACAGTCCTTGAGTATTCTGTTATATTTTCTTCAATATTCATTCTCTTTCTCTTTGGTTTTTGAGAATTGTATTGATATATCCTCTAGTTCAGAGTCTTTCCTCTCCAGTTTACTAATGCAAAAGGGATTCTTCTTTTCTGTTACAGTGGTTTTTGTTTTAATTTATAGCATTTTAGGGGGTGCTTTTTCTTAGGGTTTCCATCTGTCTGCTTACATTGCTCCTGTTTTGCATGCTATTTTATTCATTAGTGTCCTTAGTATATTAGTCATAGGTGTTTAAAATTTCTAGTCTGCTAATTCCAACATCCCTGCTAATGTTTGGTTTTGATGTTCGCTCTGTCTCTTCAAATTGTGTTTTTTGTCTTTTTATATGCCTTGTAATTTTTTCCTGATAGCCAGATAGCCATACATGATGTAATGGGTAAAAGGCAATGCTGTAAATATGCCTTTAGTAATGTGGTGGTCAGATATGGTGAGGAAAGGAAGCATTCTATAGTTCTATAATTACATTTCAGGCTACGCATCTAGACTGTGAACTTCACAAGCATTTCTCAGGCTTTTCTCCCTTTAGGTAGGACAGGATGGCTAGAGTGGGCTGGAATTGAGTATTTCTCCTCCTCAAGGCAGTTAGGCCCTGGTTAACTAATTTCCTCTGAAGGGAGGGCTTCTTAAAAGGAAAAGAATGCTCTCATGTATTTCACATGGTTCCTTTTCTCCTCACCCTGTTGGAGGCTCAGGGGATTTTTTTCTTTTATAGTTTATTGTCAAGTTGGTTTCCATAATAACACCCAGTGCTCATCCCTGTAAGTGCCCTCCTTCATGCCCGTTACCTCCTTCCCTTTTCCCCCTCGCCCATCAGCCCTAAGTTTGTTCTCAGTATTCAAGAGTCTCTCATGGTTTGCCTCCCTCCCTCTCCCCAACTATTTTACCCCCATGGTCCTCTGTTAAGTTTCTCCTGTTCCACTTATGAGTGAAAACATATGGTATCTGTCCTTCTCTGCCTGACTTATTTCGCTTAGCATGACACCCTCGAGTTCCAACCATGTTGATAAGAATGGCCAGATTTCATTCTTTCTTATTGCCATGTAGTATTCCATTGCACATATAAACCAAATCTTCTGGATCCATTCGTCAGTTGATGGACATTTAGACTCTTTCCATGATTTGGCTATTGTAGAAAGTGCCTCTATGAACATTGGGGTACATGTGTCCCTATGCAGCAGCACTTCTGTATCCTTTGGGTAAATCCCTAGCAGTGCTATTGGTGTCCAGGGGATTTTTCTGATATTTACTGTGAGAATCTAATTGAGTTCCTAAAAATAAATCTCACAGTATTATGGGGACTCCCTCTGACTGGGTCCCCCTGTTGTTTTTAACTTTTGGAATTCTATACTGAGCCTCCAACAACTTGTTACAATTCAGGTTTTCTTATCCCATCACTGGTTCTGAGAAGGCTTCTACACATGGGTCTCTGCTCTAGGAACCTGTGATGAAGTGTACTTGCCTATCTGTCTCTCTAACTTGGGGCTAGCAGTTTCTTATGGATCCAAGAAGAACTGTTAGTTTTTCAGTCTTTTTACTTTTACTTATTGCTAGGATGGAGTGGTGACTTCTAAGCGAAGTTGGAACTCCAGAGTCCAAACTGTATACTTTATTTTTTTAAATTTTTTTATAGTTTATTTATTTTTGAGACAGAGAGAGACAGAGCACAAATGGGGGAGGGGCAGAGAGAGGGAGACACAGAATCTGAAAAGGCCCCAGACTCTGAGCCGTCAGCACAGAACCCGATATGGGGCTCAAACCCACAAACTGTGAGATCATGACCTGACCCGAAGTTGAATGCTTAACCAACTGACCCACCCAGGTGCCCCGCAAATTGTATACTTTAAATGGGTGAAATTTATGATACATGAATTGTATCTCAATAAAGATGTTAAGAAGTGTTGAGGAAGGAAAATCTGGAAAAGTTTTCCATATATTCTAGAGTTTCTAACTCTAAGACTTTAACACGAATGTTGAAATTTGAGAATCAATCCATTCCTGCCCCCTTCTACGCAATACCAACTCTTTGTTTGTTTGTTTGCTTTTTAACTGTTTATTTATTTTTGAGGGAGAAAGAGACAGAAAACAAGCAGGGGAGGGGCAGAGAGAGAGGGAGACACAGAATCCAAGGCAGGCACAAAACCTAACACAGGGCTCAAACTTGTGAACTGAGAGATCATAACCTGAGCTGAAATCATATGCTCAACTGACTAAGCCACCCAGGTATCCCTCAATTCTTTTTTTAAAAAATATTTTATTTTTGAGTAATTTCTAAACCCAATGTGGGGCTCAAACTTACAGTCCCAAGATCAAGACTCACATGCTCTACCAAATGAGCCAGCCAAGTGCCCCTACCTAAAACCAAGTCTTAAGTCTTCATTGAAAGTGTTCTTAATGAAGTACTATATTAACTGGTCTACCTTAATTAGGTGAAAGCAAGGAAGTGTCACTGTTACTCTTAGTCTTATCCCAAGACACTTGATCCTTTAGATTCCTTTTTCTGTACAAGGATCAATCATGCCCAGGAGTTCCTGGAAAACTAAGCACAAATCAAAGAAATGCTATCTCAAAAGGCACCTAGGGAACCTTCAGGTCAGTTGAAGGTGGGAGTCCCAAAACAGAAACATTTTCTCATAAGTACTCAGAAGTACTTACTTATGGTCATCTTAGTGCAATCTCCAAACCTGAAGATGTTATTTTCTGAGAATTGTACTAGTAAAAACCAACAAAAAAAATAGAGATAGCTGATGGAAGAAACATATCATATTAAGAAATAGCTATAAATGTCTTTCACTTTTTTAATGACTTTTTATTTATTTATTTAGAGTGTGTGCAAACTGGGGAGGGGTGGAGAGAGAGGGCGAGAGAGAATCCCAAGCAGGCTCCATGCTGTCAGGTCAGAGCCAGAATCAAGAGCCACCCAGGTGTCCTTATATAAATGTCTTCCTAATAAGAATCTCGAGAAATCCCTATTAATCCATACATTAAACAGATATTTATTGAGGATTCATTATATGCTAGCCACTGTGCCAGGTAATGAGTTATAATGAACCCTTAGGAGTTTAAATCTAGAGGGACAATCAAAGGTTCACAGGAAGTTTATATTTCACTGGACCTGGTATATTATTAATGAAATAAATAATCCAACTAATAGTTATAATATACCAAATTCTTATGACATGAATATATTAGTTGAGGGTAAATGGATTTTAAAAAATGGAACCTGGATAGTAAGAATTTGGCAGTGTTTATTTATACTGTTCCAGAACAAGACACTAAGGGATACAAATATTCCAGCATTAGAGAAATGGGTGATGTAATGAAACTGTGATTAGCTCTTTAAAAATGGATTTTCTCTCGTTTTAATCCTAAATTCCAAGACCATATGTTACACTTTTACATAATTTTCTGTTTATTAACCAACTTTTATTTCAAATACAGTTTCTAAGGAGCATGAACAACTTGGAAAGGATATTTTAGCTAGCTATGGTTGATTTATCTTACATATCAAAATTTGGATATATAATTTGATGGCAGATTGATGATGGGAGAGAATTTTGAGATCTGGGCAGTTCTAGGAAATATAACATATGTGCAAGCCTCATCCCTCTAATGAGGGAGGCTGAGAAGCATCCCTCTAATGAGGGAGGCTGAGAAGCATCCCTCTAATGAGGGAGGCTGAGAAGCATCCCTCAGGGCAGGCTGCTGGTGCATGAAGCCTTCAGGTAAACACAGTACGTGACTAAGGAACAGGGGGTTGAGGAAGAGGTCTAAACATTGCTATACAAGCTAGGGTGCCTAAGGAAAGTGTCAGGAGTAAATTGCAGTTTATCAGAGTTTAGAACCAGGAATCACAAGAGCAAAACAGCAAGTTAGTCAAAAAAGAGATGAGGCCAACAAATTCTCTAGGGAACCAAACTAAGCCAGCAGCTGAATTTGAACTCATTCCAAGATTACTTTCATGGCTAATATGGTTTAATGGGGCTGAAAAGGGATACTCTGGACCCTTCCTCTAAAGGAGAAAGCTGAAATGTCCTGGGTTTGCACTGGAAGAGGACTTGGGACCCTCTAATAGGCTTCACAAGGGGGCTATGCTCATTCTAATGATATAGGTAACTAGGGGACTGGTGGAAATCTAGAACTTTGTCCAAACTAAATCAGCTTCACTCAGTTGTTGAGGTTGGTAGCTAAAATTCAGGATTTAGAGGACTTCGCAGAGAGTGAGGGGAAAAAAAGAGGACTGAACCCAAAAGAAGGTCTAGCTGGACTGAGAAGGCCATGTGGTTAAAATCCACTATTCTTTCTTGTACTATCTGGTGGTGGTCTTCCTGTTTTCAGCATGTCAGAAAAAGTTAATATGCACAGAGAAAATCCAAATGACATCTCATCTTGTATGTCATCCCTTAGTACCAAACAACGAAAGGCATATTCTTTATATTAATCCCCAGAGAATAGGAAGGTATTTAGAAGGTCCTCTTGGACTTCACAGAGCTCTCCAAATATCAGTTAGCTATTGAGGTATTGGCAGGAAGTCTAGGCAAAGAGTAGGTGCAAAAATTATAGTTCTTATAAAAGAAGGCATTCTGGAGGAGAGAAGTGTCCAAAGATGTTTAGAGGCAATCTTGCAGGACCTAGATAAGAAGGGCACTTCAATAAACCAGCTGAAATATTCTAAAGTACATGGTTCACATGGTCTGACCATTAGCTCTCCTGAATAGTGGGTAGATAAATGAAGATATAGAAAGCTTTGGACAGTACTCTCTAAGCCAGTATGAAACTAGACATTATTGCCAGAAAGTTGAGTAGATCATGAAGACAGAAGACCTCTTTGACAATGGTTACCTAAGGCTGGCACAGATTGGGGCAGGGGCAATAAAGAGGATGATGTATACCATACTCATGAGCACATTCTTACCACAAGGATGGTGTCGTGACTATGGAATGGGTACAGACTATGGAATAGGTACAGACTATGGAATGGGTACAGATTTTATTTAGACCACTGTGATGAGGTGATGAATACGATGTTAATGATGCTAGTAATAGTGTACCAGGACACTTAGGAATGAGAAGGGGGTATGGCAATTGTCCAGGTGTGACTCTAACCCAGGAGAATAGGAAATAGCATACTATAGGTTTCACGTATTCAGTCAGCAAATACTGAGCACCTATTACATGTTAGGCACTGTGCTAGACTCAAGGGGATCCAGGATTGAAAAAAAAAAAAGGCCTGTCCTCATGGAGCTTACATTCTAGTAGAAAAATAGATAATAAACAAATTAATCAAGTAGTGATAAGTGCTTTGAAGAAAAATAAAGCAGAGCAAAGAAGCAGAGTGAGTGACAGGGGCACTTGGGTGGCTCAGTCAGTTAAGTATCTGACTCCTGGTTTCAGCTCAGGTCCTGATCTCATGGTTTGTGAGTTCGAGCCCTGCATCAGGCTCTGTGCTGGCAGTGTGGATGCTGCTTGGGATTCTCTCTTTCTCCATCTCCCTCTCTTCCCATCCCCTGTTTGTACACCTGCTCTCTTTCAAAACAAATAAATAAACTTTAAAAAAAAAGAATCAGAGAGACAAAGGTGCTATCTTAAATAGGGTAGACTGGAAAAACCTTGCTGAGATGATATTATAGGAATAGGTTTGAACAAACAAGAAAGAAAACCATGCTACCATTTGGAGGAATGGCATTAAGATAGGGAGATAGCAAGTGCAAATGTTCTGAGGCAGGAATAAGGTAGGAGTGTCATACCAGAGGATCACTAAGATTTCCTTCAGACTTGACTCAGAATTGTAAATGGGCTACAATGATGTGGTGGGTTGATGTTGTGAAATACATGCAGAAATTGGGTATGAACCTCTCTCTGAGTTGAAACATCTATCTGGTGCTCTCACTTCTACACGACTCCTGGATGTCATCTAGTTATTATCTGTTTTCTTCTGCCAGAATGGAAACTCCTTAAGATGAGACCCTGGGCATAGTCTGCACTGGAGAGTCACCATTGGCTCTGATGACTCCTGGAGACAGAGCAGCCTCCATCAGCCACTAACACTAATGTTTATGATATAGGGCACTGGTTTAAGACAGTGCCAGTCTAACAGGTTCACCATCATCTGGATATTTGTCAGAAATGCAAATTCTTGGGTCCAACCTGGAACCTACTGAATCAGAAACTCTAGGGGTGGTGGCTCAGCAATGTGGTTTAACAAGCCCTCCAGGTATTCTGATGCACGATAAAGTTTGAGAACGATTGTTCCAAGTTGTGGAGGTCCGAGAACACCATCACTTAAAAAATGAACTTGCATGCCTAACAGGCTTGGATGGCTCCTATGGAGTCATTTTCACCAAGTACTATCAAATTCTTGGGAAAGCTAGCTCAGGAAAGAAGTCACAGGTAACAAGATGACCTCTACTATAGGCTGAAGGCACCACCTTCAAGTCTTGAATAGGGCAGAGGAAAACAAACTCTTCAGCTAAGATATGAAACCTCAAGCTTAGACCAGATAAACTTTTTCTTTCCTTAAGGAAGTAAGCTTTGGGGGGATATCAGAACAAAAAAGACAAATGATAATTACATAAGGCAACCCTGGGAGTCTCCCACCACAGATCTATTAACACCTCATCAAGCATGTGAAATGGTTATTAGCTGTTTTAGTAAGTACATATTCCAAGGAATATGCCTTTAGTTCTTATATATATTTATCTGGGTTGACTGATAGGAGACTGATAGCAGTGAGACAGGGAACCACCCAGAGTAGGGGGACCTAAGGGCATGCATAAGATTTTCTCCATTAATCAACAGAAGATGGGGGGGAAAGTGTTTCACAGGTCTAATGGTATCCTTGCATATTGGACTAAAAGAAGAGAATTTGTAAGGCTATTTTCTTACTCAATGATCTTCCCAATTCAGCTGACATTTGAAGAGCACTAAGAGTTTTAGTTTCATGAGAACTTAAGTTCTCTGTAGCTGGTCCTAGAAGGTTGGGACCAGGAGATCAATGTTGAATTGATCAACATTGTTGATCAATCACAACTAGTTGAGATAGGATGATCTTTATAGAGGCAGAACTCCCACTGATTTTCCTTCAGCAAGGGTAGAGGTTCTTGGGTCACTTAAAACACTTATAACTTATACATAGAGAATCTTGTGTCTGATGCAGAAAAAAAGTATAGCCTGCTTGGAAGAAACTTTGGCTGTGGTGACATCTTTACATATCAGTTGCATTCACAGTGTTGGGGAAACTTTGCATCCTGGTCTGCATATACCAGGGTGTGAGTGGTTTTGACAGTCCCAATGTTAAAAGAACAGAATAGTGGTGGGAACCTGGGCAATGCTGGTGACAGATAGCCTAACTGAAGTGAGAAATCTGGTAGTAAGGTCTTATGCTTCCAGGGAGAAGTGGTAACACAGGGGCAGATGGGTGTAACACAACTATCTTGGAACGCTCCCTCATTTGCAGCCCAATATATAGTCATCTCAGGAATCACAGGTTACCAAGCCTGGCTGTCCATCAGTGAACAGGAGAGGTGTATGCAGAGGAGAGGCTCTAGGTCTAGTGGGCAGCTGGATCTGCTGGACCAGAGTCTGACCCACAAAGCTACCTGCTGCCCATGAGCCTTTCCGCTAGACGTAATTGTCTCACACTCTCGACTCTGGGAATTCTAATTGCCATTCATTGCAAAGGTTAGGGCCTAGGTGACTCACTCCCTTGCTGTGCCCCAGTGCAGGAACAAATGGTTTCCCTATGTTGGTAACTGACCCTCTAAAGGCCAGAAACAGACACACACACACACACACACACACACACACACACACACACAGCCTGCCTCATCATAGTACAGGCAGAGCTGTCTATTCTAATGAGCAGCAATTTGGAGAAAATAGTAACCGTAGCAGCTTCCTTGCCAAGTGTGAAATTAGAAACAAAATATATTCCATTTTTCTTCAGGCTTAGAGCTCAGCATGTCCACATATAACCTCCCTTGGAACAAGGAGCTGATCATCCTGGAAGGAGCCCCTGTGCATCTTCAGGCTGGCGGCAGCGGCAGCAGCAGCAGATGGACACTAGGCCAGGGTTTTGGGGTGCTTTGGCATCAGTAGCTCTGGGCTCACCTCTGCCAACCATGCTATTTGATGGCATGACTTCCTCACTCATGCCCTACGTGAGGAATGGAGCAAGGCAGTGGCATTTTCCATCCCACCAGAGCAGGTAACCACTCTTGCCCCCTCCAATTCATCTTCAACCCAGGGGCCAGTCCTGTCACTCTTCAGTGATTTCCCATAGCTGGGGAGTGGTAAGACCTAGAGGCAGAGCATGATTGGGCTCTTATACCATCTTTGTAGTTCACTCTCCAGCTACTCATCCTTCACCCAAGTTCTACGGGTCTTCTCTACTCCTCCGATGAGCCATACTCCTTCTCAACTCTGATCCTATCCTCTTTCCCAAAAAACTCTTCTTACCCCTTTTCCTGGCTAAGTCACACTCACCTTTCAGGACTTACTTAGAAAGGGTTTTTCCAACTTCTCTGGCCAGATTCGGTACCCTGTTTTACACTCTAATTATGTGATAGTATTGTTTTCCATAGTACTAGCACCATTCGAATAATCTCACCGTGTGTGATTATGTGATTACTGTCTTGCTCTCACAAGACTAGAAACTTCATGCAAGTAGGCAATGTACTTGTTTTGTTTGCTATTTTATCCCAGTGCCAACTACAGTGTCTGACATAGTATGTGCTCAACCAATTTTCTTGGAAGGAATAAAAAGAAGGAGGAAGGTAGAGAAGGAGGAATAAAAGGGGGAAGGGAAGAAGGTAGGAAGGAAAGGAAGGGAAGCAGGCAGGTAAGGAGGAACAGAGGTCCCAATATTGGTTCTCCATCTCTGGTGGGAAAGCTGGAAGAATTCACTGTAGCTCTTACCTGAGGTCTCAGTGCTTAAAGGTAGAAGTTAACAATAATTTTTTCCATGGTATAATGCTGAGTTCAAACCACAGAAGTGGGTCCAAATGAGACATCAGAGCTAAGGGGGTCTGAAGTGAGCATTAGGTATAGAGCAAAATGAGACAGAAAAGCAGGGAAGATAAGGGAAAAGAAATAATCTATATAAGTTCAAGGAATTCATAGCACAAGGCCACCAACTGGGCTTATTTCTTGTACCTAGCACCTATTTATAGATGGGCAAAGCAAGTCTGATTAAAGGGACACAGATGACACACAGTTGTCATATATAGATATATATTGCTCTAATATCTTAATAAGTTGATATTCTTGTGTATGAACCATTTTCTTGTGAGTCTGGTTAACTCCAGGTTCACTAATGAGACTGAATTAAGCTATAGTTTATGCACTTCAAAGCTTAGGACTGGCTCCTGGACCATGGTGCCCTGCCTACCTGGTGCCCTGCAAGAGTTCAGTGAACTCTGCCTAAGCATTCAGCTGGTCCATCCCTGCACTACGTGTCTGTGGAATCCTCTTTCAAAATTCACCATTTTGAACTAAGGGTATCAAGCTCCTAGCTTACTCACTTCACTTACTCACTCATTTTGAACCAAAGGTATCAAGCAATTCACTTACTCCCTTCTTGATCAGAGGCTTCTGAGCGAAAGGGAAAATGCTAGTTTGTTTTCACAGCTATTGAGCCCAGTATAATGACTTTGAAAAGTAACTGCTCCAAAAATTATTGAATAAATGCTGCTATATATTTCACAGGTACTGAGAGTGATTACTCCAATGAATTTAACTTCTTGAGGAAGATTGCTTTAGCCTTGAATTTCTTCCTGAAATAAGGAGGTGGACTAAATAATCTGTCAAACTGTAAACTATTAGAAAAATGACAGGGTTATGGTTTATATATAATTTTTACAATGTCTCTATCATTTCTAGACTATTTTTAGGCACATAGGCTGAACTCAATAAATGTTTGCAGTGAACTGATTCCAGTATAGATGTATTTCAGTTGAGAAGAAATTTAGAGATGTGTTTCTGATGTTTCATATAAATTGCTTATGAGTTAGACACTACTTTAAATATACAACATAAATTTTTTATTAAATGGATTCCTAAGATGAATATTTTTTACAATATTTGGAATTGCTTTGCAATATAATAACTCCTTTATGTAATCTGTTGATTTCCATATTTTTACACATCCAGGATACTGATAACAGGATAAACTAGATTAGTGCTTTAAGGTATGAGGGAGCCAATTGAATTACTATTGACTAAATCAAGGTGTTCTTCATAGAGAGAATTGTCCCCCTTTCTAGTTTACCAGATGATCTCCTACTCTCTCTCAATGTCCCCTCCTACACTCACACACACACACACACACAAATTTTCTCCATTGTGTCTTAATTTGTATTTCAAATTTGGTAGTTGTGTCCTAATTTATAATGCATAAATTTCATTTTCCAATACTCCTTTACACCTCTCCCCACTCCCTTGTTTAACCACATGCCTTACCAGTTTTCAAAATAGGTATGCCATTCACAGTGTCTGGACCATCCGTATCATGTAGGTACTTCATGTTGTCTATCTCAGGTGATGGCTTTTGTACGAGAATGCTGGAAGTCGAAGCTTCTCCCCCTGAAAAGCAGTATCTCTAGGTTATCCTCAAGGTGGGATTCAGGGAAGGAAGTGCTACTTATTCTCCTTAATTGTCTCTGTAACTCTTAGCTGTCCAGGGCCTTTTTTCTATAACTCAGTGAAAAATTAGAGAAATGGTGACTTTTCTCAATATTATTGTACCTTAAAAAGGTTCTACTCCTTTGACATAAGTGAGAGAAAAGCAGAACATATAACTAGATACTTTCAGACTGAGGTAGAATAGAAAGCCATTTTTCTTTGAGACTCTATCTTACAGGTTTTGGAATATCAATTAACAATTGTAACCAGGACTCCCACAGATGAGCCCGGAAAGGTTAAAATAATTTACAAAGGACAGAGAAATCAACTACCAGGTCATGTGTTATAAATTTTGTTCTTCCTCAACTCCTGAGTCCTCATTATCTGCCTAAGCCTATTCCCACATATCGGACCAAAATCTCACCTGATACTTGTGCAAGGAAGAGATATGACTCAGTGACAAATATTTTACTACAGTGGGAATGGAATAAATAAAGTCAGTTGACCCCTAAAGCCTACATTTAGACTAGTAAGTTTAGACTAGTAAGACTGTATTGAAACTCCTGCAAGAGAACCCATCTGTCACTGGAATATGATCAGGAGACAATTGTACCTGTGCCCCGAGGAGTCCTGACTAACTCGCGAGATTGAATCACACACATGAAAAATTTCAGATGAAATTCCTCTTTATGCATGGTTGTATCCTAGAAATGGAGACAGAGTTTAATCCATATGAACAGATCTGTGGAATGATTAAGATGGACAAAACTGACATGGATCAGGAATGCCCAATACTAAAGGATTAGGACATGACAATATGTAGATATCAGCATATGAAGTGATACAAATAATCTATTTTTATGTATTTGACAGGGCAAGATCTCCTGAATTCAGCAAGCATCTCCTTTTTTTCCAGAGTAGGTAAAAGGCTGGGGCCTACAGAGACTTCCATTCTTTTAAGTCTGAGCTCAGACTTCTGAGGTCTAGGGGGTCTATTCAGAAGCATTTCTTCAAGACCTCTAGACAGGGCTTGAGTCCAGAGGCCAAATTGAAGGACTTTGTAAAAAGTTTGAATGAACAAACGTATTTCTTCCTATTATTTTCTTTTAAAAGTAGGGCACAGATTACATGTTAATCAATTCAGTCACAGGAGCAACACCAGGGCCATTTAGTTCTTAAGAGGGTAGACTCCTGGATCCTTTTCTATTTTTACTCAGAAAAGTAGATCTCTGGTTGACCCCCACCTCTGGTTTCCTCACACCTCTCCCTATGTTTCAAACTCTTCCAGAGTTCTGTAAGGTGCTACACATTTCCAGAATCTAACCTAAAGTAATCCCAAGATGCTTTTTTCCCCCTTTTCCCGAATGGCCAATCAAGCATGATGTAGTGCCAAGAATACAGGCCTGCAAGTTAAAAATTGTGTTTCCTAGTCTCAGATCTCCCATGCACTTTGTAACTTTGGGAAATGACTTCACTTCCCTGAAACTGTTAGACTAAAATATTTCCCACAACCACTACAAGCACTAACGTTCCGTGATTCTCAATAAAACACAGTATAGAGCTCGAGTTAGCTCTTAGGTCTACATCCGACAAAGTGGACACAAGTTCCCGCCGACTGCCGGCCACAGCAAAAAGCTGCCATGGAAACCAGAGTGAAAGCAAAAATCGCCTAGCGGAACCAGAAGACGGCGTGCACGGGGATCGAGGGAACAGAAAAAAGCGAAGGACGACGGGCACTCTAACAGTAATCCGAGAACGAGAAAAATCCCAAACTGAAAGGGGAACAGGGAAATTATGACTTCAGCCTTAGATGTTAACTGGGCTTCTCAGGCCTGGCCACACTGCGCAGGCGTCCCCCGGGTCCTCAACTCTGCTCTTTGACCTCCCGCCCCACCCCCGCTCCTCCACAGCCACCGGGCGGCTCTTCCGGTGTTGTGGAGGCTGTTCCGGTTCGCGGCGGTTCCCGGGTTTTGCGTTCCGCGCCCGGCCGGAAACCCCTTCGCATAGCAGCCGGTTCCGGTTCGGTGAGTGGCGGCGGGAAGCTGGGGGAGGGGTGAGGATGGAGGGAGCCTGGGCCGGGAGGCAGTGCCGGTCCGGGCCCAGCGGCCTGGGCTGGCCTGGGCGGAAGCGGGGAAGGCTGTGGGGACGGCGCTTTTTCCTCTGCCCCGCCCCCTGGGACCACCTCCCCTCCCTCCGTCTCTCCACCGGCCGGGATGTGGCTGGCGGCCGTTAGGCTTCCCGAGGCCGGTCTTTCAGGCCTCTTTCTCCTGGGCCGGCGAGGGGCCGTCTCCCTTGCTGTTACCACAGGCCCCATATCGGCGCCCAGCCCCCCTGGTGGCAAAAAAGTCCGGGTGGGATTTCGGGGCTTTCCCGCCGGAGCAGGGTCTTCTCTCAAGGGAAAGCTGTTTTCATCGGGAAGCTCAGCTTTCTGTTACACCTGCTTCACCTCCCGCCTTCCTTGAGACCTGAGTGATATTTCTCGACTACTTCTGCGCCTCACGTAAACATTTCTCCAACTCTTACTCTGTGGTATCTCTCTGCGATGTGATATCGCTAGTGTGCCACCACCAGAAAGAAACGTCTGGACACTCCTGCCCAGGTTATGAAAACCCCCTTAATAGCCACGCTTTGCTTACCTGGCTCATCGCCTCCTGGTAATTCCCTTGGACCGTCTCTTTCTTGGTGTGCCCTAACGTGGTCTCTCTGGGTATATGCCTGGCTAATCTTCAGTTTGGTGATTTCTGTTTATCGGTGCCTTTGCAGCATTTTCACTATCTCGTTGGCAATAACTTACTCCTTTATCACTTTCAAGTCAGCCTTGTTGAGGCCATTTCAGTTCACGTTTGGTATTTTAATCGCGTCTTTTTTTAATTGGATATTGTGAATGTAGATCGCACCATTTCCTCAGTCTTTGTGGAGCTAGTTTGTGTCAAGGACTCCTGTTGAAAGACAGATACACAGAATTTGAAATTACAGTTACAGTGAAACCTTAAGCATGATCCCTTAATCTTCTTCCAACTTTGAGATACCTTTTGTCCCTTTAGTCCCAGTTTGGAAGCCTCCTTTCATTTTTATCTTGAGAAGTCGCCTTCATCCCCGCCACCCCCATTCCAATTTATCCCAACTGCAAACATGGTCTTCATGTCACCCATCTGATGAGTTAAATCTAGAGGAAGCAAATGGATTGAAAAACAGGTTCTGCCACTTCAGGCCAAGGTGATGTAACTCTGGACTACTGCTTTGAAAGTCTTTTCTCTACATGACTCCCACGCCTCCTACCAGTCGCACCAGCTTTATTTTCTTGCTATAAGTATCTGTTTATGGATCTGATTTCCCCCATTAGACAGTATTTCAGCAGCAGGGACCATTTCTTATTCATCTTTGTATTCCTAGTACCTTGTATGTAATTGGTGCACAGTAAAAGTTTGTGTATGAAAGGAGTTGAATACTTAGTGTTTTAAGGTGTTATAGTGTTGAAGTGTTAGAGTCTAATTGGGAGAGATTACATGTAAAAATACAAGAAACAAAAACAAATACCCAGTGTATACTACGAACTGTATCATATACATATCCAGAGTTCAGAGTAGGGTGATTCACATGATTGTTTCCATATTTCCATTCCCTTCTCATATCATAAATTATTCTAACCACACTTGGTTCTGGATAAAGCAAATTGCCTCTCCTCAGTATATATTTTCTAGTCATTTCCTTGTAGCTCAAAATGTTCACTTTTACAGTCACCTGTTTGCATATAAACTTATACCTGTTTTGCCATACTCGTTACATTCTGTTACTGTCAGAACTTTGCCATCTTTTTTTTCTTCCAGATTTCCTATTATTTTGTGTTCAGATATTAACTTGACTTCACCTGAGTAGCTGTAACAGCTTATATTCTTTTAGTAAATTAAATGAGCACTGTGAACTAGAAGATAATTGTTAGAATACTTTTTTTAAAGTTTATTTATTTTTGAGAGCGAGCACATGAGCCAAAGGGGCAGAGAGAGAGACTCTCAAGCAGGCTGTGCACTTTCAGTGTAGAGCCTCACAAACTGTGAGACTGTGATCTGAGCCAAGGTCACGAGTCTGACACTTAACCGACTGAGCCATCCAGGCACCCCAGAGTGCTTTTCTTAACAGGAAAAAAATATTAGACTTACAAGTATTTGGTGGCATTAACATTTCCAGATCCAGCATTTCATGTTGAATCTTGGAGTAAAATATCCCTACTTCTAATGTAAATGCAGATGACAAAAAGAAAGTAACCTAAGCACACCCGAAGAAGCTGGATGTATTTATATTAAAATGTAACTGTGGGGCTTTATTAAGGAACCCAAGGATTTCTGGTTTATTTAAAAATGAAAAAGGGGAAAGAATACCTGGAAGATTTCCAGATAGAAGCCCTTTGTTAAGTTGAGCATTTGGAAACATATTTGAAGACTTAATATAAGGCTTAAATTCTTTGGGAGCCCTCCCCAGCAATCCTGGGTAATCAGATGATCGCTTAGTCTGTAGCTATGCCAAGAAAAGCTCAAGCAGGCTTCCTTTGTGCATGTACTTCGTTATTGTGACCATAAGGAATGCCTGTTACCATCGTCTAGTCCTTAGTAGATTGAAGCCCTGATATTGCTAAAGTTGATGATAAACTAAAGTTGATGATGTGCTTAATCTTTATAAAGTATGGTGGGGCACCTGGGTGGCTCAGTTTGTTAAAACTCTTGATTTGAGCTCAGGTCATCTCACATCCTGGATCTAGCCCCGTCTTGGGCTCTGCGCTGGGTGCGGAGGCTGCTTGGGATTCTCTTTCTCCCTGCCCCTCCCTTGCTTGTGCATACATGCATATGGACTCTCTCTTTCTCAAAAAAACTTTTTAAAACTTTAAAAATATGGTAATAGGATTGTGACTGTAATAAGTGTGACTGCTACCATCCCTAGTCTCCTCTTCAATCTGTCAAGAAGAGTATGTGCCAAAGATATGTTTATTAACTTAGTTCCACACAGGCTTTTAACTTCCTTTTTCTGGGAAAATTAGAGAACATTTCATGTAGGTAAAGGGGCTTTGGTTTGTAGCAGTTTTATTAGTGATGGGAGAGAAAGTACTTTAGTACAACTGGGAAGTATTCCTTGATTATTCTTAGAGAATCAGTAGCTTTATGTTAGGCCACTGAGTAAAACTTCTAGAAAAGAAGTCTGATAGGACCACCACAAGATCTGTCATTTTTTAACTAAATGGCTTAGCATGAGGTAACAAAGCAATGGTTTGTGAGGAATTTCCAGGTTCTAATTTCAGTGTAGTCACTAACTGTAGGTCCATATACAGATCAGTCTCCAAAGGGGTGGCACTCCTAGCTTGCTTCTTGCTGTAATGTTCTGTGATTCTGTCAGTAGTCTGTAACTGCTGTCTAATACAGCTCAGGTTCTGGAAATGTTTCAGATTGTCTCCGGCTAGTTTTAGTGTCTATATTCTCTTCCTATCAAGTCATCTCTTACCATTTTATATTTTTCTCTCCTAAGAACACAAATGTCACTTTGAGTGGCTTCCTATTCTATAATTGTATGAAAAAGGTATGCCAGTGTGTCACATTTCTGTTTTTTTGTCTTCTTTTATAGGACTTTGTATCTTTGCTAAAGTCAGTGATGTGAAAAGACCTGACATGGGTAAGTCTAACTATGAAGTAGTAATTCAGTCTTTTTAGTTACTCTGATTAGTTAAGTTGGAATGAAAGAATGTTGTTGTTTTGGTTTTGGTTTTGGTTTTTTAACATTTTCAGTATTTGCATCTTTGTGTTCAATCATAATCCTATGGAAGCTCTCAATCTAATTTTGTAATACTGTAACACCAGACAATTTTCTTTTGGTTGAGACATTATTTGTAGCATTGGAAGCATTTTCTCATTCATTGTATTGAAAATGCCAAATACACACTAGAAAACATTTACTGTGTTCTGAGTACTTAAAACATATTCATTCATTTAATTTTTTTACAACTGCCTTACAAGGGTGTCTATTACCAACAAGGAAACTGAGAGACAGAGGTTAAGAAACAACTATAACTGACAGCCAGAATTTAAACTCAGGCAGCCTGGTTTCAGAGTCCTTCTTCTTTTGTGTTATACTATACCACCTTCTATGTGATAAGTAATTTGATTAAGGTAAATTTTAAAATTTCACTTAGCTGGGAACATTGAGAATTAATTGTGATTGCAACATGTTGCACTATTCATAGGTTTTCATGTCTACAAAGGGGATCCATCCATACAAGGTCAGGACTAGTAGCCAATTAGGAATAGGTTGAACAATCTATACAGTTAGATCTTATACATCTTATAACATCTCATGAGCTCCGTTTATAGTCACATTAGTCTTCTCTCTTGTTTCTGTTTTTTCCTTTTGTTTAGTCTACCTTCTTTCTTTGTTTCCCTTTTCTCTAATTGCTGATGTCAGTGTAAATCACTGAATTCTGTCACTCTCATTTGTTTCTAACTTTTATACTAACAGAGGTTTCAAAGGTGGTTATAAAGTAAGGTGCTGCCACAGTATTATAATCCATCAAGAGTCATGTGTCAGGGCGCCTGGGTGGCTCAGTTCGTTAAGTGTCCGGCTTCAGCTCAGGTCACGATCTTATGGTTTGTGGGGTCGAGCCCCACGTCAGGCTCTGTGCTGACAGCTCAGGGCCTGGAGCCTGCTTCAGATTCTGTGTCTCCCTCTCTCTCTGACCCTCCCGTTAAAGCACCTTTTAAGTTAGACAAAGGAAATAAACAGTTGTTAACAGTGTTTATTTTTGAATGGTGAAATTTTTTCCTTTTTTTTTTGTTAAATAGTTACTCTTTTTCTAGTTAAAACATTCAAAATTTCTTAAGGGAAAATTTCATTAAAAAAAAAAAAACTTTGAGGGGCACCAGGGTGGCTCAGTTGGTTAACCATCCGACTTCAGCTCAGATCACTATCTTGGGGTCCGTGGGTTCAGGCCCGATGTTGGGCTCTGTGCTGACAGCTCAGAGCCTAGAGCCTGCTTCAGATTCTGTGTCTCCCTCCCTCCCTCTCGCTCGCTCGCGCGCGCTCTCTCTCTCTCTCTCTCTCTCTCTCTCTGCCCTTCACCTGCTCACTCTCTGTCTGTGTCTCTCAAAATAAAATAAAGACATAAAAAAATTAAAAAACAACTTTGTTATTTTTAAAGTACTTGTAACAGGTTTTGAACTAGCAGATGTTCTCAGTCAGCTCCAAATGAGCCAATTTCTGCACATGAGCCTCTTTGACAATGACATTTTAAGATTGCTGGGTAATGCTTAGTTATGAAAGAGGTTTTATTTGACTATAGAGCTCTTCTTTGGGAATCATTTTTATTAGGTGAAAAGATTTGTTCATAGGAAAGTAGCTATTGATGAATTATATGACTTGAACTGATTTTGGATTCTTTTCCCAGATGATACTGCTGACAGGATGAGGATGGATGCTGGCGAAGTGACTTTAGTGAACCACAACTCTGCATTCAAAACCCATCTCCTGGGACAGACAGGTTTTCCAGAGGACCAGCTTTCACTTTCTGACCATCAGGTTAGGAATAATTTTCTTCCCTGGTTTATTTGTACAATAAGGTTTGAGGAGCATTGTTAATAATGCAGTCTTTTTCAGTAGGAAAGCCGTTACTGATATGGATGAGACAATTCTTTGCTGCGTGAATCTCTCCCAAGCATGTTTAACATTATTGGCCCTTGGGTGCTAAATATCTATAGTATCTGCCCCCAATAATCATTTTTAATAATTTAACTGGACATATATCCACACAATTCCAGATTAGTACCGGGGTATATCCCTACCCCTGATTAAGAACTTCTGTATAAAGTTATTAAAAGATTTAAAACCAGGTTCATTTTGTCACCCACTTTGATAAATGATGCAGCTGGATTTCAGAACAGGATATACTACATGCATATTTCCCTTCTAGTGAGCATTCTTTGCTTTAAGTTGTATAACAGATACTTTGCCCATTTTTCCCTTTGAAGCCTCAATCATTTCATCAGATTGTCCATGCATTTTTCTTTCTTATTATGATGTAGTTTATTTATAGTATATAAAAATATAATTATATTGAATTTTGAAATAGGTCATAATCTTGTTTAATGGTACATTTTTCCTAGTATAAATTTTATTCCACTTTATTGTCAAAAAAAAATGATTTAAGAAAAATCTTTTGCTTTGTTTAGATTTTACCTTCCAGGGAAGGAAATTTGGACCGATCTTATACATGTTCTACAAGAAGTGCAGCTTATAATCCAAATTATTATTCAGGTATGACACATTGCTTGGAGTCAAGGCATTTATACCTCTCAGATTTCTTCCTAGCAAATTGTTTGTGTTTACCATCTCTAAGCTGAAAACATTGACAAAAGCAAAATTATATTTTCTTCAGCAAAACATCACTGTGTGTGTGCGTGGGAAAGGAGCGTCACTAGAATACTTTACTGACCTAGTCTCAACCACATATTTTTAATGGAAAAGGTTTTTTGGAATCCATTATCTTACTTGTTCATTATGTCGTTGCAAAAAGCAGTACAGCTTTGGTTTTGACTTTTTTTTTAAATATGCATATACGATGTAAAGGATATTTGTTTTGGATGGTTTTAAAGCACAGAGCTAACTTATTTCTGTTTTGCGTGAAATCATGAATCCTAAAAAATTATTTCTGCCCAAGCTTGTTCCCTCCATTAGGGCAGGAAATGTTGACTACATGTTTCTATCTAGCACCTGCCACAGCCATGCTTGCATATTCAAGGGCTTGCCTGTTCAGCTTGTGGTCCATGACAGAAGTCAGCATTCTGTAGGCTATTCCTAGTCCTTGGCCTGCCTGACTTTCCATCTGCCCCCTTCCTAAGGTTAGGACTTCCAGTTATCTTCTGGCTCTGTCTTGGGGAAACTAAGGTTTTTGTTGGATAGCTTCCTGGCAGTATAACCCAGGAAGATTATTGTGGTCTTCCCATGTCTTTTCACTCCTAATTCTTCAATCTCCTCACCTTATCGCAAATATGGGAATATTAGTTACACCATTGAAGCTGCCCTAATAGGATTTTTATAAGGATAAATTGAGATTATAAATATGAAATGCAAATAATAATTATTGTTATTTGGCTTCCTCAGGATTCTTTGTCAGCAAGATGAGATCTCCTCCCCTAAAAAGACGTTAGTATGATGATCTTTTAGATTTATATTATATTTAAATGTCATTTAGGTGGGTGGTACTTTACCCTGGGCTCTGGATTTCCTCTATTGGTATGGGAAATGGTCTCCACATAGTATGCACATAATTTGTATGGAAAAATCAGTTAACTGGCTCAGAAAATAATTCTGCCATCATTATTATTGGAAAGGCCTTTCTGATGAGCAGAGAACCTGAAATTCGGTTGGACAGCTCATTAGTAATCGTAGGGGAAGGACAGTTGAGTGGATGATAAACTAAGATCATTAATATTTCAGTTTGAACTCAGGCTGTGTTTGCTTGTAATTTCATATATTGATTTACCATTGGGTAGAATATTTGCTTGTAGTTTAAAATAATTGCTTAATAATAAACAGATAAAGAAAATTATACTCAAAATTTGCTGACTATAACAACTCAACTCTGCCCTTTTCTAATTTTTATCTGTGTGTACATGCATGGTATACAACCTGTGATTCCATACATATAATTATTTTTAGCACATATATTTTTATTTTTACTTTTCCAACTGTTTACATGTTATTCTTTGTATCTACCTTTTTCTGTTGATTTCTGATAATCTGTGGAACTAATATGCACATTCATAATACTTTTATGTGCAATTCCAAAATCCAAAAAGCCCTGAAAAACCAAAAATTATTTTCTTATTTCATTTGGTATCAAAACTGACCTGACCTGAATTAATTCCTTGGCAAAACCTACATAAATTGATAGGACGCTATTTATATTTGTCTTTTATTTATCTGTAAATATGAGTGTTTATTTCACTGCAGATATATTACCACACATTTCACTGAAGATCTGCCGATATGTTTGATTAGAGGGTGCAGCTTCAGATTATACCTTGTAGTGTTATATAGTATATACTAGGCTATCTTTCTAAAATTCCAAAAATTTTTTATAAAATTTTTTTTAATGTTTTATTTATTTTTGATAGAGAGACAGAGCATGAGAGGGGGAGGGGCAGAGAGAGAAGGAGACACAGAACTGGAAGCAGGCTCCAGGCTCTGAGCTAGCTGTCAGCACAGAGCCTGACGCGGGGCTCAAACCCACGAACGTGAGATCTGAC
Organism: Suricata suricatta; assembly: GCF_006229205.1. Taxonomy (NCBI): domain Eukaryota; kingdom Metazoa; phylum Chordata; class Mammalia; order Carnivora; family Herpestidae; genus Suricata; species Suricata suricatta. The sequence continues at coordinate 65,452,145 of NC_043709.1, forward strand.
CTGAGCCGAAGCCGGAGGCTTAACCGACTGAGCCACCCAGGCGCCCCTAAAATTCCAAAAATTTTAAATTCAGAAATGCAGTGGGGCCCAAGGGGCTATGATTAGGATAATAGGCCCATGCCTTCTACTTGCTTCATTGTTTTTCCTGTAGTTTAGGTCCCCTCGCACTCACTACTTTTAGCTATTATAAATAATATGACTTAAAAACATCTGTATGTACAGCTTTCTTTTTTTCTTTTTCTTTTTTAATTTTTTTAACATTTATTTTTGAGAGACAGAGAACATGAGCAGGGGAGGGGCAGAGAGAGAGACCCACAGAATCTGAAACAGGCTCCATGCTCTGAGCTGTTAGTGCAGGGCCCAATGTGGGGCTCAACCCCAGGAATTGTGAGATCATGACCTGAGCTAAACCGACTAAATCACCCAAGCACCCCTATATAGCCTTTTTTCATTTAAATTTCAGTAGCCCTTAATATTCATGAAGGATGTATCTGAGGTCATCTAAAATCCTCATATTCTTGAATGTGATGATATTTGACCAGATTTTTGGCTTTTTACTCAGTGACATGATTCTTGAGAGTTAGATTTTTCCTGTTTGTCCTCATACTGTAAATTGATCCTCCTATCAAAATCTTACACTGAGGTTTTGTCTCTCACCTGAAGACCAATTTTTTAGGAAAAGCAAAAAAAAAAAAGAACTTCAAAATAGTTACTGTATACATGATGAATAACAAATAACAACCATATTGTTGGGGATGCTGAACTCTTAGATTCATTCTCTAAATTACAGCCTGAAGCAGAGGATTCAGATTTGTGCATACCAAATTTTACCTAATCCCTGACCAAAGGTATGGCATGTCATAAATAGACCTCTAGGGTTGCCTTCTGATAATCAGAATTTTAAATCTGTAAAGGCTAAGGGCTTATATGCTTTTTTCTTATAATAAAATCTTTAATTCAAATCTACTTTTTACCATGTGCTTTTCTTAATGTCGTTCCTTTGCCACACTCATTCCAATTGACTTTAAATCCTACAGAATTTTGTCTCTACTATCTCTTTTGTATGTATTCAGTTCTGATAATCCCCACATTGATTTCTGTGGTCGGCCACCTTGAGCTTCACTGCTTGATTGGTCTAGATGTGGGTATCCCATTTACCTGCTTTAGTCTTCTCATTCTGACTCTCTTAGTGTTTGTCTCCTCTCTCCCTATTCTGTTTTCCATCAAGGCGAAAACAAACATGAGAAAGCCCTAAAACTTTAGAACCTAGGGTGTGGAGCTTACCATTTACTGCTTTACTGGCTCTCCCTCTCTATATCAAGCTTTTAAAAAATCTGCTTCTTAATCCACTCAAGATTAACCTATTTAAAAACATTGATTAAAAAAAGCGTTTTTAGAAAGCAGAGAAAATGTAAATTTTTCACTTTAATAACTTAATGCTGGTCAGACTTTAAGATCTCTTGATTTTATTAAGAACGCAATTTAAAAGAAAAAACATTTTAAACCCTAAACAAAGAAAAGTAGGTAAAGATGAAAAGAAATGATTTTGCTTATGCTTAGAGGTATTATCAATGTCTTATCTTGGAAAATTTGTTAAATTAGGTTGCCAAACTGGCAGTTATTAAATGATTTAAAGCATCCTGCTATTTATAATAACTAAATAAACCTGAAAGTTAACAAGAGCAACTGATGGTGGGTTACTTTCATATTAGTGACTGCCTGACCTACATTTTATAAAATATAAAAGTTTATTTCATTACGTCCATAAAAGTATTGCCTTGTCCTTGTAGAAAATTCATAAAGTAGAAAAATACCCATCATTCTGTTATCGGAACATAACCAAAATTAAATTTCTGGTGTATTTTATAGTTTTGTGTGTGTGTGTGTGTGTGCACATAATAAGTAATCTTAATTGTGGCATTTGCAATTTGATCTCTTAATGATGACAGAATGCCAGGTTAAACCATCACGAAAAAAGAGTGTGTGCAGCCCCACGTTGGTCCCCCTCTCGCTCTCTGCTTGATTACATCAGCAGTGGTGGCATATTCATTGCTTTCATTGAGTGGGGATGGAACCACCTTGTTCTGGTTAAACAGATTGCCTGATCCTGTGCTTTTCTCTTGCATTTGAAAGCCGAAGCCTTTGTCGAATGCCATTGAGGAGTCTACTCTGGCTTCTCCTTAGTCTCAGATTTCACACTTGTCAGGGTAATTTTGCATTTTTTGGTAGACTTATTCCTGAAGTAGACATCTGTAGCTAGAGAATTCCCTAATCATATTTCAGCAAATAAGTTTGAGAGGCAGATTTCTACTGTTATTATTTTGCGTTTAAAGATTAAAATGTTCTGGTCATTTAATGCTCATTTTTATTACTCTTATTTTTCTCTCCTGAAAGTAATAGTAAGAGATGTTAAGCTCAGATACTGATTATAAAGGTAAAAGGTTATAATTCATTTTGAAAGTAAATTTAATTATTAGATTAGGTTCATCCACTGGTGAATCAACTGGTACTAACACCACCCCTGACCACTGCTTGTTTTTCTGTCTTATTTATCCTAAATCCTGATAATCCTGATCCTAAAAAAAACCCTGCAATACAAAACTTATTTTTGTCAGCTGGCCTATTTTTTGATATGATATCAAGAGCTACATTAAATATTTGAAATAACATCATACCGTGCAGAGCTCTGTGGTAATCCGCTTTGAAAGAAAATCTTCAAAATTATGTGAGCAGTAGGCAAAAATTCAAGAAGTAGAGAATTATCATTCTCATTTTTCCACTGGTGTTCCTCAAGGGTTTCATAACCTAATATCTGAAGTTATTTTGAAGGTGCTGTTTTAAATTGTCTGATCCTGCTGATAGGGAGAGGTGGGTTTAGAAATTGTTCTAGTCCTAGCTGGAATTTCAAGAAACTTTTCTTACCCCAGCTTATAAGCCACAAGTCAGAAGATTCTAACATAGTCCTTCTTAGTCTGATTGCAATAATAAGCATTGGAGGGAGTATTGATATGTCTGATGATTATGACATTAAGTGACTGAAGATTACCATACCAGAACCAGATGCATATGATGGGTCATTCCTGCCATAAGCCAGCCAGAATAAGCAGCAATGAGGTTATCTCTGCTCTTAGAGAGAGCCCCTGAGTTGTGAACATGGTAATTAGAAACAAAGTGACACCAGCTGCTTATTAAGCAATAACTGTTGTTCATTTGAATTACAATTCTCCTTGGCCCTCCACCTGCTTTCTTACTGGTCTGGCCTACCTTCTTTCAGGCCCAGGCCTGGGAGTGCTTGCAAGATATAGTTGGGGTAAAATGTTGACTTTTGGTGGACACCACGGAGTCACATTGATGCAGATAAGGCACATGGCTGTGGCAGGATTCAGCTCCTTCATCAATTTTCAGGTTAGTATGGCTGAATCAATTATAGTTTGTAGAAGTTCCCTTACTGCGGACTTTACTGGCAGTTGAGACTGGGATCTTTCTTCCATGAGAGACATGGTACTATGCCACATTACTTTGGAATACAATGTTGGACATGGTTGCAGTCATATGGAAAACTACTACTGTAGGTATTTGTCTAATTATTCAAACTTTTATTCTTTTAGACAACCCTTCCTCAGACAGTTTTCTTGGCTCAGGAGATTTAAGAACCTTTGGCCAGAGTGCAAATGGCCAGTGGAGAAATTCCACTCCAGCATCAGGTTCAACTTTACAAAAATCAAGAAACAGCCGAAGTCTTTACCTCGAAACCCGAAAGACCTCAAGGTAGGTATTCTGGCTGCTTACTCACAAGTCTTTCCTCTGGTATAAGAGAAAATGGCCATAAGATAGTTGTTAACATTTGTATTTTAAAGGAGTAGCACCATTTCTGAACTTTAAACCATGAAAAGATGGACAAATTCATCTTAAACATTCAACTTCTAATTTATGTGGTGCTGAATTTTGGTGACAACTAAAGCTTCTCATTAGAGGAGAGTTTTGAGGGAAATCTTGGTGCATATGAATGAGTATTTGGGGATTTATATGGCTATTGTGAATCTTCACATGGAAATCGTTCAATTTCTACAACTTCAGTAGCAAAGAAATCACATTTTTATAGGTTCTCACATGAGCAGAGACCTGGCTTACGCCAGAGAAGCTCTGCACCTCATGGCCTTAGAGCTGTATCCTTTTCAGCCCAATTTCATAAGCACTGCCCATTCCCTCACTAAGCTTACACTCAGTATTTAAGTCAGATGAAGTTTGGCTTAGAAAGTTTTCCCTCAAGAACTTTATTAGTAAGGTACTTCTTTTTAAAAATAGTATTTATGACTTCTTAAATTTTACTCCAGTGATGGATTTTAGGAATGTGGGATCATTTAATTTCTAGCTTAGTCAAAGCTAAGCTTCTGGTGTTGATAGAAACCAACGAGATGGCTTTTATTTTATGATTATTAGCGCATGGACTCTGGAAACATGTTTCTTCCCAAGGATAGTCTTCCCCACTCATTTTTTTTTAATTACATAAGAATTCATTAATACATTCACACTGTAAAAATTAAAACATTGCCAGTAAAGCTGAAGATCCCTTGGCCACAGTCTTATTCCTCTCAATCTTATTCCCCTCCCTTGGTATATTTCCTTTCAAACCTTTCCCTATGTTTGTTTAACTTTTGCTCTTACATAGCATGAGACATATGCATGTGTATTATGAAATGTATAATGTTATTTTATCTTCATTAAAGATTTTCTGTATGCATCATTTGGCAAGTTGCTTTTTTTACTCAGTAAGACTATACTGTTATTTTGAAAAATAACATTATTATAGAAACGAGTACATTTGCTTTATAAAAAATCAGAAAATACAGATAGGTAAAAAATAAAAAATAAGAACATCATGTTTCCACCAATTAGAGATCACCTCTGTAATATCTTAGTACATTTCTTTTCAGATGTTTTTCTCTGCATTTATACACATTTTTTTCAAACATGAATTCATACTGTGCATCTCTTATAATCTGCTTTTTAAGTTAATCACATCCTCTTTTCTATTCAGTAAATTTTGTCTTATGCACTAAATTGTATTTAAAATTTCCTAGTTGACCCAAAATATCCTTTATGGCCAGTTTGTCCAAACCAGTATATAATCTAGGATTGAGTCTGGTGGTTATTGCCTTCAAGTCCCTTACAATCTAGAAAAACCTCTTTTTTCTTATGACATGACTTATGTATATAATGTTCTCCCCTTTGGATTTGACAGGTTTCTTCCTTATTGTCATCTATCTTCTATATTTTTTTGTAAATTAGATTTTTGTCTTCAATAAAACCTGGTGATATGTTATATCACATTAGAAAACCTATAAATCTGATTCTGCTATCATTAGTGATACTCAATTGACCTCTGAGCTAGGAAGAAAATCTGGTCCTTTTGTAGAGTTAGGTTTCCCCCGTTGTGACTAGAACGTGATTGATGTAAATGATGTTACTTTGATGTTATATCAATGACCAGTTTCACATTAGCCTAATGGTTATTCACATCAACTGATAATCGTTACCTGATAATTTTTTAAATTGAGGTATAATTGACATATGACATTGTATTAATTTCAGGTATGTAAACATAATGATTTAGTATTTGTATGTATTGCAAAATGATCACCATAGTAAGTCTACTTAACATTTATCACCATACATAGTTACAAAATTATTTTTTCTTGTGATAAGAACTTTTAAGACCTACTCCCAACAACTTTTAAATATGCTATATGGTATTATTAATTATAGTCACCATGCTGTACATTACATCCCCAAGACTTACTTATTTTAGAACTCGGAAGTTTGTATCTTTTGACCTTCTTTAACCCGATAATAATTTTATTAGCATTAATGAGATAATACTTTTCCAATGTTACTATTTCTTCTACACTTTTGTCACTCTGCTCTGAGGAGAGCTTTTTTTCCTCCGTAGATACGGTTGTTTGGTTACTCTAAGATACATCTACTGGGAAGGCAGGACATATGATTAGATCTTTGTTTCTATTACTGATTTTCTAAGTGAGTTTTGGTTTTTTTAAATAGCCACTTCATGTGGTTCAGAGGAATTTTTCTTTTCTTTTTTAAGGTCATTGCAGATTCAGTGTGTTTAAGGTCTACTACCATCATTATTCTTGTAATGTTCACATTTTCACAGCTTTGTCCAGTGGGAGTTCTTTCAAGCTAACTGCTGTGTCTGGCCCAACCTCATTAATTGTTGGAAGCATCCTTGCTTTCTGGCATTGCAAGATGCCCTCCCCCTTTTTTTTGTTTAGAAAAATATCTTTTGCGTTAAACACACACACCCTTTAGGAAGCATCAATAAAAAAGACATTGTGGGGAATTCATTATATCTTCACCAAGCAAATTATACTGTCCTCCTTTTTGTAGCTGCACCCACCCTTCCTAAGGAAATGAGCCTGTTCCCAAAATTCTGAGTCCTTGTTCCTTTCCTGCACTCTAACACACATAGAAACCATTATAATTTGAAGAGTTAGAGGCAGAGCATGTTAGTCCTATTTTTTTAAGTTTTTAATTCCAGTTAACATAGTGTTAAGTCCGTTTCAGGCACACAATATAGTGCTTCAGCACTTCCATACATCATCCCCTGCTCATCGGAAGTGCATTCCTTAATCCCCATCACCTCTTTTCACCCATCGCCCCCCACCTTCCCTAAGATAAGCATCTGTTTTTTTGTATAATTAAGAGGCTGTTTCTTGACTTGTCTCTTTTTCTTTTTGAGAGAGTATGTAAGTGCTTTTTGATTTTCGTTAGTCATAGTCTGATTTCATTTGGATCCAGACTAATTGTACTGATTTAAAGAGTTGTTTTAATTGAATTCAGCTTAGTCAGCTGTGTATTCTGCATCCTCAGCAAAAGAAGAAAAAGAAAGAAAATTCAGTTTGCTAAGAGCAAGTACCTTGTACTTGCTGGGTAATAATAGATGAAAAAGACTACATAGAAAAAAGTTTAAATTATTAATCAAGTCTTAGAGATAAGACTGAGCTTTAAGTTCACAAAAACATTTTTCCTACCAGTTTTTTCTTTTATTTGGGGGCTCAAACAGTTTAAAGAAACAAAAACAAAATTCTCCTTCAGAGGAGGTAAGTAGGCCAGAAGGAGAATTGGCAGAGAGTAGTGCAACCTAAAAGAAAGCCTTTTGGTTGTTTTTAATGAAGGATGGGAGCCCTCTGTTGGTTTTTTAGGAATTTAAAAATTCAGTTTAAAAATTCAGTTTAAAAGCTATCCATCTTTGCATAAATAATTCCCTACAAAGGGCTTAAGGGAGGGGGTTGCAGTGAGTAAATAGAAAGTGTAAGATATGTAGAACCCAAGTTTTCTGAAGAACTCTAACCTGATACACTTTTTGTCATAACCACACAGCTCTGTGGTTCCTGGCCAAAGCAACTGTAAAGTTAAGAAATGCAGTGCTAGGGGCACCTGGGTGGCTCAGTTGGTTAAGTGGCCGACTTCAGCTCAGGTCATGATCTCACAGTTCGTGGGATCGAGCCTCGTGTCAGGCTCTGTGCTGACTGTTTGCTCAGAGCCTGGAGCCTGATTCTGATTCTGTGTCTCCCTCTCTCTCTGACCATCCCCCACTCACGCTCTGTGTGTCTCTCTCTCAGAAATAAATAAATGTTAAAAAAAATAATAAGAAAAGAAATGCAGTGTTAGATGTTTGATAATTATGTAGTATGGGAATCTAGGACTTCTTAAGTGGCAGAACCTGATGCAGCAACTCATGCATTATTTCTTGTATATGTCCCTCAAATAGTAATCCATCATTCTACCTGTTGGTGTTTTGTTTTTGGTATTTCTTGAAAGTGAAAATCATTAAGTTGGGTTTTCTTGCTGTTTTTTTCTTACAAAATTTTTTTTTTTTTTAGTGGATTATCAAACACTTTTACAGGAAAGTCAAACCATCACTGCCATGTGTCTGCATATGAAAAATCTTTTCCTATTAAGCCTGTTCCAAGTCCATCCTGGAGTGGTTCATGTCGCCGAAACCTCTTGAGCCCCAAGAAAACTCAGAGGCGACATGTTAGTACAGCAGAAGAGGTAAGGAAAACCTGCAGCAAACCCTGCTAAGGTTAGAGTCCTTCCCTGTACTCAGCCATTTGTTCCTCTGGTTCAGACATTTACTAACCATGTCATTCACTTAGTCCTTTCTGTGCTTTTTAAGGTTTTCAGTGCCATCACCTGTGCTAAAGTAGTAATTAAAGAGCAGGACTTCGTTATTTTTCTTACCACCTTCTCTATTCCTCTTGGGCAGCAGACTTAATTTTCAGTATTTTCTAAATGAGTCCTCATACATCAAACTATCTCTGTTCTCTCTTTTTTGGACCCTTCCTCAATTCTTGTTTCATATGGCAAGGCTGTTAACCTTGCTGGGTTTAATAAAATACCTGCCCTTATCTCTTATTAGGACAATTTTCCCTCTGTATAAAAGGAAAATCAAGAAGCCAGCTAAATAATTTACAGCCCTTCTTTATCAGTAAGAAGATCTTTGAGATCATAGATATTCCCCAAAGAAAGATGTTTTGTTGACACTTTGGTTGTTATATGCATTCAGTAACCCAAAAGGAAAAATTCAATTCTGTAAATACAGTATAGCATATAATTTATGTGGTAGGAAATATGTTTGTACCTGTTAAGTTAAAAACATATTATGCATCTAGTCAGCTTTGAACTGCTTGCTATGAAGATACAAATAAATAAATCTTATATTTATATGGTATATAGAGTTTCTAGTATGCTCTCCACATGTATTACTATGTTGAATTATTTTAATCCTATAAAATAGAGAGGAAGTGATATCCACATTTTACACATTAGGAGAGTAAAGGTCAGAGGTCACACAGTAAATGGCCAGCCTACAAGCCAGGTCTTCTGGAGTCTAGTCTGGTATGCATCGTGTTATACAACACAGTGGTATGGCCCCAGCCCATTGGAGGTTACAGACTGGGGAGTCAAGAATACAGCATTATGTGTTAAATAATTAGATAGCTTGTTAATAAAGATCGTTTAGTGGGAAAACTTGATTATTTGTGGCATGGTTAGTAAAAGTGCTGTGCAGTTTTTTGGTTTTGATTTTGTATTGAATCTAAAATATTCAAGCAGAAGGTGGTAGAACTAGTAAGACATATTTAGTAGGGAAAGGAGAGACAAACTGGCAGCAGTTGCCTTTGGTGATAAGAGCTGAGCAACAGAAGAGTGAGGTTTATTTTTCCCTTTTGTACTATTGAATTTACCACCATGTATGTATTAGTTATTACATACATAAATCATATTTTTTAATTACTGGGGCTGTGCTTGTGCTGGATCCTAGGCAGCCTTTGGAGTATAGAGAGACTTGTGGCACATGGCAGCTGGATACTGGCCTCCCAGCCCTCCCTTGCCCCATGTGGCTGCTGCTGAGATCACTAGGATCCTTAAGACTATGTGTGTTTGTTATAATCCCACCATTCACCCACTAGCCAGCCAGTCCTTTGGACCACTCAGCCACTCCTCCTTTCACCTCTACCTCCAACCTGAGGACTTGGGCTAGGTGAATAATTTTATCCTTCCAACCAACGCTCTAGTCCAGTGTCCAGGCTGAGCCAGTGGAGGACATGAAAGTGGAGTTTCTCTTACTTCTACAGTATCAAGAAGATGCCAAGGATTGAACTTTTTCTGTGAAATAAGATGCAGAAAATTTTGCCTCAGTTGTTTTTAGGTCTATATTCTGCTATGAAAATCGAGTCACTTCTTCGTACAGGAATATGGAATCACCCATATAATATGAATAAGATAAAATATTGGACTGAATTTTATTAAATCACACTATCAAGAGATTATTTAGATAGTCTTGGATAGCATGGATAATCTAGATTAAAATATAATTCTTTTTCTTCCCTTGGGAATAAAGAATTTACTGATGGGAGCTTACAAAATGAAGGAAAAATTATTTTCCATGGAAATGTTGGGATCTCCAAGGGAGATGCAGCTGCTTATATTAAGGAAGGAAAATTATATGTTAATCTTATTGCTGGATTTATTGATCACCTTCAGGAATATAAAGCCATCTATGAAATTAATATGTTAACCGCTGCACTGTTGAGTCTTACAATAGGAGTTTAAAAAGAATACATAAAGAAGAATTTGGAAATGGGTAAGTGGTGGCTAGACCACCACTTGGCTGAGGGCTTAATCAGGGATATCATTAAAGAACTGTACTAATAGGGTAACCACTAGCCATATGCACTACTTAAATTCAGATTAAATTATAATTTATATGTGTAATATAAATATTTACAAATATAAGTTAAAATTTAGTTTCTCAGTCATACTAGCAACATTTCAAGTACTCATTAGCCACATATTGCTAGTGGCTACCATACTGGACAGTGTAGAGTACTTCCATTTTAACTGATAGTTCTGTTCCATTGTTTAGAGGAGATGAAGTTCTGTTTGGGAAAGAGAAAATACTAGGGACAATAAAAATGTAAAATGGTGAAAACACACATAGTTCTTTTCATTGGTATGTTGCTTCCAGGCATCCTTCTCTGCAACAGATTGAACAACATTTTAAGATGTTGGACTTCCTTAATAGACAACACTGATGGTTTTATTCGTTAAAAAAAAAAAAATCCAAAGCACTTTACAATTCTGGGTGTTTTTTAATATTTTTTAAAAATGCTTATTTATTTTTTGAGAGAGAGCAGGGATTGGGTAGAGAGAGAGAGAGAGAGATTGAATCCCAAGCTGGCTCTGTGCTACCAGATGTGGGGCTCGAACCCATGAATTGTGAGATCAAGACCTGAGCTGAAATCAAGAGTTGGACACTTAACTGACTGAGCCACCCAGGCGCCCCTACAATTTTGTTATAAACAAGAATTTTGGACTTAAAAACAGAAGGTTGCTAAATTATATACTTTTGGTAGTTGAGATTTATATTGTATAAAGCTTTTACTATAAAAATAATCAAAATGGGATATTTATGAGTTTTTTGAGTAATTTGTAACAAAAAGTTGTACTAGTTTCCTAAAATTTATTTTGTGTTTTCTGTTAAATTTTTATGATTTTACAGACAGTTCAATTCTATGATGGAGCCTCTTATAGAGCATCTAAATACAAGAACCTGGCACATATTTTAAAAATAGAATCTAACACTTTAATTACCTTTATGCTTTCCTTAGTCCTTTATTAGGTTTAACACATAACATTATCCAGCTTCTTTTATTTTAACATGTTACCTATTATTATTTCCTTCCCTCTTAATTTAATAATTTGCTTAGTAGAAATAGTTTAATAAGTAATAATATGGAGAAAGAGGTTTTCTTTTACTTTATAGTACCAGATGCTCCAAAAAAAAAAAAGAATTGTGTTTGAAGTTTCAAGTGACTTACCTTTTTGCATTTTCTTTTGGTAAAGCCAAATATTACATATATGTTCTTTTGAGAGTTGCCTGGACTATCTTTTCTTTGTCTGAAATAGTTCTGAATAGAAGATAAATTCTAGACCTTAGATAATTGTTTGGAATACAGAACATTTATTCTTGTTCATTTTATGTTGTCTAACATAATTGAGAGAGAGCGGGGATAGAGAGAGAGAGCAGGCTTAGACAGAAGCTTTTCTTTGAAGATACATGTACTGGGGAAAATGATTTGTGGGTGAGTTGTGTGTTTAATTGATTTTTAAAAATCTGTTCTTACATTGAATTAATCTAGCCGAGTCACTTAATGGCACTTTGGTTCTTCATGTTTTATTTGTAAGTATAAAAATTTATTCTAAGAAACCATTTTGCTATGTAATGGGAGGGAGGAGAGAAGCGTTTTTAACTTTTTAGGGTTGAAGTCTTGTAGGGTACCACAAACAAAGATCTTTTCTATTTTACTGTTCTCAGTGTGCTCTTGAGGTCTTGGTGGGGTGAGGATGTTTCTTTACATTCTCTTGGTATGCAAAGTAACCTGTTACACCAGTTTATCTGCTTTATTTTCCTTCCTATGATTTGATAATGCAGTCAAAGCTTTTTTAAATCTAGGTTAGTAAGGAGGTGGAAATGAACTAAAATGATTGGTTAATTAGGAGTTAGGGATGCTTGCGTGGCTCAGTCGGTAGAGTGTCCAAGTTCAGCTCATTGGGTTCTGCAGTGACACTGCGGAGCCTGCTTGAGATTCTCTCCCTCTCTCTCTCTCTCTCTGTCCGTCCCCACTTACATGCATGTGCTCTCTCTCTCAAGATAAATAAAATTTAAATATAATTTTTTTAAAAAGTTAATTTCCATGACCTAGATGGTATTATTCTTCTGAATTCTCTTCATGCCCTCCAGTTTACCACTCCTGAAAACATGTTAACCCCATTGTATTGTGGATTATGAATTAGGTTATTTGGTGTGGTGGGACAGTGGAGTCAAAATTTACGTTGGGAGGTATTGAAAATTTTCAGTCATGAAGGTGCCACATAACACAGTTTTCCTAAATAATTGTAATGTTTAATTCTTCACACTGGCTACTTAAAGAACTTTTATGATAGGAAATCAGGTTTTTAATGAAAAGGTGTTTGGGGGTGCCTGGGTGGCTCAGTTGGTTAAGCATCTGACTTCGGCTCAGGTCATGATCTCACACTTCATGGGCTCTGTGCTGACAGCTCAGAGCCTGGAGCCTGCTTCAGATTCTGTGTCTCCCTCTCTCTCTATCTCTCCCTCGCTCACTCTCTGTCTCTGTCTAGCAAAATAAAGTCATAAAAATTTTTTTAAATGGTATTTATTTTAATTATAGTTTTTAAATTTACCTCTCAGATACTCATGGCCTCCCCAGTAGAATAGCTGGAAACTACAGATTTGGTAATTGATATTAATGTATACCTGCTAGTGGTCTTTCTCTACATTATAATTTTTGTGCTGTCCCTAAAGTGCCTGCCCAAAACTGTAGACATCTAATCTCTTCACAAACACTAGGAAAGAGGACTGTCATTATCTTAAATACAGTATTAATGTATAAAGGATAAAACAATGGAGTTTCATTTTCTTCATATAGAAAATTGCAATTTGTTTTTCCCCCTGCAATTTATTTTTCCACCAAATGCTCAACTAATTGTACGTATTTTCTTATTACTCATCTATTCAAATTTTCTCATTACTCATCTCTTCAAATTTAAGGATAGCCCTTTTGCATAAGGAGTATTCACACCTCATAGTTCAAGGTGAATCTTGTTAGACCAGTAATGGTATAATGCCAATGTAATTGAAAATTACTATGTAGGAAACAGTGATCAAGAAGAGAAAACTTAGTGTCTGTTTGCCTTTGCATAGATAGTTGCTTAATTCATTCTGCTTTTAACAAAATGTGTCTACACATACTGAAATGTCACAGTGTAGGATGCTGCTAGCCCTGGCACAAACTATTAAAATTATTTCATGAAGATTGGTATATCAAACTGTACATAAGATTTTTTTTAAGTACCAGAGTATATTATTTAATGAATGCTTCCCATTGCTTCTGTGCATCAGCATAGAATAGATGCTTTACTATGGTTACAAGTCCTTATGTAAGTGACCTCGTTTCTTACTGCTCTTCTGATTCACCTGTCCTTACTTTTCCTTGAACACTACAGGCACATACCTGTTTCAGTGACTTTGTATTTGCTACCTGGAATAGTCTTTTATAAATTTCTATGACTTACCTCTTCCCTTGAATTTAGGTTTCTATTGAAATATCACCTTTTTAGATGGGTCTTACCTGTTCCTGCTGTTTCTCTTCCATCACTTTCTGTTTCCTTATCTTTAATTTTTTCATACTGTTTGATTAGTCTTGCTTGCCAATTCTCTTAACTGTAATATAAGCTCCACAAGGACGGGAATATTAGTTTAGTCAGTGCAGTATCTCTAGTGAGTGGTGCTTAGTAGATGTTCAAGTCAATAAATGAATGAATGAGTGTTATGGAGTATGTGCTTTTCCCTAAATTTAGTATTGAGGATTAGGAAAAAAGAGTAAATATTTGAGGTAAAAACCATCTCTGGAAAATGCTTATACTGTTAAAAATTGGACAGGATAGAAAACAGCAAGGTACCCCAGTCTGATCTTGGCTATTCTGGTTGCTTCCTTGTGATTTTTTAAGTAGATGTCAGGAATCATGGGGTTTGTTGGAATCCTAATTGAGAGGTCCTCATATGTTTTGTTTCTGGGACTGTCTCAGTTGACTCAAAAGTGATTGTCTACTGGCCTTCTGGCTGCATATTGTATAGCTTCTCTGCCCTATTATTTACATATATGCCCCATAATCTTCCAAAATGTAGTATTTTGTATTTATTTTATTTAACTCCTGTTACAATTTTCTAGATACCTGTAATGATAATTCTTCATTATCTTGAGGGACTCTGCCTGAACTTTGGCAGAGCTTCTGGGAGTTTAGATGCTGCTTTGAAAAAATACTTGCCTCATTGGATGTGTTTAAGATTTCTTCTTTTTTTTTTCTCTAGACAGTCCAAGAAGAAGAAAGAGAGATTTATAGACAGCTGCTACAGATGGTCACAGGGAAACAGTTTTCTGTCGCCAAACCCACCACACATTTTCCTTTACACTTGTGAGTCACAGAAACATGTATCAAATGAATTTAATTCTATACTTTGTTATTTGAAGTTGAAACTATGTTCTCCTCTTGCTAGGTCCCGATGTCTTAGTTCCACTAAGAATACTTTGAAAGACCCACTGTTTAAAAATGGAAGCTCTTGTGCAACTCAGATCCTTGGCTCCGATACGTCATCATCTGGATCTGCTAGCATTTTAACTGCCCAGGAACAAGTGTCCCATAGTGTGTACTCCTTTTCGTCTTATGTCCCAGATGTTGCGTTTGGATCCAAAGATTCTGATCCTGTCCATCAACCCCAACATCACCACTCTCTTCTACATCAGCCAGATAGCTTACCAGCTTCAAATACACAATCGGAAGGTAAAAATGGTTTCGTATAACTATGTTTTTAATAATAATACCCCATAACTGTTTATGGGATCTATGGGAATTGCAGGGTTGCAATGTGCATATAACTTAACATATGAGATACTTTAAATATATATAATTCAGTTAGTCATACTGCAAATAAACTAAACCTATAAATAATTTACTTTTTTCTTACATGGAGATGCAAATGATTTCATATAATCTTTTATTTAGAAGATTAACTTCCTGAGTAGTGTCTCGAGTCAGAGTACAGTCATCCCAATTACTTCAGTACTTCTCTGTTGTACTTTTCAGTGAACATTAAGTACTCTGAAGTTCTAAGAGTTTTGGAACATCAATTAAGTATTGAAGTAAAAGTTGTTAACCAGGCAATACTTAGAGAACCTGTGTAGTAGGTTTATGCATTTTTATTTTTTTATTTATTTATTTTTTTAAATGTTTTATTTATTTTTGAGGCAGACAGAGAGAGCATGAGCAGGGCAGGATCAGAGAGAAAGGGAGACACAGAATCTGAAGCAGGCTCCAGGCTCTGAGCAAGCTGTCAGCACAGAGCCCGACGCGGGGCTCGAACCCGCAAACCATGAGATCATGACCTGAGCCAAAGCCGGCCGCTTGACCAACTGAGCCACCCAGGCACCCCGGTTTATGCATTTTTAGAATGGTCATCAGCAAATTTTGGAAACAAAAAAGAGTTTTCTACTTAACTTTCAGCTAACCAAAATATCCAGACACTTAGCACTCCAATTAATTAAGGTTTTCTATAATTTTCTTTGCTTAGTTTTCCCCTTCTTTTGGTGTGTGTTATGTGTATTTATGATAGTATGTATTTAGATATATAACTTAAAACAAGTTTTAGGTTAAATTGTTAGACATTAGGGATTTTTTTTGATGGATTAATCTCTAAGGCACTTTTATTCCTCCTAAGCTTTTTTTTTTTTTTTTAGATCTCACTTTCTTAAAATTTCATTTGGGGATTAAAATAGTGGCACTGGGTATTATATGGAAACCAACTTGGTAATAAACTATTTAAAAAAAATAAAACCGTCGCATCACTATATGGCTACACATATTCAAGGAAACCTTTATAAAATTTTGTGAGATGTTTACTGGGAATTACCAATTTAAAAAAGCCTTTAACTTCAGAAACATATATTGTATGACAAATTCTTAGTTACAACTAAACTGAAACAGATATGCTATACTACACTGAATGTTTCATTACTTTCCTTGTACAATTTAATAAATATTCAAAATGTGGTTCCAGTCATTTAGATTAGAAGGACATGATTCCTGCCTTTATCAATAACACAGAAAATAAATGATAGAATTTGTACTTTTTAGACTCTGCTATTTCTATAGCTATTTCTCTTTCTGCCTCCCCCTCCCCCCTCCCCTCCTTCACCTTAAAGACTTTTAAGAAATCTTGGCTTATTCTTGTTCCCCAGGAACAGAAAGAAGCAGCATAGGAATCAAGCACAGCCTAGGAGTAGATGATGAAGAGAACATATATCTGTATTTTTAGAGCGACTGCTTTCTTTGTGGGGCAGGTTCTTCACTAAGCCCTATTTCTGGCTCAGTAAAGATGGACCTGCCTCTTTTTCTCTTCCATCTTACCTTTGTCCTTGTGCTCCATTATCTTTATGAAAATAGAATATACTGAAGTATGGGAATTTAAACCACAGACACCTAGAGTGTATGACTGGATAGAATTTTTTTTAATAATAATATACTATTGTGTGTCTTTTTTTAGGATCAGACTCTGTGATTTTACTCAAAGTGAAAGATTCCCAGACTCCAACTCCCAGGTAAACTATGGAAAAAAGACATTCTTAACATATTGTTTTCTTTTCCCTCTCTTTAATCACAATTTCTTCACTAAGAGTTACAGAACATAAAAGTAAAACTGCCTCAATTCAGATTTCTCACCTGTGTTATTTGAATTATTTCAGTAACTTTCTAATTGGTCTTCTTCTTCCGGCCTCCTTGTTGTACAAGCTTCATTTCATCTTCTGCCATATTTTCTAATGCATTCTTTGCCTGTTCTTTCCTATCTTCCATTCTGCAACCAGAGTGGTCTTTCTAAAATGCATATCTGATCATTCATTAAACTCCCTCAGGAGTAGCTATGAGACATAAAATCAAGCCCAAACTCCTTAGTATACCTCAAGTACTCCCCAAGCATTTCCTCCACATGCCTTACTTCCTATCACACATTTTTTCCTTTAACAAGTATTAATTGATAACATTACTGTATGCTGTGTCATAATACAGACATTAGGGATAACAGCAAATGAAACCAAAATGAAATCCCTGCAGTCAAGGGGCTTACATTCTAGTTGTAACGGGTGTAAGGAAAGAGATGGGGGACTAATTATGAACAAATAAATATTCATATGTCTGATAGTGATAAATGCTGTGAATAGAAATGAATCAGGGCAATTGATAAACTGAGGTTGGGGGGTCACTGTTTATCTGGGTGGTCATGGCAAGGCTGAGAAGTGACATTTGAGGAGAGGCATGATAGAGTGAGAGAAGGAGCCATGTGGGAAGATGGAAGTCTTTCGTGTGTTAATTCCATGCTAAACATGTAGTGTGTGATATGTGCTTTCATACAGTGTCCCCTCTGCCTCGTATGTAAGCCTACCTCAGTTTGTCTCTCTAAAGAAGCAGGAATCTCTTTGCTTTTAAATCTCAATTCAGTGTGATTTTCTGTATGATACTTGACTTATATATGGAACTTTTCACTCTGTAATTCAGTAGATTACTACTTAGATTGCAATTTCTTTGTCGTTTGTGTTTCTTGGCCTTAGCAGTTCAATTGCTGGAATGATAATTGTATCCATTTTCCATTGAGAAAATTAGGAATGATGAAATTTCTTTCATCTCAGTTTCTGTACTTCTTTGCAACTCTTCCATATGTCCTAAAAATTCTCTTATAATTTCTCAAGGAGACCTTACAGTTTGGATTCCTTATTCTTTTTGGGTTTTGTTGTTGGTTTTGAGTCAGACCTGGGTTCTGATCTTGTCCAGGTATCACATAACATTAGACAAGTTACTCTTCTGAACCTAAGTTTCCTTATCAAAAATGCCAGTGTTAATATGTTACTATTTACTGAATTGCTGTGAAGACTAACATAGAAGAATACTTATAATAAAAGTGTTTCAGGGCACCTCAGGTAGTTGATTATCCAGCTCTTGACTTCAACTCGGGTCATGATCCCAGGATCGTGGTATTAAGCCCTGCATCCAGCTCCACACTGACTGTGGAGGCTGCTTTAGATTCTCTTTCTCTCTCTCTCTCCCTCTGCCACCTTCCCTGCTCACATGCTCTCACTCTCTCTCTCTAAAATTTAAAAAAAAAAGTTTCATGTGTACACGAAAGTCGGTATTATTTCTTGGGAAAAATTCGACCTCATGTAAAGAATGCTTTTAATTCTTTAATGGTTCTTTACTCAGTGACTCAGTGTGCCTTTCCTTTATGGAGGATTTCTGTTAGTGATGCCTGAAGAATGAGATGGAGGGGGAGAAATGAGCTGTTGAGTAGGGCTGATTGAATAATACTGTTTGTTGTGGTTGGAGCCCGCTCTCCCAAGGCTTGGCCGATTGGCTCTTTATTCTTAGTCTCCCACCACTGCCTGTCTGTTAAATTCTAGCAGTGAAGATCTCTTATTTCCTAGACTATACCATGCTGTTTCCTATTTTTGTGCCATTGTACATGCTCATCCTAACCCCTGGAATTTCCTCTCTCTCCTTGTCCACTTGTTAATCTCTTGTTTTGCTTTTCAAAATCTGACTCGGGTGGTATTTTTTTCTCAAGACATTACTCTGACTTCTCTAGATAGCATTAGTCTTTCCTATGGTATTTTTATCTCTGTATCTTATTTATTACTAATACTTTTGCACTTATCACCTAATGTGGATCATAATGCCTGGCACATGATGGGTATTTAGTAAATAAATCTTTTTTAAACAAATGAATTTCCTAGAAATCCTGAAGTGCTCTCTTGCATAGCCCAAGAACTCATCATTTTCATGGTGGTTTGAGGCTTTGGTTTATTGAAAGGCACATTACAATAGTAGAAATCACAGTCTTTGGAATTGGACAAATAGTTTCTAATCCTGACTCTTCCAAGACAGATGATCCTTCTGAACCTCCCATTTCCTTTTCTATACAGTATGAGTAATAATTCCTTATTCTATATTATATTGAGGTTTAACTAATATAAAACATCTAGAGCCAAATTTCACAAAGAATACTAAGTAGATGCTCATAAGTAGTTGTAGTTATGGATACTGTATGCTTCAATCATACAAGAAATAATGTACAATCTCTTTGGAAGGCAGCTACGCTCACCACTATACCACCAACGCACACAATCTCTTTGAAAAGCAAGAAAATTTTGTTTTTTCCCCTGCATTTTATTTTCCTAAGCCAGCAAATCCCTGGGTCCACGGAAGAGAAATACTTTTCCCTTACATTATTCATTTATTCAATAAACACTGAGTACGTGCTATGTGCCAGGCACAATTCTAGGTGCAGAGGATACAGTAGTAAATAGAAAAGACAAAAATTCCTATTCTCATTAAGTTTATGTTCTAATAAAGGAAGCAGACAAATTTCAATAGCATGATCCACTACTATGGAATTCAGGGCAATTCCTGTCATATCTTTATGTTGTACGGTAAATTGTTTTCATGTTCATTTGTTTTTAATATCACACACTAAGCCCCTCACAGTTCTCTGTGGCATTCTATCTTGGTTGTTACATCAGTATTCACTGTGCCAAAGGGATAGGCTACTTCTCATAAGTTTTCCCCTTTTAACCTCAGTGACGGGGGAGGCCAGAGAACAGCATATTCATTGCCAAACCCCAGCCTAAAGATGATTGGGAATGCTAATTCTCAAAAGGAAGGCAAGGGAGCAAGGGATACCGTCTGAGTCCTTGTTCTTGCCTCTACTAGGACAGACTATAGCAATTTAAGAACTGAAAGGGACTCTGACCTCCATATTTTACAAATTTGAAACTAAGACCTCTGGAAATGAAGTGACTTGTTCAAAATCACACAGTGAATCAGGGACCACTCCAGGAGATCAAGGTCTCTTAACTCCCAGTTTGATGCTCTGTGTCCTTCTGCATGTATCTGAAAGTTTCTTTGGAAAAGTGTTCACTCTTCTGTTTGTTTCTGAGAGATCACAGTTAGGGATGGGCAAGGAGATAAGGACATGTAAGAAGAGCAAGAGGCTCTGGAAAAGGGAGCATTCCTGTGACGATGCTAAGCATTATTCATTTGGGTTGTCAGCAAGAGCTGCATGGAATAGAATAATTGGTCTCTCATCTTGGAAGTGGCACTGTATTTTCAGTATCCAGTATGATTTGGTTGAATATATTTTGATTCAAGTAGATTGACAAGAAGGAGTCTTAAGAACCCATAAGGTTTGACTAAATCATTAATAAATCTGTCATTCTGAACCATTTGGGAAGAGTAGTATTCTAGCTTAATATATTATCTTGACAAGTGATGTACTCTTTCACGTTGTGTTGGTCTTGTGCAAGAAAGGAGCTATGCTACAGTTAATTTCTCTGCTGAACTTTAGGCAATCTTTTTTAACTACTATGTATGTGAATGTCTCATGGTTGTATTCCTTTAGTTCCCAGTTGCAATTATTTTATGTAATTTATGACCTTCTATTTATTGCATACATACAGTGCATTCTTTTAAACTATTTAAATGCTTGATTTTCTTGGTGAAAATATTTGAATTTTCTTATGAGCCTCCTGTTCATTTGTCATATTTTCCCCACCGTAGTGCTGCATCTTTCCAGGCAGAGCTGTGGATCAAAGAATTGTAAGTTATTGTTTTTGTTATCATTTTTCTTCCTCAGTCACTTCCTTCTTAGAAGAAGTCAATTAGCCAATCACCCAACCTGTTTTTAGTCATTAAAAATTCCCTATTTATATCTATTTATAAAACAACTTTTAAGTTGTTGGGTTTTTAAAATTCTATTAGGGTTGGGGCATTTCCAGGTTTATGAAATATATAACAATTGCTGAAGCTAAATTGAATTGGAAAACTATTTCAAAATTAGGTATTCCATAGAAAGGAAAATAAATGCTCTTATTTTTACATTGGTAGAACTAATTTATTGAATAATTCACATTTCTGGAGTTTGCAAAATCACTAAAAGTTTTTAGTTTCCAATTTCAGTAACTCTAAGGTGTTCAAATCCCTGGTCTTATTCATTGTTTTTAAAGAAAAAAATAAACCCATATTTGTTCTTTTGGATCACAAATACAGTATTTGAATTAAAGCCTCAATAGTATCTTGTATTATTTGCTTGTTTGGAATTAAATCTCATTTTTGGATTTCTAGGGTGAAGATTCAATTTCTTCATAATCTTAGAGATTATATTAATCTCTAAGTTTTAATGTTTTAAAAAAAGCAATACACTTTACAAATATCCACAAAAGTCACCTGTTCACATTTAGCAACAAATTAATCATTTTCATCATTTCATTAAAAATAGTATTATACTTCCAATAACACCATGTGGTTTCACTCTGCCTAAATAAATGATAAGGTTAGTGTAGGTACTTTAGATTTTCTATATAAGGGTTTTATATTCAGTGCTCATTGTTCATCAACAATATACATGATGCTAAGACAGTGTTCTGCATTTGTGTCACATTTATTTTCATTTCCTAGAACTAGTGTTTATGACTCTCGAGCACGGGAGAGATTGCGCCAGATTGAAGAGCAGAAAGCATTGGCATTGCAGCTTCAAAACCAGGTAAAACAAAAAAGGGGGGTAAGATTGTAACTAAATAGCACATCCAAGTTGCATCTAATTTGGAAGATTACCTGGATTTGGGATCAGAGTTGGAATTGCAAGATGTTATGATAACGTAGCGTAGAACTTTCATTGTGTGATTAGTCTATGTGCTTGGTCTCTCCAGATGGTTCTACTTAGTGAATGTAGACAAATAGTAGTTTTCTTTATCCCACTTATTCTAAAGTTCTGTTTTCCAGAGACTTCAGGAACAGGAACATTCAGTACATGATTCAGTAGAACTACATCTTCGTGTACCTCTTGAAAAGGAGATCCCTGTCACGATTACCCAAGAAACAGAAAAGAAAGGTCATAAATTAAGTGATAGTGAGGATGAATTTCCTGAAATCACAGAGGTAAATTATGTACTATGGATTCTTGTGCTAGCAAGTGTGTTTAGAAAAAATACTTCGGAAGAATTTCAAACAGAAATAATAGAACACCTGGCATTTAAAGTATGCATTGTATTGCATACACCTGCTTTCATTTGTATTACCAATCTTGGCTTTGTTTTTAAAGGATTATTGAAAATCAAGGAAAGAATTGTGAGTGGTTATTCATGACTTCAGTGAAAAACCATTTAATAAATTTGTGTTTTATGTACATTTTCACTTTTAATGCACATGTACAGTAGTTTGACATTAGATAGTAAGTTGAAGCCTACTATTTTTTAAGGAATAAAAAATCAGTAAAATATATTAAAGTCTGTGCATTTGTTTTAATGTTTATTTTTGAGAGTACATGTATGCACGCACAAGCTTGGGAGGGTCAGAGAGATGGGGACCGAGGAGCTGAAGTGGGCTTTGTGTTGACAGCAGAGAGCCCAGTGCGAGGCTCAAATTCACAAACCATCAGATCATGACTGAGGCTAGGTTGGATGCTTAACTAACTGAGCGACCCAGGCGCCCCAGAGTCTTGGTACATTTTAAGATAATCTGTTCCTTGACTCATTCTTCTGTTTAAAAAAACTATCGTATAGCTTGTAAGTGGAACACATTCATTATAGTTTTGCTGGATTCCATAATTTACATTTTAAAAACCCAAATTTTTCTAGGAAAGTGTCTGAAAGACACTACCTTTATCCCCTGCTACCTATTTGTTAAGAAATTGTGTGGGCTAAAGATATGAAGCATAATTAGGTCCTTTTGTGGACTTAGAAAATTTGATAGCAGAAGGTTATTTCAGACTTACGGAATAAAAGGAAGAAGGGTCTGAAATGTTGTGCTGCAAATAAGAAGGAGGAACAAGATGGAATGAAAGGAGTTAACCCAGGACATTACTGGAAGGAATAGAAACCAACATGTTAAAAGTAAACAGTTGATTACTGATACAGTTTGGGGATTATACAGGGTTTGGTGAGAAATCTAGCGTGTCTTATAGCCATGTACACTTCATCTCTGGTACTTCTTGGTTCCCTAGGAAATGGAGAAGGAAATAAAAAATGTATTTCGTAATGGGAACCAAGATGAAGTTCTGAGTGAAGCATTCCGCTTGACCATTACACGCAAAGATATTCAAACTCTGAACCATCTGAACTGGCTCAATGATGAGGTAATCTTGCATATATTTTTATATTCAAATAGTAAGCATTATGTGGAAACTAAGTCAAGGTGTTACCCCACTGTTTCTTGAGGTATGGTACTCGGATGATCAGCTCTCTTAGGTTTCTCCATTCTCCCAAATAATTATGAGACAGTGTGGTGAAGATAGGCATTTTAGACAAATACCTCAGTTTATTTCTTATGTACTTTCAAGTTTGAGAACTGCTGATTTTACCTTTTTATGTATGGACAGTTTAGACACTGAGGAAGAGGACATTCATTCTCACTCTTTTTAAGGCACCTATCTGGCAGTTCATCTACTGAGCAAATATTTAATAGCTGACTATGTTGTAGCATGAAGGAGTACTCTGGGATTTCCATCAGCGATTCCAGTTCTACTTCCTTTTTTTATCTTTACTTGTTCTAGATCACTTAGGTTATGAAAGATAAGCTTTCCAAAGTAGACTGCACTTGTATATGATATATATATTTTGGAAATGTTTATTTTTGAGAGAGAGTGTGCAGGTAGGGGAGGGGCAAAAGGAGGGGGGCACAGAGAATCTGAAGCAGGCTCTGTGCTGACAGAAGAGAGCTCAATCTGGGCTCAAACCCACGAACTGAGGTCATTACCTGAGCTGAAGTTGGATGCTTAACCGACTGAGCCTCCTAGACACCCCCATGATATTTTTAAACTTAGAAAAAGCTGTCTTATTAAATATTTGATGTACCAGGTTGAAAGAAAGCTGTGGCTCTCAGCTTCTGCTAATAATTTTAAGTAGATGAACTACACTATAGTCTTTAAACCAGTCTGCCCCCTATTCTTAAATTTGTAGGAGCCTATTTTATTTCAGAGGGTTATTTTCATGACAGAAGAAGAGAACTGGGTTGGGTTTTTTCCCTGAGTAGCTTCTTCTTTTCTTAGGCCCAGAAGAAGCATCCCTGCCTGATATTTTGGCTGTATTCGAAACTTCACAGCTGTGGGAGATTTGTAGAAACTTAGTATAGTATGCATTAGATATTCTA
The DNA here is from genome assembly GCF_006229205.1 of Suricata suricatta. Lineage (NCBI taxonomy): Eukaryota > Metazoa > Chordata > Mammalia > Carnivora > Herpestidae > Suricata > Suricata suricatta. The sequence continues at coordinate 65,476,490 of NC_043709.1, forward strand.
GATACCAAAGTCTTGTCTTATATGCTTATGATTTCTAAATAATAATATTGGCTAATATCTCTTGAGCATTTATCTCCTGCTAGGTGCTCTTGTAAGTGTTTATGTGTTCTAGTCATATAATAGTCACCACAAACCTTGGAGAGGTATATATACTGTAGTTTAATCATCTCTATTTTATAGATGAGGAAACAAAGCATGGAAAGATTAAGAAACTTCTAAAGTTATATGGCTAGTAAGTAGCAGAGCCAGGATTTAGACCCAAGCATTGGGTCTTATGTCTAATACTGTACTGCCTCAAAATCTTCAATTGGATTCTGTCTTAGGATTAGATGTATTGAATTTGAGAGCCATGTGTCATGCCCAGGGTGTTGATTTTCTTTAGGGCCAGCTGGACTAGCCCCATTCTTTTTGCCAAAGGTCAATTTCTAAAATACAAATTTCAGAAGTTCATCACTCCTTGAACAATATCTTTGACCAAAAATGTTAAGGAAGATACAGTTTAATATTGTCTTGCTTTAGGGTAAACCACCCTTACCCAGAATAGTGATATTAGAACATTATATCAAATAACAGGAAAAAAAAAAAGAGTTCATCAAATCATAGGGCAAAATGGAAATCAAGGACAGTCAAAAGTATGCACCAATTAAATGTTTTTGATTTGAAGACATTAATCTATGTTTTCTTGCCTTTTTTTTTTTTTTTTTTTTTTTTTTTTTTTTTT
>NC_043709.1:65477310-65480398 GCF_006229205.1 Suricata suricatta
TTTTTTTTTTTTTTTTTTTTTTTTTTTTTGCCTACTACTACTAACTGGGAAGGGGTCAGTTACTCTATTGGGCTTGTAGCTCATTTGTTGTAAATAATGCAAAACCTCCTAGAGGGCAGCAATGAGTCAGGTATGAGCTGAGTCCTTGCTATTTACTGTGGCAGTTACTTCAGCAAGATCCCTTACAGAGGTGACATTCATCAGGACATATTTTCCATTCCCTCGGCCCATCAAAGGTTGGGTTTTTAGCAAGCAAAGTTAATGGAAATTACATTATTTAGAAGAGTGCAGGAGAAGGAAAGATTCCTTGTCTATTTTATCTCTGCCACACCTACCCATAACTTGTGTAGGGAGTGCTTGCTAGAATAATGTTAACCTTGAAAGCAGGTACCAATTCACATGTCCGTGTTGAAGATAACTATTTTGAAAAGCACCATTTTCAAAGTACTGTATTTTTCAGGCTTTCAAAGTTACTGCTCTTGAGAAGCCAACATTCTGATGAGGAATTAGTAGATATCCTTAAGTATTCATATTCATTTAAAAATAAGTAATTCTCAGTTTTCTTTTGCAAGTAATTTGTCCTCTCTTCAATCCTATTCTTCCCTAAAATAGATATTTTCATTATAAACATTTCTCTTCTTTCTGTATTGCCTATCACTTTTATAGACTGCTTTAAATATTTCTCCAAAATAAGGTAACTGATATAATATTCTTACCATTTTATAGACAAGGAATATAGGGTCCTAGAAGTAAAAGGGATCAGATTTAGTTAAGGAAAATAAAATCCAAAAGTCCTGTATTTGGAAAATGTACAGAAAGCCACTAAGCTACCCTTTCTCTGATCTCTTTACTAAAAGAAGAGTTGGCTACATTACCTGTTCATAAAATAACAGCTTTTAAACATATTTTCATGCATGGATTTATGTACAGATGAATAGTTAAATTCTGTTTAGCTTCAGAGGACTAACAAGTGACAGGATTGACATTTTAGTTCACTATAAGAAAATGAAACTTCTTGAAAATGGAATGTGGGAACTGGCTGCCTTTGTAAAGAATACAAAAGGAGGCTGGAAGGCTGATGACACCAGGGACATTGTAGGTGATTTTCATACTGGGTCTGGCAATTAGTTATGAATAGAAATATCTAAAGGAAGGAGGTCAGGGTTAAGGAGAGGAAGAATTAGTTGCAAAAGTAGATTGAAAATCACAGTCAAGAAATGAAATATTTTTTAAATTTTTTAAATATTTATTCATTTTAATATAATTTATTGTCGAGTTGGCTAACATACTGGTTTGCCTCCTTCCCTCTCTGTTTGTAACTACTTTTTTCCCCTTCCTTCCTCCATGGTCTTCTGTTAAGTTTCTCAAGTTCCACATATGAATGAAAGCATATGATATCTTTATGTTTGAGAAAGAGAGCAAGCGAGAGAGCTCACAAAGTGGGAAGGGGCAGAGAGAGAGAGGGAGACCTCAAATCTGAAGCAGGGTTAAGGCTCAAGAGCCGTGAGATTATGACCTGAGCCAAAGTCAGATGCTTAACCGATTGAGCCACCCAGGTGTCTCAGAAAGAAAATATTTTTAAATGGATGTCAGCACTAAAAATTATTTGTTGATTCCTGGCGATTGATTTAGATAACTTCTGTAATTAAGTGGTGTGATGTTTGTGCTTTATGGCCTGGTGATTCTATTTCTTAGAGGGCTTAAGCATTGTTTTATAAGGCATCAGATAAATTTAGAAATACATGGAAATTATTTAGGCATACAAGTAAATGGATCTGACTTCTGCTTCTGGTCATGATAAAATAAAATAGATGAGGTTTATACTTTCAGTTTATCTAGAAAACTAAACGAAACATGAAACAGTAATTTTCAGATGGTAGATAACAAGATCCCTGAGAGAAGGAAGATGAAAAGGATGAAGCTGATGATTTCCCCACCTTACTAGGGTGGTATGTTAAGGGTATAGAGCTGGAAGAACTGGCAGTATCTGACAGTCTTGCCAAGTGGAGGAGACAATTCAGATTTCAGGGAGGTGAAAGTGGCTAAGGCCTGTAAAGTAAAATACTGAAAGGGGGGTTGTTGCACAAAGAGAAAGTCCCAGAGATGTGGAGTGGCCCCCTCAAATCTTCGGCTGAGCACTGATCTGTATGTATGTAGAAAGAAAGTACCAGAGGCTGGGGAAAGAACCCCCAGAAGGAAGGAATCAGAACAAACCTCAGAGCTAATAACACAGGTGTTTAGAATAGTTCATATTCCAACCAGTTAGAGTGGAAAGGTCATGAGGCACTGAAAAGAGACCTCAAAAGGATATTATCTCAGGAGTGGTGCCAAACTGGCCCTAGAATAGAGAGCACTCTGGATCTATGGCAGTAAAGTTAAATATATGTCTTAAAAACTTGTAAGTGATTTGGATGACTTACCTGTATCACAGAACAAAAGCCCAAACAATATTTAAAGGAATACAAACATATTCTAGTAACAACAAAACCAAGTAAGATGAAATCACAATGTTTGGCATCCAATAAGATATTACCAGGCATATAAGATAGAAGGAAAATGCAACTTATAATAAAGGGAAAAAGTTACTGGAAATACCCAGAAATGACAAAAATGATAAAACTAGCTTACGTTGGCAGGATATTAAAAGGGATATTATAAATACATTTCATATGTTCAGAAATTTAGAGGAAGATTCACATTATGGTGAGAAAAATGCAAGATTTAAAAGAAGACCTAAATTGAACTTACAGGGATGAAAAATACAGTATCTGAAATAGAAAATATATGAAGTAGGTTTAATAGTAGATTGGACATTACAGGAGAAAAAGTAGTGAATTAGAAGATAATGGCAACAGGAACAATCCAAATGGAACAAAAGGCTGAAGAAAGATGAGTATCAGCTGTGGAGCAGTATCAGGTGGTCTGAGCATGTAATTAGAGCCTCAGTTCATGTCTTCTGCCCATTTCTTCACTGGATTATTTGTTTTGTGAGTGTGAAGTTTGGTGAGTTCCTTGTACATTTTCGATATTAGCCCTTTATCTGATATGTCATTTGCAACTATCGTTTCCCATTCTGTCGGTTGCCTAT
>NC_043709.1:65480498-65510801 GCF_006229205.1 Suricata suricatta
CCCATTGAGGATGATATTAGCTGTGGGTTTTTCATAGACTGCTCTTATAATGTTTAGGTAAGTTCCTTCTATTCCGACTTTCTCAAGGGTTTTTATTAGGAAAGGGTGCTGTATTTTGTCAAATGCTTTTTCTGCATCTATCTCAGAAGGAAAGATGGGATGTAAGTGGTATCAGAAAAAAATGTTTGAAAATATAATGGTACATTTTCCAAATTTGGAAACTTAAACACTGACAGATTCAGGAAGTTCAGCATACCCCAGGTAGAAGAGATACCACACCAGAAAGTATAATAATCAAGTTGCTGAAAAGCAGTGTAAAGAAAAACATAATAAAAGCAGCCAAAGGGAAATAGATACCTTATGTACTAGAGGGATATATAATATGTTTCTGACAGAAATATGTGTAGGCCAGAAGACAATGTAGCTACATTTTTAAGATACTGATGGAAAGGGGTGCCTGGGTGCCTCAGTCAGTTAAGCATCTGACTCTTGATTTCAGGTCAGGTTATGGCCTCACGGTTTGTGAGTTTGAGCCTCGCACTGGGCTCTGCATTGACAGTGCAGAAGCTGCTTGGGATTCTCTCTCTCCCTCTCTCTCTGCACTCCTGCTCATCAAAAAATAAACTTTAAAAAATTTTAAGAAAAAAATACTGAAGGGAAAAGAAAACTTGTCAACTTACATTTTGTACCCAGCAAATATATCTTTCAAAAAACAAGGGTTTACTTTTTTCAGACAAACAAATGCTGAGAGAATGCATCACTAGCAAACCTGTATTATAAGAAATATTAAAGGATATTTTTCAGGCAGAGGAAAACTATGAGGTGGAAATTTGAATCTATACAAAGGAATGAAGAGCAGTGAAAATGTCCTCATTTTTATATCTCTGTAAGAGGGTTGACTAGGTAAAGCAGAAATAAGACCATGTATCGTGGGATTTAGAATATAAAATATGACAATCATAATACAAAAGGGGGGAAGTGAAAGTACAAACTGGTGTGAGATTTTTACACAGTATGTGAAGTGGTATAGTTATATGAAAATAGATTGTCATAAGTTAATGACCTATATTAAAAATCCTAGAGCAACCACTAAAAACAAAAAGTTAATAAGCAAATAGTGAAGATAAAATGGAATAAAGATAATCCAATGGAAGGCAGGAAAAGAAGAAAAATGATACAAAGAACAGACCTAGCAATATCAATAATCACATTAAATGTAAATGATCTCACCCAGCATGCCCAATAGAAATATAATGTGAGCTACATAGGTAATTAAAAAAAAACTTTTTTAATGTTTATTTATTTTTGAGAGAGAGAAAAAGAGCATCAACAGGGGAGGGGCATAAAGAGAGACACACAGAATTGGAAGCAGGTTCCAGGCTCTGAGCTGTCAGCATGGAGCTTGACATGGGGCTTGAACTCATAAACCACGAGATCATGACCTGACCTGAAGATGGACGCTTAACCAACTGAGCCAAGTGCCCCTTAAATTTTCCAGTAGTCACACTGAAAAAAGTAAAAAGAAACAGGTAAAATTAATTTTAATAATATATTTTACTTAACATGATGTATGTAAAGTGTGTCATTTTGGTGTGTAGTAAATATTAATATTATTAAAGAGATATTTTTACCTCACCTTTAAAATGTCATCTTTGGGGCACCTGGGTGGCTCAGTCATTTGAGCGTCAGACTCTCAGTTTCGGCTCAGGTCATGATTCCAGGGTTGGGATATTAAGACCCACATCAGGCTCTGCTCTAAGAGTGGAGCATCCTTAAGATTGTCTCTCCATTTGTCCTTCTGTCTTGCTCACATGCAGGTGTGCGGTCTCTAAAAAAAGCAGAACTGTAGCAAGAAAGAAACCCATTTTGTTTTATTATTTATTTCAAATATCCTGTTTTTGCTTATTTATTTATTTATTAATCTCTATACCTAACGTGGGGCTCAACTCATGACTCTAAGATCAAGAGTTGTGTGCTCTTCCCACTGAGCCAACCAGGTGCCCCAAGAAACCCATTTTAAATGTGAAGACACAGGTTAAAATTAATAAAAGGATGCAAGTACTAGTCAAGAGAAAGAAGAAGTATAACTTTATTAATATATCAAATAGATTTCAGAGCAAGGAATATTACCAGTGACAGGCATTTTGAAAGGAGTAGGTTCTTCAAGAGTACTTAACCTAGATATGTACATACCTGGTAATAGAACTTCAAAATATATGAAGCAAAACTGGTAGAACTGAAAGGAGAAATAGATAAATCTATAATTACTATTGGAGAGTTCAGCATCTCAACAATCAATAGAAGAAGTAGAAAATCATTAAGGATATAAAAAGCCAAAGTAGGGGCACGTGGGTGGCTCTGTCGGTTGAGCATGTGACTCTTGGCTTCAGCTCAGGTCATGATCTCGCAGCTTCTTGGGTTCGAGCCCCGCGTTGGTTTCTGCGCTGGCAGCATGGAGCCTGCTTGGAATTCTCTCTCCCTCTCTCTCTGCCCCTCCTCCATTCATGTGTCTGTCTCTCTCAAAATAAATAAAACTTAAAAAAAAACAACAATGCCAGAATAGCTTCCCAAATGCATGTGGGTAGGAAACACTTCCTCCTCTACACAGCATTAAATATGCCTTATCCCATGTGGAGAGACAGGATAATGCTGCATTTCTGGTCTCTTTATTTTCCCTCCAGGACCCTGTCTTCCTATCATCACTTACTGATAATTTTCATGGATGAATTGGGAAAATAGCAAGCAGACATGTCTTTTTTAAATTTTTATTTGCAAACCTCATTAGTTATTGTCAGTTATTTCCAAAGTGCAAAAGCATTAGACCTGTTGGAAATCTTCCTAGGTAGGGAAACACCATAAGGAAAAGACTTAGCGTTTATGGGGAGTGAGGAAGTACAGGAGAATTAAGGTGGAATCTGTATAGCAGAGTGACTACACTGATGACAAAGCTAGTTACCCAGGCAGACTAATTACCTATTTTGTTAAGTCTCATCTTTGAAAGGAAAGAAATGTTTTTCAGCTATTCTGCATCACAATAGCCTTGTGTATAGAGAAGATAGTCTTATTTGATTGCTAGTAGGGAGTAAGACTTAATAAGGGATATAGTAACATCATCTGACTTCTAATTGCAGAATCAGCATCTGAAATCAGAGCATATAACTCTGCCTAGCATTCTGACTTTTCCAACAAAAGTGGAAATGGAGAATTAGTAGTGATCATAGCTTCCTGGTTGTTTTGAAGAAGCCATTAAATTTAAGTGATGCTCAGTAAAGAGACCAAAACATGTAATGTAAAACATTAAGCCCAACTAGCCAAGCCTAGCACAGGGAATAGGTTTTCGTTAGGGAATAAAAACTTATTCCATAAGAACAGGAAAGAAACTAGGCAAAATGAGATAAATTAGTTAAGTGACTATGATGTGTTTACCATACACAGTATACTCTTACATGAAGAAAAGAGTGACCAGATTGGAAATTTTAGTGATTCTAAAATGACTCACTGGTAGATTCCACATCGTTATAGTTATCTCTTAAAAGTGTTTCTTAAAAGAACTAGTCCTTTTTGATAAACCAGGGATTTATACAGGGTCATAGGGAGAATAGTAATTGTAGTTATGACACTCCATAAAAATGGGTGTTGTCTGCCTTTGTCTAAAACTTTAGCAGTAATTCTAATAATTTGTTACTTGAATTTGCATGTGAGAAAAATCCTTGGTACATGTTCACAGTGAGGGATGCAATACACAGAGTTTACCAGAAGTCCACCTTCTGTATTAATTAGGTTAGATCTTAGGAGTGAATGACCTGACTCATAAGTGCTGCTGCTTGGCTAGTCTTTGTGGTTTGTGGTTGACAAGGATAGATTTAATTTAACCATCAGAACAGGGAGGTCAAAGTGAAAAGGTAGAGAAGCAAAACAGGGAAAATGACTACCCTCCCCCCGCACCCCCAACTTGCCTTGATCTTGCTTAGGAGCACTGTTAAGCCCAGGACTTTCAGAACATTTTCTAAAACGGTTAAAAAGGTTTACTGTGTAAAATTGGGAAAGGTTAAAAGTTAAGATATTATTGTTATTGAGATGTTTTACTTCTAAATGGATGAGAAAACAGTAGTTTGGCTGGTTTACTGGGCGAAAAGGAAGATACAAATAGCAATGGTCATTTATGTCATTGTGGTAAGATACAGGAAAGGATTGAGTCCTTAGTTTGAAAACATTGTAGGCTTTTCTTTTAAAGAGAAGCTATTCCAGCGTCAGCCTGGCAGCTCTTCAAATAAAATCACAAAGGAACAAGACACTATAAACAACAGTCCCACCCCCCCAAAAAGCACTGCATAGACAAGCAGGCGCTCATGGCCAAGGCTGTGAAGGCAGCAGGAAGGGCAGCCCCTTGGTCACTGGAGCCGCAGCAGGCATACAGACAAGTGTGGGCCCCAAAAAGTGTGACAAGTGGACCAACACTGGCAGTTGCCCCTACACACTGGTATATTGGCAAGACAAAGAGCACAGGGCTGATTTACTACTTCCAGCCTCTTATTTCAAGGGGGAATTCAAGATCTTCTGGAGCTAAGAGAGTCTTGTGTACAAAAAAGCTCTCACTATAGGAAGGGAGAGACCTGGTCTTCACAAAACACAAGCAAATGACCTATCACTGCTTCTCTTTCATCTTAAACACTATGATCCCTTCTCTCATTTCTTTTTCCTTCATCTTCAGTCCTCCTCTGTGAGATGACATGTAGGATTCTTTTTGTTCTCTAACTCCTAGCTTGTTTTATTTGGTATAATTGTGTCTTGGCTGAACTATTACAATTTTCCTCATTTGGACAGAGTAATAGCTGAAACACTGAGGAAACTTGGATCTCTATTCTGCCTCAGATGTCAGATTATGCATCCTCAGCTAATGGGAAGGAACACTGAGGCCACTAAGCTCCCTCCTACTGGGATACAGGGGAAATGAAAAGGGCCCAGATCACTCCTTAGAGCTAATTGACCAGCTGACTTTGCAGGAGGCCATTTCCCTCGCAGTGGACAGACCCTGGTTGCGGGCAGAACTGAAGCGATGGAAGGGGGAATCTCAAAGGATTTAGACAATGTGCTATTCTGATCATTAGGTCTGTGTTCTTCTTAAGCTAGTCGGTCTTCAGCTTTATAGTCCACACTCTTACAATAAAAACATAAAAATAAAAAACCTAACAGTCCAGACCATGTAAGTCTAATTTCATTGGTTTCTAGAACTTTTTCCTCCTAGGAAAATCATGGGTAGCATGGTACTCATTCATGTCATCCTTTTTATCAGGGTAATGATCCCAAAGGTGATGCTCCTCTAATGGACACCAAAGGGAGCTGTATCTCCATGGCTTTCATGTACTAGCCCTCCTTATCTCTGCCTGATTCTTTCCACCTCCTGCTTGAGTCCTTATTTCCTGAGAGTATATGACTTGTCTGCACCATGGAAGGTTTGACTTACAGTGAATGGCAGGTCATCTGCGTATTTATTTCACCTGTAACATAGCTAAGGCTGTGGGATGAGTAGAATACCAGAGGAATCAATCCCTTGTTGATTTTCTCTCTCTAGAGAATGTAGTTTATAGCCTAGAAATCTGTGCCTATTGGGCAGGTCTTCCTGCATTCCTGGCTCCCTTTCACAGGTCTAGAATCATCCTTAGCACCATTATCCTTGGGGGCAGAATTAGATTGAAAGCCTCAATTTGAGAAATCTGTGATCCTAATTATGTTTTGATGCATTATCCTTATTTAAAATAACTGAGCTCCTGTTATCTATTGGGTATCACACGAGGCAGAGGATTAGCCACAACCCAAGTCCTCTGGACCTGCTGGGCCTGTTGCTCAGTCTTCAGAGATGCAGGCAGAACAGTGTCTTTGTTCAGCCCTACTCTTCCCTCCCACCCCCACCCTCAGAGCTCTGCTTCAAGGCAAATGTGGTTTCCCTGCAACTGCCTAGGTGTCCACTTCTATAGGCCCTTTCTCTAGTCTAGACCATGTTTTGGTGTGTTCCTGGCAGTGTTCCCTGCTGCCTACCCAGTATGTAGTTGCCTACTGTTGGGCAGTAGCTCACTGCTCTGGCATCCTAGTGTGTAAATATTTGTCAAAGGACAGGGGCGTTTTCCCATTCCCCAAAAAGCATTCTGAAAAATGTGCCTGTTTTCTTAGTCATATTTCCAAGTTGTGGATCAGTTAGCCCATTCATTCCTTGCAGTTGACAGACACTGGCCTGGCCTTAGCTGGCCACATAAAGTAAGTATGCAGTAACTTCCGGCATGTAACTTTCAGGCTTTAGTACCAAGGAGTCTTGGACCCACAGGAACCATAGTCTGACACAGTCAATATTAGAGAATATATTGTTTCATTAACAGAATCATGTATCTTCCATAATAAGCATTTAAATTTCTTTCACTCATACTTGCTATTGGAGACATAAATAAAATCAACAAAAATGAGAAAGCTAACCATATAGACTCTGGAGGATAACTTAACTCTTCATATTTATGACTGGATTCTCAGGTCTCATGTAATGTAGGTTTTTATACAACATCCATGTCTGCTTCTATAAAGGTACAGTGCTGAACTACTGTTAGTTTGGAGGTGTTTTTCCCAGTACAGTTGATGATTTATCCTGTCACCCAGTTCTAATTGAGACCAAAGCAGTTTGCCTCTGCAAGATGGCTTATTAGGCTGAAAAGGCAGTCTTCAGCCATGGAACAGTTTTTTCTTTGTGTAAAATCAGGTGAACCACATGTAAGGATCGAACTGTTAGTCTTACTTTATTCTACTAGACTGTGAGCTCAGGATTTATTTAAGTTGCTCATCCAGTCACTGTAGATTAAAGTAACTACTGATGTGTCTTATCAAACTGCTTGGCTGCTGCTTTTTCTTTTCTCTTAAGTCTCACCTTCTAGCACCCCTTCCTCTTCACTCTCGTTTTTTGACCCAATCCTCAGTCTTTCATAGATCTGACTAGCATACACCCATATGGATCCTCAACCCCATAATGTGTGTGTGTGTGTGTGTGTGTGTGTGTGTTGTGTGTTCAGTTTTTCTGTTTTCACTGTTTACAAGCATCTCAGCCCTCCAGAATTTGATATAGGAGCATGAGCCTGTTGGGTGTTGAAGTCTTAATTGATTAGGAAACAATAATATATGCTGTGCAATACAGCAACTGCTTTTCCTCATATAATACAACTGTTTTGAAAGCACTGAATATCTATTATAATATATAAATTTCTTCCCACAGATCATCAATTTCTACATGAATATGTTGATGGAGCGAAGTAAAGAGAAGGGATTACCAAGTGTGCATGCATTTAATACCTTCTTTTTCACTAAGTTAAAAACAGCTGGTTATCAAGCAGTGAAACGTTGGACAAAGAAAGTGGATGTGTTTTCTGTTGACATTCTTTTGGTGCCCATTCACCTGGGAGTGCACTGGTGTCTTGCTGTGAGTACCTTTCCTTTAATCAAATTTAAAGGAAATCTACATAATTATAGAATATACAGAGTAGTGAGTAGTAATTTTACATTCTCACTGGATGGTTGTGAGAAAGAATAGTGTATTTAGTTGGCTGAAAACTGGATAGATCAATGAACTTCCTGTCAAGAGTGGGAGATACTTAGACTTTGAAGAAAGTTGTGGAATTTCCTTTTCTGGAAATATTTAAAAGGGAGTTGTAAGTCTAAACAGCCTCAAGGCAAGGCATGGGGAGAAAAAGTGACTTTTTATGATGCTGCCAACTCAGATTCTGTAACTGTTGTTTTCTGCGTAATCATGATTTGAATACTTGGTAATTTAATACTTTTTATGACCCTAAGAACATGAATACACTAGCTTAACATATTAATAAAAATACAAAAGTTATTTCACAATTTATTTTGAGTTACATTTTAAAAGCATAAAACCAAAGAGAAATTCTCCACATAAAGACAAAACCCCAAATCTTTTACCATCTTTCTGAAACTGTGCGGAAATGATCTCATGTCTCTGAAGAGCATGTGTGTCTTCACTGTTGTCTGCATTGCAGATGAAGAACCTACACACTAGAAAAAGATTTCAGGGCCATTAATGAGGCCACCATAGTTCTCTGTAAATCTCCTTCTTTCTCACAGCTGATAAGCATGGTATAATGCAAAGTATCAGTTAAGCTTGTTGTGATTTCACAAGAAATCTGGCAGAAGTTTCCAAATTCCAGGGGAGGGAAAAGCTGAGAAACTACTTTTCTTCATTTTATAAACACAAGATTTTTTATTCCCAGGTTGTGGACTTTCGGAAGAAGAATATTACCTATTACGACTCTATGGGCGGGATAAATAACGAAGCCTGTAAGACCCTGCTGTAAGTAGGCAGTTGAGGACAAAAGAGTTGGTGTTGGGGCATATGTTGTGTTTTTCCAGCTTTTGAACTCAGTTCTTTGATACCTTCAATGGAGTGATTAATAAAGGAAATCTTCATATTAAGAATGGATATTTTATGTCTGAGTAAGTAAAGTTTAATAGTAATATAATAGTACCCCAAATATATGGGACAACTATTGTCCCAGTGCACTAAAATAATCAATGAGTCATTATATACATATAGATATAGAAACTACTTAAAAATCATCTAATCTACCCTCCTAATTTTTCAGATGAAGAAACCAAGACCTACAGAGGTGACTTTGATATGCTCAGGTCCTACTAGTTAGTAGCTCAACTGGGAACCAGAATGCAAATCTCTTTACACCCTTTATCTGTTTCTCTTTCCAAAATGTCTATTCCTCACTGTACCACTGGACCACTCTGGTGGCCAGGAGGAGGTAGGTTCCAGAATGGTGAACAGTTTGAACTTAAGGAGAGTGCTGTGTGTGAGATATACACTCATCAACTTGTGATTTGGATTGAATTTTCACACAGGAGAGTCAAAACTAGAAATGCTGAATAAATGCCTTGATATTGCTATAGAAACCTTCTTCCATGAGATCGAGTTCTAAAGGACAATATAAACCAAGGAAAAGAATCAAAACTCATTCCTCAGGAGGAACAATAGGTAGAAGGAACCTGGGTGTCAGAGGCAGAGGTCATGTTTCTCTTGGGTTGCCAGGGTGGGCATGAATTATGGGAGTTGCAGAGAAAGCTGAGGAGTCCAATGCTTCCCTGCCCAGCATTATATATTGTTTTCCTCAGAAGTACAGACAAAAACCCTTTCTAAGGATTGTTAGCCCCATTCTTAGGGTGGCAGCTGTCATCACTGTTTCCCATAGCTCATCTCATTCTCTCCCGATGCCTTTAGCCAATACCTAAAGCAAGAAAGCATTGACAAGAAAAGGAAAGAGTTTGACACCAATGGCTGGCAGCTCTTCAGCAAGAAAAGCCAGGTACATTTCATCTTGATGAGGTAGAAATCCTGGGAAGGAGAGGGTTTTACTGCTTGATTCCCAGGGACATTTTATCTTAGTATCTAGCGTGACTTCAGCTTGATGGAATAAGCTCTGTCTGTGGGAAAACTGGTAATGTTTCTCTTATGCAGAACTAGGTTTTCTAAATCTCCCCTAGTTTGCTGATCTTTGCACTCTTGTGGTAAATGTTTGCTGATTGTTTGGCCCTTGTGGGAGGGACTAGTCTTTATATCCTTTCACATCCTTGGGTGTCATGGAAATGTAAGATAGTCTCCTGTGTAATTAACATGAAGATAAATATTATGAAGAACTGACTGAGATGCTGTATTGTTTTCTCTGAGCCTCTGTTGTTCTGGGTGGTGCACTTAGGGTCATCTCTTCAAAATTCAGGGAAACCTATAATATTTATATTCTTATTTACTATCTAATAAGGAAAGAAGCTTGGAGCAATGTCACCATTTCGTTTTTTGTCTTTCAGGAAATTCCACAGCAGATGAATGGAAGTGACTGTGGCATGTTTGCCTGCAAATATGCTGACTGCATTACCAAAGACAGACCAATCAACTTCACACAGGTGAGCTGAGTCTTCAGGAAGGAGCCCTGTGACCACCCTGTCTCCAGGCTGCCCGATAGATTTATTTTCATCCACTTGCTCTGCTTAGGGGACTCTGCCACTGGCTCATAATACTGCCCGTACCACATCACAAGAAAAAGAAGGATAGTGATAGGCCACATCCTGGGTTACCTTACATCACATATTATAGTCAAGGAATCCTGGTCAGTAGCAGATTCTTCTCTGCCTCTCTCCCCCACCTACCTCAAATCCTATAGGAAACTGAGAACTGGGACCAGAGCAAGTTTTCTTCCTTTTCTTCTCATTTGGTTAGCAGTCAGGTTTTGGAACAGGCCACACCTTGAACTCCTAGTGTATTTGTCATGCTGCCTTCCTCTCCTGCCCCTCACCCGATGCAGCTGACCTTTCTTCTCTTAGTTTGTGATTGTTTATTTCCATCCACATGGTCCTTCAGAGACCAAAGTGGATTGAGACTAGAGATTATGGTTTATTCTATGTTCTCCACTTTAAATTAATGGTTTTACCAGACTTTTCCACCATAGCCCTTGAGTGGAGTGGACTCTCGTAGTTCTTTTCCCTTAAGAAGTGAGTTTTTGATTTTCAGGCCTTAGACTCCTATCTTTTTCAAAGTTTAACAATAGAAGACTTGATAGACACCATTTTCAAAATTCTTAGAGAAATTTGGGTATAGCCTGGAGACTTCTGGCAATGCCCAGTAAACTTTGTAAGGCCACAACAATGGAAAATAGTAAGAGATAGCAGTAGAAAACAATAGAAAAAAAATTACTTGTAATCAAGAATTGAGCGATTTGAAAGACCGGAAATGCAACCAGAGCTCTTTTAGTTGTAAACCTTGAGAAGGAAAGAAAGGAGTATTGGGTTTGGGTAAAAACAATGAAAAAATTAAGTGTGTCTCTGTGTCCCTACAGCAACACATGCCATACTTCCGGAAGCGGATGGTCTGGGAGATTCTCCACCGAAAGCTCTTGTGAAGACTGTCTCAGTTAGCCGACATTGACCTTGCGGGGGACCAGCTCTTTGTTGTCTGTAGCCAGAGACTTTGGAGACAGCTGCTCCCAACCCTCTGTTCTTGTAAAGCCCTTGATCCTGGACCAGGCCCTGGCGAGATGCATTCACAAGCACATCTGCCTTTCCTTTTGTATCTCAGATACTATTTTTGCAAAGAAACTTTGGTGCTGTGAAAGGGGTGAGGGACATCCCTAAGCTGAAGAGAGAGACTGCTTTTCACTTCTTCAGTTCTGCCATCTTGTTTTCAAAGGGCTCCAGCCTCCTTCAGTCCCTAATTTGGGGGCTGAGAGAAGCTTGGACAGATTTTTGGTTTCATATAAACTCCTGTTAGGCCTTACTAAGAGGTAGGAAAGGGCACGGGCAAAAAAGTAGGGATGAAAACCACCAGCATATACACGCACACATTCATACACACAGGATTTTAATAAGTGTTGTCAGGAAAGTGACTGTAAACTGGACTTTGGGTCACATGCGTAAGTCCCTCCTCCAGGATTTCCCCTATTTATATGCCTCTTTGTGAAATCCATCTGCTTCTGTACAAGGCTATTTTATCATCTGTAGCTTTCTCCCATCCTGAGGCACAGCATATGAGCCCTGGGTAGACCCCAAAGTCCCAGGCAGTCCTTTCCTAAAAGCAGGGGTTTGCATGTGCTCACAACACATGATGTGGGGAAGACCCACCCAGGGAGCGGTTTAGTGGAGCAACAAAGGCACCACTTTTACTGCCACCTACTTCTGACCAAGAAGAAGGACCTCAGTCTTTAGCATAAAATTCCAGCATTGGATGAATGCAGGTCTAGTTTGGTCTGTGGCTAGTTAGTTTAAATATGTTTCTAACCACAGAGAATTTAATATATATATATATATATATATATATTTCACAGGGATACATGTTTTTTTAAAAGGCTGAATGTGTTCACCACGTTAGCCTGTAGATTTATTTCATTTTCCAAATTTAGCTCTAGCACGCACAGATCCCAGCCCCTATGTGTAGGGTGTTTGTGGACTTCCTAACAATATTTTGAGGCCTGAATGAACTTTGGCTTAGGGGTAGAGGTTACAGAGGGAGGCAAGATTTTCAACTGGAAAACGGGTGGAATTTGGACTGATCAACTTGAGACTAAAAAACCGCTATTCCTTTTGTTCTTTCTAGCATCCCCCCACCCTCCAAGCCCTCCTCAGGCTAGATAGTGAAACGATCCAATGCCAGTGTCATTTTGTACTTCAGCTCCAAAATAGGAACGTTTTATACTTTTTTCTGTATTGTAATAGGTAGTTTTGTATGAAATATTTTCTTCTTCCCTTGTACCCCATCCTTTCCAACATTGTGCTTTCTCTCTGGGCTTATTTGAAAATTTTACTCTGTTTTATACCAAGCTTGTTTAGTACATTTTTCTATGTTTTACCACAGGTTACAATTTGAAAAGAAAACTATTTTTTTTAAATAATCCATTGTTAACTGAATGTTACTGTTTCCACTCCAGCAACTAGATGTCCTACCTTTTTCATAACTGCCTGCCTTTTTGGGGAAGACCACCTTTTCTTTCTTTCCTTTCTTTCTTCCTTTCTTCCTTTCTTTCTGTGTTTTTCTATAGGAAATAAATAGCTTTCTATTTATGAGTTGCTGAGACCTTTCACATTCTCTGTTAGAAAGCTATGGTATGCAGGCTCATTGTAGGACTCCTGTATATGGATTCTTGGTACTTAATGTATTTCAGTGGCAACTTGAAAGGTGGCAATATGGTATAGGTTCAGATTATGAATCAAAAGACCTGAGTTTTTTCAGGTGCTCTTGTTATTGTCTGGGGGACTCAGAACAAGATAGTTCTCTGTATTTATTGTTTGTCCATTTAGATAACATCTGTCTTACCTTCCTCACAGACTTTTTGTACAGACCAAAGCAACAAATATTTATTGCCATGTATAACAAAATGAAACATGCGACAAAAGCACTTTGAAAAATATATAAGGAATTGTTGAGCCTGTCTGAACGTGGACCCCCTTTCTGACCAATGCATTTTTGTACAAGGGGACGTTAGTGATCCTGAGACCACCCTATATGGGTGGGCCAAGCTGAGACATAGGTTGTGGCCCAGGGTGGCTCAATGGGAACTACCCATTTGACTATATTTGGGTCTATATTTGACTTATGTAGTGGGCCATTTTTCCAGGGAGCTAGGCCACAAGATCAGGACTAGTATCTGGAAACGTAGTTTTTTCTTTATTTAAGGGTGGGCTTTGATGACCAGGGAAGGGAAAAAAGAGGTTCCTGCATTCCATGGCCAAGGGCATGCTACGAATATCTTACTTAATTGCTTTAAACTAAAGCCTATTGCTTTCTTTTTCTCCTGCCTTCCATTCTTCCCTGTGCTCAGTGCTGGTAATGAGCTACCTACCCTTAAAAAAGAATACTCGAGAGATGATGAACTCTATCTAGATATAGAGCCTTCAACAGAAACCAGTCCCAACAATCACTCCTGGACCCTGTGCAGAGAAAATCAGAACATTTGGGAATACATGGTCCAAGTTACGGAGGTTAGTTCTGTCCCGTTTGTTGCCAGGGACCCATTGTTGCTCCCGGGAGTCCTGTTCTTTTCCCTCTTCCTCTCCATCATGGAGCTGTGTGTAAATTGACTCCTCTGTATATGAGGTGCTTCATAGATCTCTGTGGTATTAACTTTTCTTTAGCCCCTATAATTGTGTAATTGTGCCACCATCTTCTACCTACTGCCCCTAGCATTGTTAGCCCCAAGTTTTAGTGTCCGGGGGCAGACACAGGTAACTTGAAAAAACACTGCCAGCAACCCCATCCCATAGTCTGTCCACCTGGTTTCACATGGCTTATAAAAGGCCGAGAGGAGAAGGAGAGGGTTCACTTAAGAGCACCAGCATTTTTAAAGTTTCAGCTTCTGGTCATTCTCCCATGCCATCCTCCCAGCTCTCAAGTATGTCTTGCCAGAGTAAGAGAGACAGATAAGTGATACTCAGACTTCGTCTTCTCCCGTGCTCCACATGAATGGGGCAAGATGAGGTGGAATATAGATTCAGACCCTGTTGGTGACTATATGCTGAGCTCCTGGGGAAGTTACCATGTTTCCTGCCCAGGAGGAACCTACCCGTAGCTTCAAATCCATTCTAAAATTTTGGAAGAGACAAGTAAGACTCAGCCAGCATCTTTCCTTATAGCCTAGGGCCTATTTCACCTGTGCTGAGTCCTAACATCTTATCTATATATTAAGAGCCCATGACTACCATTCCCAGCTTTAGAGATGAGGAAAGGCATAAGGGTATGTGGGGCCATGCTGTTCATCCACACACGAATCCCCTATGGGGTAGAAAAGAGGAACTAGAGGACTTTGAAGCAAAAAATAAACCTTACAATAATGTAAGTGCAGGTTGCCTCTCTGGTCTATCAGGGATAGGGTAGGGATAATTCTAATTATGAGTGTTTGGACCAAATATCTCAGGTCTTGTCAAAGTCTAAGATTCTGAAACGTTGAGGGCCATAATCCTGCTTGGAATAGAATTCAGTCAAGGTAGAGATTCAAAGTTTAAGGACAGTATGACTATGGCTTGGTCATAATAATAAGGCCCAGGTCAGAGTCTTCTCCTCGTGGAACAAATCATAGCTATTGCCTTTTCTCCATTCTCAGCCGACGAGTAGCCGTCAACTGCTTGACTCCTGGAGAATATCCTTCCACTCTGCAGAACAGGAGTGTCCAGAAGGGAAAGTTTGAGAGAGAGAGGTACAAGGAGCCCAGAGTCTTCATTCTGCTGGGCACCCTTCATTCAGTTTACTCCTGTGTTCCTTTCACAAGTACCTATAGAGCACACACACCCGAATCCCAATCTACCTAAAGCCTTCCTTGATCATATTATCATAAAATCTCTCACTAGACAGTTGCAGCCCTTATAATCAGAAATTGATATAACTCTACATGGTATTTGTATTGTAATCTTTTTTTTTTAATTTTTTAATGTTTATTTTTGTGTGAGAGAGCAAGCATGAGCAGGGGAGGGGCAGAGAGAGAGGAGACACAGGATCCCAAGCAGGCTCTAGGCTCTGAGCTGTCAGCACAGAGTCCAAAGTGGGGTTTGAACTCACCACAAGATCATGACCTGAGCTGAAGTCGGATGCTGAACCAACTGAGCCACCCAGGCACCCCTGTAATCTGTCTTTTACATCAGGACTGGACTGAGACCATCGCCACAGAGGCAGGTGAATTGTTTGGCGCCTTTTCTTCAAGCCAGGAATGTGAGCTGCTTCTCTGGCTGGCCAGGGAGGAATGGGGGTAATTGCATTAAACATTGACTCAGAAAGAGCATTTTGAGGATGGGAGAAGGAGGGCTGCCTATGGCAACCTGCAGTGGGACTGCACCTCCTTTGTGGCCCCAAACAGGTCATCTTCAGTCCAACATCTAAAGCCCCACTCTGCACTTACACATCTTCATTGGCAGGTTAGCCTGCCCTTATTGGGGTTGCAGTCTCTGTCCCAAGGGGTTAATCAAAGTAATTTTTTTTAACCACACATCTTTCTGGTCTTCTCCATCTTTTTTATTTCCAGTGATGTTATACATCCCTTGTAGATTGAGACGGTGAGTTCATTTCTTTCTGCCTTGCCCTTTAAATGGACTATTTTACATGCTGCCTGTCTGTGTCTTGTTTGTTAGCCAGAGCTAAGTTCCTGGAGGGCGTTTGCCTCATTGATACTCTGGGGAACCCCTTGACACTGGGTCTTTAATAAGCATGTGTTTAAGCACTGGACTTGGGAGCCCTGGAGGGTGGTGTGAAGATTTGGTTTGACCAGGGAAATAAAAGCCACCTGTCCTCAAAGACCATAGAGTCTAACTAGTTTGGAGGCTAGGCAGACACCAAACAATGGACCTAATCAAGAAGGCCAACTCAGACACACAGTCCAGTTAGAAGTTGGATGTGGATGATGGAAAGACAGAGATGGAGATAAGTCAGGGATGGTGTTACATTTATCTACTTCTATGTGACTCTCTCTCTACTTCTTAAAGTTGATTTATTTAAAATAAATTCTGTGGATTTTGCTTTCTTGTTTGACTGGAAACTCCCTTGTAAAAAAGGACTTGATGGTGTTTGTCTCTCTAAGACTGTCTCTCTGTATCTTTGCCTGTTTATTCTGTCTCTGTGTCTGTGTCTCCTGATCCAATTGGGACCAGTGATTGGATCCTCAATGTGGTCTGGATTCCTCAGTCCACCCCTTAACCAGGAGTTTGAATACTGTTCATTCATTCATTTCATTCCACATACCTGGAATTGAAGCCTGGAACGCAAATAACATGCAAATCCGTGGCTCTCTGGCACTTTTTAAAACCAGACCCGTCTGTGGAGCTGGCCAGAGGGCCCTCCTGAGCCAAACACACCAGTTAGGACTTCCAACCCACCCTGCTAACAGCATCCCTTGTCTCCTTGCACCTCTCCTGCACACCTTCCTCCTCACAATCTGAAAGAAGTGCTCTACCTTTAAATTTCAGAAGTTTCACCAGTTTCTGAAAAATCTTTCACTATGTTGGTAAAATGGTATTATCTGTGAGTTCGAATGAGTCCCTTATAGCTTCCAGGATATTCTTGAGTTTTGATATTTTACTAGGCACGGTTAAGATTTTTCAGCCATTTGAAAATGGTTGGAGTGAGGAGAGAAGGCTTCAAGTCACTCTTACTTTCTGAATTCTGAATGTGGTTAAAGATAGCTGACAATTGCCTGGATCTGCATCATCATCACCAAATGGGGAGAAGACTCCTTCAAAATGGAACCTGGATCAGATCATGAGTCAAAGTCAGCCTCTGTCCCCAGCTGCCCCTGGGGTGCCTGGTGTAGTAGTTTTGCACTGCAGAAAGTTACAAAGGCCTGGGGGGGCTTGTTGTGTTCCTGAAGGAATTCGTGTTCCAGACACTCTTCTGAACTCCAGGGAAACTGTTTTGCTTCTTTGTGTACCTGTGCCCCATTTCCCATCAGCCTATCACTGGCCAGTGATCTCTGGCCTACCATGGCCTACAAAGCCCTACACTGTGGGCCCACCACCTCTCCAACAGCCTCCCCCACCCCTCTGGTGGGCTCACTGGTCTCAGCCACACAGGCCTGGTTGTTTAACAAACCAAACTAGCTTCCACCTCGCAGAGGTTCTACTTCCTGTTTCCTGTGTCTGGAGGGCTTTACCCCAGATACCCTCCTGACTCACTCTCTCACTTCCTACAGACTCTGGTGCACTGTCAACCCCACAACTCAATTCTCACACTTCTGGCTCCATTGCCTTCATTTCTTCTCCATAGCATTTCAGATATGACTCTATTATTCACTCTTTTGTCCTGTCTCTCACTAAATCCTGTTCATTCTGTGTCCCAAGTGGGACAGGTGTCCCAGTGGAAGGAAAGGATTGTTGAACGAGTGAAAGAATTATTACTCAGCGTCCTTTCCATTCTGACAGCCTCCTCTCCAAACCTTGGGTCTGGTTTACTGTAAAAGTCAGTCTCTGGCTTCAAATGCATTATCCACTTAGCAGAACTATGTCCTTCCAATAACATTAACAATAAGAATAAGCATTTATTGAGGTCTTTTGTGCCAAACACTTTATATACATTACCTCATTCAATCCTCACAATGCATGACATAGGTGCTGTTATTATCCCCATTTCTCAGATGGGAAACTGCAGATCATAGGGATTGGCTAAGTAAGCCCAAAGTCTCAAGAGTGTCAGTGATAGGAAGAGGGACTCCAAACCAAGAACATATGTTGCCAAATCCCTTAAAAAGCCCCGTGAGGTGCTGCTTCCACACAGCCAGCACTGGTCTCAACGGGGCAAGCACCTGACCTAGACATCATGGGAGCTCTAGCCATGTGAAACCAAAGAAGAAAACTTTGGTGAGGTCTGCAAAGGAGCTCCCTCTCCTGAGAGGGATTGAGATCCTTATCTCTTCACCTTAGATTGGAGGGTAAAGCAGCATGGTGGGGTCCCTCTGCCTTTGGATTCATTTCCTCTCGCTTCTCCAGAAAGGGGTACCAAGGAATTCCCTTCACGCCTCCCATCACAACCTGTTCTCTCACTGTCTTTCTTTTGCCTCCCACTGTCATTCGCAACTCTGGGTTGCCCACATTAACACGTTTTCCTTTGAGGCCTCTGGTCGTCACCAAGAAAGGAGAAGGGCAGAGGATGAGAGGGTGGTGAGGAGGGAGACACCAAGCAGGTGGAGCTCATCCTCACAGGGGCTCAGGAATCAAGGGTGTATGCATGGGGATGTGGGAGACATTTCTGGTATTCCACAGTGCTCCATTTTGTCTTTTCACTTCTTTCTGTGTCTCGTGCTCTGTCTCCTCAGTATGGAGTTTCCTCAGCCATTCCAACTGGTTTGAGAATCTCAGGAATGTGTAGCCCTGTGCCCTCCTGCTCCCCACCCCCACCTCCTTACACAGAGCCCCTGTAGAGGTGGAGCTTAGTTCAAGCTAGAGGCCGAGGTGGGGGAGGGTCCTGTTCTTTTACTGGAGGAGAAAGACAACACACACTCAACCCTTCCTCCCACCCTCTCTCTGATTTCTTCCCCAAAATCAGTCTGCCACTTGCAGCTCCCTCTCACAGACTGGCCTTTCCCACCCTCACCCCTCACTGGGGGCCTCTCTTGATGGTAATTACTCCTAATTGTTTTCTCTTGGCTCATGAGGCCTTCCTTGCCTGCCCTGAGCCAACAGTTCTGTGTCTGCTCAGAAAATGGGCTCAATTCAAACCAGAGGCAAGCCTCTTTGGGTCTCAAAACCCAGACTTTCTAGATTTAATACAGAGGGCAGCTTTGGCCATGGATAAGCTGTAAGGAAGGCTGATGCTTGGACTCTCTCAAGGCAGATTGCAGCAAGAAATAGTGATCAAACTTCAGGAGCACATTCCAGCAGCAAGGCTCCTGGAGAAGCTCTAAGCATTTCCTTCCATGATGATCTTAGCAGCAGAGACTATTGGGCCTGGCCTGGGGACCTGGACTCCTGAATGGTGTCTCTGAGCTCTGTAGCTGCAGCCTTGGTGGTGTGGAGCTGCCTATCTTAACATCCTAGGCCTTCCTCCACCAGAAGACCAGCCTCCAGCCCCATACATCATCCTGTGCCAGCAGGGTGAACAGGCCTTTCACCAGAGCTTGAGATGAGACCATCACATCACACACATACACACACACATGTAAGCATGGAGGCTTTGCATTGCTCCCTTTTGGTGCCCCCAGTTTCTGGATCAACACTCCAGCAATTGGTGGTAGGGAGGAAGGTGAGGGTGACCAAGGGGGAACTGGGGATGGTGGGAGTAAACATGCACACACTATCCCTTTTTCCCTCTGCACGGCTGCTGACCCTAATTCATTCTACTCCCAGAGGAAGGTCCTTAGTGATCCAGGGCTCTTGAGAATCCTATATATCCCTTGGAAAATGATTTTGGGGTGTTAGCCAGAGAAAAGAGAGGACATAGAAGTGTTTAATTAATTAATTAATTAAAAAATACTAGTGCCTACTCTATTCCAGATGCTGTGTTAGGTGCTGGAAATGCCCTCAATCCCCCAGTCCAAGCACATAACACTTTGCTCTGGTCCCAGCCTAAAACATTTTGTCCGCAGGCCCTGTTCCTGGCAGCACCACCATCAGCCCAAGCCTCATCTCTCCACACATTCCACTCCTGCCTGACTCACTGCTGCTTTGCTCAGCTGCAGAGCACATTTTCTAATGAGGAGAGGAGCCTCCGTAAAAAGGGGCCTGAGGAATAGACATGAGGATGGAGAAAAGGCCAGTTTTACACAACCCCAGACCTCCGGGGGGCGGGGGGGTCTCAATGACCTACTATAAGGGTCTGAGCTCAGAAAGCTCCTTTAGATTCTGGGGTAAGATGGCTACACCTTCTAGGCCTGGGTCTCTCCTTTCTTCTTTCCCATGATTGGACCAAGGAATTGAATTAGGTTTGTTATTTTTTTATGTAAACTCTATACCCAATGTGGAGCTTGAATTCACAACCCCCAAGATCAAGAGTCATAGGCTCTACTGCCATAGGCAGCCAGACACCCCAAATTAGGTTTTCATCAGAATGTCTACTAGGGTCTAAGAGTCTCTATTCATCCATCCATCCATCCACCCTTCTGCTTATCTATCTGTTCATTCAACCATGCACTTATTTATTTTTTTAGGACCTACCCTGTGACAGGCACTGGGAAGACGGATGAATATGATATGGTTATTGGTCTATTCTTTGGCCCCCAGGGTATCTCTCAGTCTCAGCTACTGCCTCAGAAGCCAGATCTCTCTTCTCCTCTCACATGGGGGGCCAGACTCCTGCTGAGGAGTCCTGAACCAGTGACCACTGGTAATCAGGGCCAATCAGGGGAGTGGGGGCCAGGCTAGTGGTTGGAGGAATGAGGCACTTGGCCAGGCCACTGAGCCCATCACTGTGGTTTGGCTTCTTTGGTGAAAAAATAGGCAGTTTGGACAAGTGTCTCCCTGTGTCCTGAGCTCTGGGTTGCTCCCAGACAGGAGTCGCTCCATTAAACAAACCACAGCCAAGGGCAACAGGGGCCCAGAGAAGACTAGAAGAGGGAGTGGGAACATGGGGCTTAGGACAGGATTTGGGCCAAGCCTGTCCATCCCATGCATAATGGTGCAAGTGAGGCCTGCATGGTGGGTTGAAGGTATGAGTGTGCATCACAGGAGCTGCAGGTGAGCCTGAAGAGAGAAGCCAAACCCAGACTCACGAAGAGAAGATGGCTACAAAGGTAAATAGGGTCAGCAATCTAGAATCTGTTTTAGGACAAGAGTTAAATATTCTTCACCCAAAAGCACCCAAATAGGTAACAGAAGGTTATGACAGCACCAGAAGGTGTGTGTGGTATGTGTACTCTAGTCACATGAGTTTGGGTCTTTATAATTTCTTTTTTCTATGTCTTCCACTTCATTCTAAAATCAGAAGGACTCTGAGTGGTTTGGGCTTTTCTGGGCCTCTCCTCCCCTTCCCACGTGTGGCTGAGGGCAAGTTAATGGGACCTGTACACACAGAGGCTCACACAGCCTTGAAGACAGAGGCCCATTCATACCAGGACACTGCGGCACCTCTCTCCCAGGCTGGCCTGCGGTCCCGCTCCTGTGGCACCAACATGCACAAGTGAGAGACGTGCGCCTTTGCACATGCAGCCTTGCTTTCAAGCACACCCATACAAAGCCACACTCAGACTCTGTTAACCCTTCACTTCCATGTGCAGGGCCTCTGGGCTCTTAGTATGGGATCTGGCTTTGCCTTTCTCAATGCCTTTACCCATCCCAAGTCTCACCTGAGTTAACCCTCATCAGGATCCCAGGGAGTCCACCATGGGCTTGCAGAGCCCCCAATGCCCAAGACGGTGAATGAACACAATTTCAGTCAGAGAACAAGATGGAGGCATTTCCCTCAAGAGCAAGGACTATTACAGTCTGGGTTCAAGTCACAGATATGCTACCTGCAAGCTGTGGGTCCTCAGACAAATTATTTCACCCTTCTGGGTGTCAGTTTCTGAACTGATATGAGTACAGGGAAACTTGAGGTCCACAGATAAGCCTACTAAAATTATATGCAAAACATGTAGAATTCTACATTTTGCTGGAAGGAGGTTTCAGAAGTTTAGCCAGCTTTTCTTTTTTTTTTTAATAGTTTATTGTCAAATTGGTTTCCATACAACACCCAGTGCTCTTCCCCACAAGTGCCCTCCTCCATCACCACCACCTCTTTTCCCCGCTCCTCCTTCCCCTTCAACCCTCAGTTCGTTTTCAGTATTCAATAGTCTCTCAAGTTTTGCGTCCCTCTCTCTCCCCAACTCTATTTTCCTCTTCCCCTCCCCCTGGTCCTCCATTAGGTTTTTCCTGTACTCCTGTTAGACCTATGAGTGCAAACATATGGTATCTGTCCTTCTCTGCCTGACTTATTTCTCTTAGCATGACACCCTCGAGGTCCATCCACTTTCCTACAAATTAGCCAGCTTTTCATGGATCCCTTGAATGCCTCAAAGCTTAAGAACCAGTAAACTTATTTATTTTATTTCATTTTATTATTTTTTTTCATCCTGATAAGTATACTCTTAATCTCCATCTCCTATGTCACCCATTCCCTCCTTCACATCCCCTCTGGTAACCATCGGTTTGTTCTCTGTAGTTAAGAGTCCGTTTCTTGGCTTGTCTCTTTTTTCTTTGCTCATTTGTTTTGTTTCTTAAATTCCACAATATGAGTGAAATCATATGAAATTTGTATTTCTCTAACTTATTTCACTTGTACTTATACTCTCTAGCTCCATCCATGTTGTTGCAAATGGCATGATTTGAAAAAAATATTTCAATCTTTTTGATGTCTGAGTAATATTCCAATATTTAATATATTATAAATTTTATATGTATCATATATATTATATATCATATATATTTTATATATATCATATATATAACATATTATATATATGATACACATTTCTTTATCCATTCATCAGTCAACAGACACTTTGGCTGCTTCCATAGTAAATGATGCTGCAGTAAACATAGGGGTGCTTTGAATTAGTGTTTTTTATATTTTGAGGATAAATCTTTGGTAGTGTGATTACTGAATCAATTATAGGGCAGTTATACATTTAATTTTTTGAGCAACTTCTATACTGTTTTCCACAATGGCTGCACTAGTTTTCATTCTCACCAACCGTGCAAGAGGAACCAGTGAACTCCTTGAACATTCCAGAACTCTATAAGACTTGAGTGCTTGTAAAGTGATACAAATATGGCCGGCCATTGAAAGTCCATTCAATCATCTAAGGTCAGTGTCAACCCCACCCTGTACTTAGTGCCTGAAGTTTTCTTGCATGACTCCCACTCCTAAACCTCCAGCTTGGGGAATTACACACCTTATCATATCCATGAAGAGCCCAGGTCAGGCTCAGCTGAGGGTCTCCCATCTGATGGACTTGGGATGGGGTCAGACTGGAGTTACACTGGAGGGTCAAGCCCAGCTGGGGTCAAGAGGAAAGAGAGAATGGTGATAGATATTAGAAATAATAATCATGATTCTGATGTCTATTGAGTGCTTAATATGTGCCAGGCATTGAGTGATTAAACAATGAAGTGTATAATATGATTATTCCCATTTTACAGATGAGGAAATAAGTTTAGTTGAAATTGACAATTGCTCGGGATCCCTCCACCCGTAAGTAGTAGAAACTAACACTGACAGCAAGTCTATTTGACTCCAAAGTCTTTTAAAAGAGAAGTAATGAGAGGGCATTAAGGGGACAGGCCCATCCCTGGTGACATTTCAGGTGAATTGAGTACCTCAATGCAGCATTTGGGGTACAAAGCTACATCAGCTGCCAGCAGTCTGCCTGAGCCAGTCCTTGGGGGTATGAGGATAGCGAGCAGGCTGGGCTGAACGCACTGACTTTTGAGGGCTTTCGTCAGGGCTCAAAGGCTTCTTTGTTAAGTGCTCTGACTTCTACAAAGAAATCTCCATCTGGGTCCTCTGAACCTTGGCCTGCTCTACCAGCATACAAGGGTCTCCAGTCCCTCCTACCCACTTCCAGAGAACAGCCAGCCCCCATAAAGCCATGGGGTCTCTAAAAGGGTGGGTGGCTGAGGAACCAGGGCAGGACTGCTAGGACAGGGGGTGGGCAGGAGGGACTAGGTCAGAGAGAATGAGAAGGGAGGGCTGCCTGCTGGCTGCTCCCCAAACAAACACATTTTATTCCTTTTGAGGCAGAAAATCAAAGAGTTACCAGCTGTTTATTTTTATATTACTTAAACGAGTTTTGCAAATTCTTACCAATTGCTGTTAAAGAGCTCAAAATTTCCCCAAACCACTTGTTGCTACAGTTACCTAACCTCTTATTCCCACAATCCTTCCCATTGCCCCCTCAGTCTCTGCAATATCAAAATGAGCAGGGAAAGGGGCATCTGGCTGGTTTAGTATGTGGAGTATGCACCTCTTGATCTTGGGGTCATGAGTTCAAGCCCCACGTTGGGTCGAGAGCTTATTATTAAAAAAAAAAAAAAGAACAGGACAAGTGGGAAAAGCTGACCATTGGAAACTTGATGGATGTTCTTGCACTTAATTCCAGCCCCTCATTCCCAGACTGGAGTCTAGAAGGAACTGGAGAGCACAGGAAGGAGCCCTCGCCCCAAGGAGCTCTGGAGGATGCTGTGGATCCTCTAGGGAGGGAGACTCAGGGAATCTCCAACTCCTCTCCTAGTCCCCCTGCTGGACCCTCCTAACACTCTCCTCTGCTATTCTTCTCACTCTTTTTACCTTGGCCCTTCTGGATTGGGGCTCCAACTCCTTCCCGAGTGTGAGGATGGTGGTCTTGGCTGCCTTTCCCCAGCCCTGGAGGAATATGACTTAGAGCCCTACCAAAGCCTCCGTTTCTGTGGCTTTGTCTCCTTGTCCTCCTTTGCAAGGGACAGGACGAGGCTGTTCTCAGAGAGCTTTCATTCCTTTCCACTTGTGGAACACCTCATGGAGGTGCCCTGGTCTCTGCTTGCAGTCACTTCCGGCTCCAGCATAGGCATCTTCCCAGCCTGATAGTCTCGCCCCATTTCACAAACAATTCCAGAGACTTCCTGTCTGTGCAGAGCAGTGTGGCCCAGGGGCCTCAGGGACTGAGATGGTCCAAAGGCAGGTTAGATAGGGGGTGGAGACACCAAATAAAAATTAATCATTTAATTTCCAATATTTGACTTATTTTAAAGTCTGGAAGTAATCATCATGGTGAAAGTGACAACTCTGTTGGCCTTCTTTACATTTACTTTACCATTAGAATTGCTTCTATTTTGAATACCAGTCTTTTCAAACCCAGTACTTGTTATGGTTTTAATCTAGCTCCAAGGGCTCTGGATTGTTTCCAAGTAAGAAAAAAAAAAAGTGTCCTGGAAAAGTCAGCCCTCTGTGGCCCCAAAAGGGGGATGGGGAGGGATGGTGGGGTACCATAGAAAAAGGGCAGAAGATTGGGGCCAAGGGCCTTACGTTCAACCCCAGAACCATCATTTGCTACCTGAGGCTTACCCTCTCTGACTTCTATTTTCTCCTGTCTAGATGGGCATAAAATTATCCCACTGTCTATTTTAGGGTATTATAATGAAGGTCAAATGGGATTGCAGATGTCAGAGCACATTGAAAATAGTCACAACATCAACATTAATCATCATTAGAGCAAAGCGTGAAGGTAACATCCTGGAGAGACACCCCAAAGCTTTATGGTAGCATCTTGTCTACCTCTTGGCCTCTAGGCCAGTCCAAAGATGTCCAGGTAGGAGACCCCAGACCTCCTGTTTCTAATTCTGGCCTCACAACTTCATGAGCGTGGTCTCTGTATTGCTGAATAAGCACCTTCTGGTTACATGAACAATAATGGTTTAGGTTTACTCAAGGCACATTTCCAAAAGGCCTCCCAGTCTCCAAGGGAAGCGAACCCATTTGAGGGATCCCTGACCAGGTAGGGCTTCTTGGTCCCCATGCTGTTAACAGGGACTGTCACATCCAGGTTCATTGTCTTCCTTCTGGCCAGGGCAGAATGTGGTCAGGAGTGCAGTTTCTATCCCAGTGGGCACATCGGCACAGCCCACCAGTTGAAAATCGGCTCTCCCTGGACAGCCCTCAAGCCCTACATTTTTTTTTTCAGCTGCTCTCACCAGCCCCCAATGAAATTATCTTCTCTGCTTGTGCTGTTTGGCTGTTTCTGTTTCAGGGAACTGTGGGTTCTATAAGCCCCACTGTTATATCCAGCTGGCCAAACAGCCTTGTCTCTGTTTTCCTGGCCAGACCCTGGGGCCTGGAGTCCTGCCTCTGGGAATTCCAGAATTTGAGAATATTAGAGTTGGAAGAAACCTCAGCCCTCACCCAGTCCTGCTCTAACCACTGTACAGATGGGAAAACTGAGGTGCAGGGAGGGGAAGAATTTAGGAGTATGGAGCATCAGTCTTTCCTGTCAGCCTAGCTCATGCAGGTAGCAGCCATAGCCATCTGCCCTGGCCTGCTGGCCTGCCTGCCATGCAGAGCTCGGACTATCCCAGGCAGCCCACCCCATTGCTGGAACAATAGGAATGTTCTTCCTAATGTTGGGCTAAAATGGACTTCCTACCTTCCTTTAACACTCACCTATCTGTGCAATCTCCATGGAGATAAATCTCCTGGATAGAACAACTGGAAGTCAATTCACCATCAAAGGGAGTGGAATAGCCTATCTGGGACCATTCTCAGAGGGCAACCTCTGCCCACAGGATTGGAGAGAAGGCCCAGTGTCCGGATCACAGGGTCCCGGGTTCAGTTTTGCTCTGTTGTTTCAGAGCTGTGTGATGATAGTGTGTTATTTAACCTGTTTAAGCTTCAGTTCCCTTGTCTGTAAAAACAGGAATAATGGTAACTGCCATCACCAAAGGCCACTGTGAGGATGCTGTGGGATGAAGTGGAGAGGGATTTGGCACAGAGCTGGGGTGTGGTCAGAGTACAGTGGCTGTGGGTTTCATCGAAGCTGTTGAAAGAGCACAGGCTCTAGAGTCACATTGCCTTCGTTTGACTCCCAGCTCCTTCACTTATTATGTAGCTTACTTGACTTTGGACAAGTTACTTAACCTCTCTGGGCCACAAATTCTGCATCAGTTTGGATATTTTTGGTTCTAAGTTACTAAAAAAGGAAAGGAAGGAAGGAAGGATGGACTCCAACTCAATTTTCTTAAACAATAATGGACTTTATTAATTCACATGAAAATCCTAAAGTCAGGAGAGTTTCAGGAATAGTTTGATTAGGACTTCTGCTTATTCTCTAGGATTCTTTTGGCATTGCCTTCTTGATGTGTTGGTTCATCCTTGGTGCGGTTCACCCATGACCCTAAGATGGCTGTAGACAGTTCCAGGCCTCACACCTGCGCACATCACACACAGTTTAGCATAAAAAGGAAAGAGAGGTCTTTTCTTCTATCCTTATTAAGTCAAGTTCTAGTCTACATTTCACTTGGATCAACCTGAAGGTGTTCCTCTGGCATGGTTATGGGGTTATCCTGATTGGCTCAGATCTACAGGGACCTACCCTTGGACCTGGGACTGGGGTCAACCCTGCCCAGCCTGCAAAGTCTGCTATATGATGGGGATGGGGTGTGATGGTTGCATGGGGAGGCAACTACATGTCCCCCACAGAGGACATCTGTAAGGACAAATGCAATAATGCATGCCAAGCATTTAAAGCAGCATCTGACACCCAGTAAGTCTTAACCATTTGTCATTAACTATTAAAGTTATTCATGTCCTGAGCACTTTCCATCAGTCACTTTTCAAATGCTGCTGAGGGCCAGTTTGGGGGACAGTTCCAGTTGTGTCAGCAAGCCCACTCCTTTCTACCTCACAGCAGCCACGCTGCCGCAGCCCTCCTCCCTGTTTCTTTCTCTCTTGGGCCCCCGCTCAGCCTCAAGCCACAGGGAATGCTTTAGGCCCTGCAGTGCCAACGGCCTTCTGTAGCTCCCTAACCCTCTCCTAGCTCTGAGGACAGGTGTGCTGCCCAGCTTTGTCCCTAAAGTAGAGTTTCTTTTATAGTTTCTCCATATCTTAATTTGTACCTCCAGAAGTTGCTTTAAAGCATCCTGGACGCCAGCTCCATTCTTCCCTTTGATCTGTGTCATTCAAAAAACACCAGCTCCAAACCACAGGGGAAAGATAATACATCATCCTCTGCTGGCTCCATAAATTATCCCCGGAGAGATCAACTTTCTCCCCGGACAGAAGTTTAAGGGTGTCCTCAGTGGCATGTATTCTACCAACCTGAGTCTAGGCAGATTAATCCTAAGTCTTGGTGATGAAAAAAATGCAGGAGATTTCTTAAAGGAGAGAACTTCACATTCATGGTTAGTAGTGGAACGTATTATTTTCAGATGGCTGACGTTGTGAGCTTCTCTTTGACCTTGCTACAGCAGAGAGAGCATGAGTAGTGCTGGTTACCTAGACTCTGGTCAACTCCAGCCCCTTGCCAGAGCCTGGAGAAATGTGTCTGGACTGCTTCTTGTCTTACTGGTGCCATATAACTTAGATAGTCCATTTGGTACCTTTCCATGGATCTGCCCAATGGCCCTGGGAGGTGGTGGTAGTGGGGTGCTTATAATTTATAGTTTACAGGTAAGAGAGACAGGCTGGAAGACTTTACATAGTTTGTATAGGATCACCCAGCTAGTGGTGTCTGGGTGGCTCAGTCCGTGAAGTATCTGACTCTTGATTTTGGCTCCGTGATCCCACGGTCGTGAGATGGAGCCCCGAGTTGGGCTCTGTGCTGGGCATGAAGCCTGCTTAAGATTCTCTGTCTCCCTCTGCCCCTCCTCCCCACTAAAAAAAAAAAATCACCCAGCTAAAAAGTGAGGGAACTGGGACTTGACTCCAGGCCTCCTGAATGCAGTACCAGTGTCCTCTCACTGCTGCAGATTCACCCCTTGCCTTTGGACCTGGTTCTTGGGAAGGAATACCTTGAGAAACCGGAGTCAGGCCTATGCCTTCATGCACACCCCAGCCTGAGCCAGAGCAGGAGCTGGCCAGTGCAAGTGAGGAGGGAAGGGCCCTAGACCCCAGCTCTGACCCTGCCTAGCCTCTTCTCCCAGCAGGGGGACACAGTAGAGGTATCCCAGGAATTAGACCAAATCCTTAGCTCCATCTGTAAACATGGCCACAGCCTCTTTCTGATCTCGTGAGCTCCATCCACATCTTGCTGGGTGAATGTCTCTCTGTTTTTGGCTTCAGTCTCCTCCCTGTGTCTCTCCTCTCCATCGGACTTGATTTTCCTCTCCTGGCCTGTTTGTCTTTCACCTGATACCCAGTATATCTTGCTTGGCTTTTACCTCTTTTTGATGTCACCTTTCTTCCTCTCCCTCAGTTCCTCCTCCTGAACTTCCCAGGTCAAGCAGGCAAGGGCATGCTTCAGCAGTGCTCCAGGAGAGGGACTGCCGAGCTGAGCTGCCTCTCCTTCTCTCCCCCTCCTTTCCCCCTCCCCCACCAGTGCCCAGCACACTTCACTTGGGCCCTGACTCCTCATCACCATAGCCAGTTCCTCCTTGATATGCAGGACTGAGACAAGGCATAGGGAGGCCGTTAGAGCCACTTCTCCGGATACAAAAGCCTCTTTCTCCCCTTCGGAGATGAGGTTTCCAGGCAGGTTATTTTTATAGCAGGGCTCAGGCAGGATCCTTCAGAGAAAATAAACGAAGTCACACACACCATTCCTTCATACCCCTCAGCCCCTTCCCTGGAGAGGGGTCTGGCCTGGCTGCACCCACACAGGGACGCCCACCCCCTCAGAGGGGCCACAGGGGCTGCTACCCAGCTGGAAAGAGGCCGGGAGGTCTGGCTGGGGAAGGAGCACTTGAGAGGGAGACAGACAAAGGTCTTCTGCAGCTGGCCCCAAGGGGTCTGGGAGCAGAGGGCTGGACTGCCAGGGACCCCATCACACAATGTGGGAAGGGGTCTCCGTTCCACATCTGTGGGAGAGAATTAAATTCAAATTCAGATTTAACCCACATTTTCTAAATGCCTACCAGGCACCATGCTTGGAAGTTTCAAACACATTTCACTTATTCCTCATGGTGGAATCCAGTAGAATTCAGTTGGACCAATTGCCATTCACTGTTATGTGCCCTGCTTTAGGTGCTAGAAAGACCAGAATAAATGAGACACATAGGGGGCTGTCCTCAGAGAGCTTTCCAACTGGTGAGGATTCTTCAGTACAAGAACTTGAGGTAGGTAGTATTATACTCATTTTGCAGATGAGAAAACTGAGGCTCAGGGAGGTGAATGACTCATCCAGGGGAAGCTTGGGCCTCAGAAGTCAAGGGCATCAGGGGATCAGCAATCTCTTGGGGACAAGTTTCAGCTAAGAGGCTGTAAAGGACAAAAAGCCTGAGCAGGGATAAGGGAACAAGGCACAAATCCACATCCAGTCTTCCTGGGGTCCTCACTCCCCATCATACCAGACCAGGGTAGGGCATACAAGGTTCCTAATCCTTGAAGGTAGGCAGGCAGACAGTGATGCCTCATCTAACAGAGCCCCAGAAAGGAAGGCCTTTCATAACTAGGTTCTCTGGAGTCCCCTCAAAGCTCCTTTATGAGGCAGCCTCAGGTTGAAAGGACTTCATAAATCATGTGCATTCCCCATTGGGCGGCAAAAATACCCAGCCCCTGCATGTCCCTGCCCAGCAGAGGCAAACAGAACTCACTGAAGCAAAGCGCGAGTCCACACAGGCAGCCACTGTCCTTGCCTCCCTCAACAGAGTCTGTCCCCAGACTCGGGGCGGCCCCTCTCCCTCTCTGGACAC
>NC_043709.1:65510901-65581154 GCF_006229205.1 Suricata suricatta
CCGTGTGTTCAGGCCCCATGTCGGGCTCTGTGCTGACAGCTCAGAGCCTGGAGCCTGCTTCATATTCTGTGTCTCCCTCTCTCTCTGCCCCTCCCCTGCTCACACTCTGTCTCTCTGTCAAAAAATAGACGTAAAAATTTTTGAAAAAAGAAAAGGGCCTTGAGTGCCAGGCTGAGAAGTTGGCCTCTATCCTGTAGGTAATGGGGAGTTATGGAGGGCTCTTGAGCAGTTTGAAATATGGGAATGATGTTTGAGGATAGCAAGGTGGGCCAGGTGCAGCCCTGGATGGGATAGACAGACTGCAGTCGAGGGAATTATGACATATCCCTAAAGCTATATGGGCAAGCACGAGCCCCGCTCCCTGGCCAGCTCAGGGCAGGACTAGCCTGCTGGGATCAAAACCACGTCTGTCAGACTGCAGCGTCCAGGAAACTTTAGACAAGGGCTGAGAGCAAGTGTGCAGGGTTCCCAGAACTGTTTGTCACATCTGAGGACCACCTAGACTATTATTCATTTAATAGCTTCCTTCCACAGTGATTGCTTTACTCAAGGTTACTTGAAGTGAAAACTCTGTATCATGGAATCGATATTCTGCCTTTTCCTCAAATCACATTAAAATAAATACATTTAAAAATAAATATGTAAGTATTAAGATGAAAAATGTTTATCCAAGTTCCACCTAAAGTCACCCCAGGGACCTCTGCACTTAGGAAATAATTTGCCTTGGTGACCCTCCCCTCGCTCCCTCCCCAGTTGAAATGACCTCACATTTCACATTTGGAAAAAGCAAGTCAGAAATCACTCAGAGCCAGGGGAGGGGAGGAGGCTGGGCACCAGGGGGCCTCTGTACACCAGTCCCAGCGGGGTGTGAGACAGAGGGGCCGGGGCAGCGAGGGAGCTGCCTGGGGAGTGAATGAGGCCTTGTTTCCAGCAGTGGCAGTTAGGCAGTGTGCAGAGACCGGCCGCAAATGTAAAGTTTCCAATAACTTTTGTGGATGGTTTCCCAATAAACATGTGCGCTGTCTGTCTGGACTGGGAGGTGTGCGGCCCCAGGCGCCTGGAGACGAAGCTGGGTGGGGGCTGCTCTCTGCAGCGTCTCTGACACCTCCCACAGTGTCCCCGCTCCTGAACCCCGACTTGTCTCCTTGTTCTTTTAGCTGGGACTAGAATAGCTTGCATTTGCTGAGAGCTGAGTGTGAGCCCTTTTCACATTTTGTCTTACTTAACCCCCACAACTGCTTTATAAGGCAGGTGCTAGCATTGTGCCCCTTTCGTAGGTCAGGAAAGATGGCAGCACATTAGCCCAGGTAGCCCTTTGGACCCAGATCCGTGTGACCCCAAAGCCTGTGGTCTCCGCCACCTGCACCCTGACAACTTCTGTTACATCGTTCTTCCTCAGCCTCACCAGCACACCACCCTCT
This sequence comes from Suricata suricatta, assembly GCF_006229205.1. NCBI lineage: Eukaryota > Metazoa > Chordata > Mammalia > Carnivora > Herpestidae > Suricata > Suricata suricatta. The sequence continues at coordinate 65,512,323 of NC_043709.1, forward strand.
CTCTCCTCCTCTGCATCTCTTGTCAAAACTGGTCTCAGCTGGAAACAGCACTTGGAGAAGCCCCTGTCACACCCGGCACCACTCACGTACACAGCGGGCTGGTCTGCAGGGCGGCTGAGCTTTCTGAAATGGGATTGATTGATCTAATCTCAGAGACCTTTTTAGCCATTGAAAATTATTTAGCTTATTGGCTCTGGCTGCAGATGAACAGAATAAATAAACCTCAGCTGAAAAGGAAATGGTTTCTGTGGTCTTTCTCTGAATTTGGTCCATCAAAGCCAAGTGCTAACTCTGGTTGGAGGCATGCTCTCAAAAGCAGCTTCCAACAGTGTCCTTGCTTTGTTTAGTTGACTTATCATAGTGCTATATGAATTGACAATATGTCTTTTTTTTTATTATTGTAGATCTAAATAGGCTTGTGGGGTCTATCCGAAGACAGAGCACTATGGGAGAGGAAAATATCTCAAGAAGAAAGTTTCTCTGATTTGAAGAGACAGAAATGGCGGCCTTGAAGCATTCCAGCTACAGACCTAGCAAATACTCAAGGCATCATAGCTTATAATGAATCAATCAGCATGGTGCATTAGCTCCACTAGCACGGGCCAAACTGACTCCAACCCTCTTATTTCTTGGGTCAAGCCTTTTGTAGGATCCAGTTGATCTGTAAATGCATAATCTTCACAAACTCCCAATGTGGAAGCAGTCAACTGGTACTTAAAACTCATGAAAAAGAGTCTGATCTTCTGTTCAGAAAAACGTCCATTAAGACTATTCACATCCTTGGGGTGCCTGGGTGGCTCAGTCAGTTAAGTGTCTAACTCTGGATTTCAGCTCAGGTCATGATCTCACAGTTCATGGGTTTGAGCCCCACATCAGGCTGATAGTGCAAAGCCTGCTTGGGATTCTCTCTCTTTGCCCTTCTCCTGTTCATGCTCACTCTCTCTCTCTTTCTCTCTCTCTCACACACACATAAATAAACTTAAAAAAAAAAAGATTAGCATATTTGCTACTTAAAAACAAAAAGATGATTCACACCCTAGATCAATCAAAGCATATATGTGCAGTCAAAATCTCAGAAATACCAGAAGTAAAAACAATGAATCACCAAAGTAGTAATTAGTAGAAATTTACTGTGTCTATACCAAAAAGACAGTTTGTGAGCAGGGAATGATAGAACCAAACAGTGGGATGAGGCTCTGGGGTATATTGTTAGAAAGCAGCTCATACAGCAAGAAAGCAGCGACTGCTCATTCTTCACGGTGATTGGTTATATTAGAATTTCTTCTTCTACTTCTACTTCTTCTTCTTCTTTTTAACAATATTAGACTTTTCTTAACTGACAGGGAACTCGTCAGTGGTTATCTCATCAACCTTGGGAAACAGTTCTTGGCCTAGGACTTCCAGAGGCACAAGCAAGAAAGTATCCAAGTCAAATTAGTTCTGCAAAATAAGCTATCTTCAGCTTCGTTTGTATGAGTAAATTGGTTTTGTCTGCTCGGGGAATTTTCAAGATTGGTCTCTATTTTGTTATTTTAACGGTGTGCACTCAAACACTGCCTGATGACCTCTCTTATTTTGTGTTTGCCTGCAGATTATAAGCTCCCTGAGGGCAGAGACCACAGACTGGGAAAGTCCTTCTCCTTCCAAGATAGAGCATAAGACAGGCAGGGCGGGCAAATGTGGGGGGCTCAGGCTCCCTGGATGGCACGTCCACACTTCAGCTCTGATCCGGCATCTGAGTCACAGCGTTGCTGGGCCCCTGGGTTTGGAGCACCACATTTGTATTACTTTAACACAAGCAAGAGGGATAGAAGACAGAAAGACAGGCAGCTAGAGGGTCTCAATAGCTGCCCAGCCCAAGCACCGGCTGCCTTTGGATGGGGAAGACCGACCAGAAGTCAGGCCTGAGAATGGGTCCGGTTGCTCCCCTCGCCTCAGCCTGGAAGGTTTCTAGAGGAGAGAAGTGTGGCCCTAGGCTCTGGAGGGCATCACCGAAGGACAGAGGGCGCCTGTTGCAGCAGTTCCTTCGGGGCTGGCATTCCTCTTCAGGTCCCAGCACCTATGGTCATTTTTCTTCCTGATTTATGTTTCCTGTGGAAAGTCTGAAGAAAAACCATGGAGCATCTTTTGAGTTTGCATTTGGAAAGGAGAAAATATGCTCCTCTGCTGGGCAAACATCACAAACATTGGTGCTTTCACAACTCAAACACAAGCTGGTTTTCAAAGCCTCCCCACCTGGCGGCCCCGCAGAGCTGTCGCTGTCAGAGGGAGGACCGGCTGCAGCCACCTGGGCAGGGGAGGTTTGCTTTGGGAGCAGAGCTTGGAATTTGTGAATTTTCTACTCCAAGCACATCCAAACGGGGCAGCCACAGCCCCCTTCTGCACAGCCTCATTCAGGCAGTCAGGGCTCCATCTGCCTGGGCTGGGATGGAGAGCCAAGGGCCTCAGATGACCGGCTCCCTGCCCACCCCCCAAGCCTGTAGCAGGGCAGCGGGAGGCTTAGCAGGAGGATGAAGATGAACAAAGATGGCCTCAGGGACTCTGGTCCCTCTCTCAGGGCGATGCTGAGCACAGAGGGTGAAGGTGAGAGTGAAGGGGACATGCTTCTGCATCCACACGTTTTCTAGGCTCCTAAACATTAATCAGGGCATAAGTTGTTCCTGTAGAGCTGGAATTGTGAGAGGCAACTGCAGACTGTAGGCTGTCTGGCTCTTTCCATTAGTCTGTAACAAGGGTCTCCTTTCTTTAACCCTCCCTCCCTCTTTCCTCCCCCTTCCTCCCTCCCTCCCTTTCTTCCTTCCTTTCTTCTTTCCTCCCTTCCTCTCTCCCTTCCTTCCTTCCCTCATCCTTCCCTCCTTCTTTCATGAGAGAACAATATAATAACTGCCAAGCACCCATCAGTAGCTTTAACAATTATCAACTCATGGTTAATCTTATTTCATCTGTAACTACACCTACTCCAGCCACGCTTTGAACTCCTACTGGAATGTTTTGAAGCAAATTCCAGGTATCATTTTATTCATAGATATCTAGACTTTTTTCTTTTAAGTATTGTACTCTTAGGAACACCAAAGACCCTCCTCTCCCACCACTTAGAAAAATGCTCCTCCCAGGCTTACCTATAAATATCACAAATCACTGCAGGGCTTCAGGGAATCTCTAAGGCATATCTGACGACCTTAAATTGAAAACCTCAGGCATATAGGATAATGTCTAGCTCCAAAGGAGAATCTTCATTTTGATAGCTTGGAACTATTAGCTGGTCCTTCTAAGGAGCTTTGCTGTCTTATGTCACTTGGAATAGTTATTCACTGAGTGCATGGGGCCAGAGCCAGGCTGGAAAGGGGGCCCAAGGCAGGGCCGCCGCCTGTGAGGTGCCTAGTACGGTGGGGTAGTGTGGTGGGGAGGAGCTCCTGGGCTGAGAGCAGGGGCTCAAGGGGCTCTCAGAGGGAGGGTGGGCCGAGGGAGGACGGGTCTGCATAATCTCTCCTGGGGATTTGTTTATTGGCCTTCATTAGTTTAGTCTCTTAGTGGCTGTTAATGTGTTTGTCTAGGGTCTGTTGTAATGTCTCTAAGATAAAGACCAGCTCAATTTACACTCCACCAGCAACTGCTTGGTTTGAGGCACGAGGAGCCTGTGGGGGAAGTCACTCAGTGACCAAAGCCCTGCTTCAAGGTCTCCCCAAGCTCCTAAACTTGGAAGGGAGTGCACAGAAACAAGGGGGTTCCCTCTGGGCTGGACAAATAGATTTTTTAAAATGAGGAATAGAACTTTGTTCTTTTTTGTTTTTCTTTAAAGAGGAAGTGTGGGAACAAAACCATTTTAGTTGTGGAGAGGCTTTGGAGAAAGCCTAGAAGTTTTCTGACGTTATTCAACTCTTTTGCTATTCCTCCACCCCTTCCCCATCCCAGTCCAGTGTCCACAAGCCCAGGGACCTGTAGTCAAGTCCAGTGGCACATAAAGAAGAAGAGAGTGGGGCTGGTGCATGGGTCCCTAGGCCAGTGAGGCACCGGAGGGAGAGCCGGGACAGGCACAAACAAGCCCTGGGATTTATTACATAGAGAGACGGCATCTCAACCAGTGAGGAGAGAAAGACTTCTAAATAAATATCCTGGGTAGATGCTTTGGGGAAAAACAGATTCATACTTCACACCTTTAAATAAATGAATCGCATGTAGATAAAAAGTTTAAGTGTAAAAATCAAGGGCACCTGGGTGTCTCAGCCAATTGAATGACTGACTCTTGATTTCAATTCAGGTCATGATTTCAGGGTTGTGAGATCAAGCCCCTCAAGCCCCACATCAGACTCCACGCGGAGACCACTTAAGATTCTCTCTCCCCCACTACCCCTCCTTCCCCTGCTTGTTTGTGCTTGCTCTCTCTCTAAAATAAAAGAAATGTGGGGAACCTGGGTGGCTCAGTTGGTTGTGTCTAACTTCGGCTCAGGTCGGGGATCTCACAGTTCATGAGTTTGAGCCCTGTATTGGCCTCTCTGCTGTCAGCACAAAGCCTGGAGCCTGCTTCAGATTCTGTATTTCCCTCTCTCTCTGCCCCTCCCCTGCTCTCACTCTGTCTCTGCCTCTGTCTCTGTCTCTCTATCTCAAAAACAAACATTAAAAAAGTTAAAATCAAACTCTTAAAAGAACTCTAAGAGAGTTTTGAAATCTATGTATGAAACTAGAAATCATAAAATAATGATAAACTTGATGATAAAAATAAAAAGGTTTGCATGGCAAACAAACGAGATCCCCACAGGCAAAGTCAAAAGACAAAATGTCAAGCCACAAAGAAATACTTGCCACTCTTACCATTGACAAGGTCTGATGATCTGTATAAAGAGTGCACACTAATCAGATACTGCACAAGATACAAAAATACAGTAGAAAAGTGGGCTAAGTAAATGAAAAAAAGAGTTCCTAGAAAAAAAAAAGCTCAGTTTTAATAAGAGAAATAAAAATCAAAACCACACTCAGACACCATCTTTCAATTTCAAATAGGCAAAGGCCTGAAGGGTTAGTCACCATACAGGTGGCTATTGTGAGATTTCTCCTTAGTCAACCATGGCAGGAGTGGCTGGGAAAGGTTTGGCCAAACGGGCACTCGTACACTGCTGGGGGGAGTGGCGTGTGCAATGCTAAGGAACTCAGCAGTAGCTGTCAGATCAGGCTCCATGTTCAACGCAGAGCCCAGCACCCGGCTCAGTCCCACGACCTTGGAATCATGACCCGAGCCGAAATCAAGAGTTAGATGCTCAACTGACTGAGCTACCCAGGCACTTCTACCTGTCAGACTTTTTAACACACATCATTTTTGACCCAGCAATTCTGCTTCTAGGAGATTATCCTACAGATAGGAAATTATCTTATAGGTAAATGTGTGTATGTGCAAAGTGACCTATATACCAATATTACTGTAGTATTACTTCAGCAAAAGACTGGAAAGAGCTCAAATGTCCATCAAAAGGGGACTTGTTAAACAGATTGTGGTATGTCATACAAAGGAATACTAACTCACCATTAAAACAATGAGAACGTTTTCAATGGGTTGATATGGAATCATCTCCAAGATACAAAAAATGAAATCCTGTGTGAAGACCAGTGTATGGAGTTTGTGCTAAGAGAGGGGAGGGATGATTTTTTTTTTTTTTTACCATTTGTAACAGGAGTGGGAGATTTTATACACAGATGTTTGGGTATGCTTAGAGTCTCTGTGGAAAGGTAACTGAGAGATGGTCAAGTTGGTCCCCTCTGGGAGGGGAAGGAAGTGACTGGGAGAAGACTTGACTTTCTGTACCTTTGAAATTTGAATCATGGGAATGAATTACCTATTAAAAATATTAAAATTATATTTTTTCTTTTAAAAAAAAGGAGGAATGATGCAGTAAGCAGGGGGGGGGGGGGAGAAAGAAAGAGTACTTTCCCTTTGCAGCTGAAGCAAAGCTGACCCAACTTGGTTCACAGCAAGGTGGCTCTCCTTTCTGGGCTCTTCCAGCAGCCATGCTCACAGAGACTTTACAAAGTGGGTTGTCTCTAACATCTCACCACCAAACCACACTTTCCATACATTTGGGTTTACACGTCTTCCCTTTGAGTGGAGCACAGCTGACCCTATAGGTAGAGGACATGAATCCCAAGCAGCAGTGATTCTAGGCAAGGAACATGTACTCTTTCTGAGAAAAATTGTGTGCATTACATAACTCTGCAAAACAGAACCCTGGAGGGGGGAAAAGGGGCTTAACCCTGGCCAAAATGGTAGGGGGAGAGAGAAAGAAATTGAGAGGGAAAGGGGAGAGCAGGAGAGGGAGGGAGAGAACTAAAAGAAACAACTGGATGTTCATCAACACAGTGCCTCTATACAGAGTAATGTGCCACGTCACTGCACAGAAAGAAGAGGTGATCCTTGGTGCTCGGTTGTTGATTATTGCTCATTCCCCATGTACCCACAGCTGTGCCCTATGCCAGGAGCACGGGGGTGAGTATAGGAACCACAGATGAGGTAAAGCTTAATCAAAGAAACAAAACTCTTGAAGAATGTCATCAGACTGGATTTGAAAAGAATGGAAGGGGCTTCCTCACTTGGAAAGTATCACAGGTGAGAGAGAGTTTGGCTGGGGAACTGGTCCACATCTTGGAATGTGTCCCCATATCTCTTATTATCTCACTGTAGTAACAATAGCTTGACACAACCATCAATAGCAATCCTGTATTTAGAGAATGACTTTGCAGCTCCTTGAATTTGCAAATATTGTTTCACTGGCTCGCAAAAACCTTTTAAGGGTGTTCTTATTCTACTAAGTCAGCTCCCTGCCCACTGGAACTCTCCACTCATTTGGAGAGATAGGACTTTGTGCTTGAAGCAAACAGAAAAGAAGGACGTTCACAGATTTGGAAGACCCAAGTTCTCGTTGAACGACTCTCCCTGCTTCCTGCCAGGCCCAGGCCCAGAGTGAGCCACTCACCTCACGTATAAACTTTAAAGGGCACCAAAAATTCAGTAATTAAGATGCAGAGGATTTTAAGGCACTGTTTTCAAAAATTAATGCAAACAAAATCCATGATGAACAAAATATCAAAATTTTCAATAGATATGGAATCAGTATTACTGATTTATCCTTTAGCTTCAGGCTCCAATATGCTCACAGCACTGCTTCCTAGACCCCATTTCCCCCATCTGTGAGTCAAGAGTGTTGGACTCCTTGGCCTCCAAGGAGCCTGCTGGGCTCTGAGGCTTTATGCCATGGTGATGAAGTGCCATTGAAGAATTAGGAAACAACAAAAAGCTAATTGTTTATCCCAGACTTCATTTCAGGTGAGTGACACCTAGTCTTCAGAGAGATAACAGGACAGCAATAGAATTAAGAAAGCTGGAGGAGATGACATTTGGTCAACTGTGTCTCTTTGCACTGGGCACAACCTCGACTGTGCAACCATAGTTACCTCCTTCTTAATCTTCCCCAGGAAATGGGCTCCTATCCAGCCTGAGCACAGAGAGAGCCTCATTCATTCAGATGTGGCTTGTGGTCTAGGGGCCTGCTGGCTAACAAAGCTTTCTAAGGAGATCTGGATGTCTGCAAGATGCTGGGTAACCTACAGGTGAAGGTGAACGTGGAGGTGGAGGGGAGAGCAGAGAGGCATTTGCTCTGGCGGTCCTGGGACACTCTCAGTGCTGGCTTTTGCTCCTCCCTTGTCCCAAGATGGGCAAAACATCATGGCTGGCTTTCTCATCGTCTTCCTGAAGACACCCTGTATTCACCAAGTCTCCTAAGGTCAGCATCGAATGCATGAGAAGAGCTATTGATACAGAGCTTAAGAAATTCTATGGACATGTCAAGACAAATGAACCAGTAGTCATAGAGTTGGAGGATCTCATTTCCAAAGTGAACCATTTGTGTCTCCATATCCCCCAAGTCAAGGATGATGTTCCTCAGTGAGACTCTGGAAATCAACACCCCACACAGGGGCTGCAGCTCCATCCTCTGAGACAGTCTTATTGCTGGTGGGACCTCAGAGCCCAATTTCAGATGTGTTTTTCCTGAAACTTCGCCCACTGGGAGATGAAGACTCATCTCTGCAAATGTCATTCATCACTAGAAAGTGGCTGGGGCCTCCCAGGTCTTGTTCAGATCAACAGGATGAGAGTCTGGCTCTTCAGGAAAACCCACCTTTTCTCTTTGGCCCCAGTGACCCTTGGGCACTTGCTGAGCAGCAGTAAGGGGCAGCTGAAGACAAGCTGCATTGGAAAAACTAGCCACCTCCACCCTGGATGGGAATAATAGCTCCCTTCATGGGGCTGCTCTGGGATGCCAGGGTATCCGGGCCCCAGAGTGAGGAAGTGAATCAGCCCTTCCCAGCCTTCAGTCGCCCGGCTGACTCAATACCCTTTGGTGCTGTGGCATTTGGACGTGTTTTGTCAAAAACTAATGAACATCTCACTTAGGCACTGGAAACAAACATAAATCCCAGCCAGTTCTTACACTTGCTGAGAATGAATAACTCCCTTTGGCTCCTCTCCCTCTGGTTGGGCAGCGGGGCCCAACAAGTGAATTTAGAGACTAAGGCTGAGTAGCTGGCCCTCACATGGACTCACCCATCAGAGTGTGACCCAGGCTGGCTGCCTGGCCCCTGAGTAGCCGTTCTCAACCTCAGGTACACAGATTACCTGGGGTCTTAAACAATACAGGTGCCTGGGTTTCACTCCCAACAAATACTAGTTTAATTTGTCTGGGGTGCAATCACAACATTGGGAGTTTTAAAACCTTCCTGATATGTAAGCGATTCTAATATGCAATCAAGTTGGGAAGCAGTGGTCCAGCCCAGTGCTTCTCAAACTTGATGTACAAACAGATGATCTCAGGATCTTTTTCAAAGGAAGATTCTGATTCAGTAGGGCTGGGACCTGAAATTCTGTATTTCTGACATGCTCCCAAGTGATGTGATGATTCTGGTCTGCAGGACAAATTTAAATAGCAAGGATATGATACATGGTCCAGGATGATAACTACTATCCACCTAAGGCCATTTAATTAAAATTTTAAAAATTAAAATAAAATATACTTAAAAATTAAGTTCCTCAATTGCATTAGCCACACTTCAACTGCTCAAGCATCACATATGACTAGTGGCTACCATACTGAACAGCACAGACATGGAATGTCTCCATCATCACAGAAAGTTATATCAGGTAGCTCTGTCCTAAAGCATCTCTGTGTCTCTGACACTCCATTTGAGAAGCTACCTCTTGAAATGTGATTGGAGCTCTCTCGAAGTCAGGGACTAGAACATACTTTTTTTGTTCTTCTTGCAGAGTGCACATGCACATGTAGTAAGTGCTCAGTTAATGCTCAGGTCAGAGCACTCATGCCTTTGTCCATGGACTACCACCATGTAAACAATGGCTGATTAATTGATGTCTACTTGGGCACCAATTACATTCTTGTAGAGTTGCAACCAGGACAGCTCAGCATGGCAGAGGTTAATGACCAGGTTGCACTGGATATGCTTCCCTGCCTCTGGCTGGCCCATGAATCAGGCAAGAAAATGCAGGACCTCAGTGTCCCTGTCAGAGCATCTGTCATCATTAGTCATTATAACCCAGAAGATGGGCTGAGATGCACCCATCTTCCACCCAGTTCAGAGGAGACAAATCTGGGCGCTCTCTCTCTCTCTCTCTCTCTCTCTGTCTTTTTTCCCTGGGCTTTGGGGAAAGGGGAGTGCCTGGAGACAGCCTGCTTCCTGTTTCTTCTGCCTCTTCTTGGGCAACCAGCATGGACCCAGGAGACAGTGGGGCTGGGAGAGGGGTGCTGAGTACCAGAGGGAGAGGAGCTTCTGATTTAGCCGCACTGAGCGGGAAAACTTTCAGCCAGCTGATCTCTTATTTTGGATCCATAGTGGTTGATTTTCAGATTCAACTGATGGGTCCTTGATAGTAAAACTAAATTCTGCTGGGATTAGGGGAAAGGGGACAGGGAAACAGGCTAGAGCTGGTGCCACTCATCACAAAACCACATGAAGCTGCCCTACTTTACAGAAGGAGGCTCCAAGGCCCAGAGAGTAAAGCAATTGGAACAAGATCACACAGCAAATTAGATGCACTGGTCAGTGTAAAATTTAGTGTTCTTAAGTCCAAGGCCAGTGGTCTTTTCACTGCTTCATGCCCAAGAGATTTGCAAGAATGTATATGCCATTCAAGAGAAGAAATAGAATATTACATAAATTTGTAATATTAGGAGAATACATAACATAGGTGTTCTTCAAATGTTTGCTGGAAAAGATGGTAATGAAATTGCTTTTTTCCTGCCTTCTCACTCCCACTCGTCACATCCTACTGCGGGACTCACCTTGCACACACTCCTTCTGGGATGACTAACCCCCCTCCGCTGCCCCACATATCTCAGCACTAAGCAACATCTTTAATGAGTAGCTCAGCATGCATAAAGAGGTTATGATGAGCACCACAATTACAGAGAGCGTTTCCAAGCTGGTAAAGTGGAGAAGGGTAGCACCCTTTGTGAGCCTATGGATACATCACATTGCACATTTGCAAACTGTGCAGCCCAAGGCACCAAAGTGGCAAAAAGTCAGTTCTTAATAAACATATCCTCCAGTGTTTCTCAACTCTCCTTCCTTTCTCCCTACCCTGGCACCGATCATGTTACTTACGGTTCTCAGGCTAGACAACTACCCCGGAGTTATCACATTCAGTGTTCTCTCCACTGAGAATCTGTGCTAGACAAAAGGAATCCCTGCCCTTTTGTTTAAGCCAAGAACAAACATACCAGATCGTCCTGGCACTCGCGGGCATTAATATTAGGGGAATCTAACATCTGCTAAGTGCTGCCATTTAAATGACTTTTGGTAGGTGCTCACCAAGAATAAACATAGTCACTGAATTCACAAGGAGAATGTTAGGTATTTACAACCCTTATAGAAGAGTAGACTGATGGGACATCCACTGACATTTGCCAAGTTGCACTCCTCAGCCCACGGGCTCCTGGGCTCTTTGCCTGCAATTGTGACCCTCTGCTACCAGGTAGATATTCGGTTGTATCTGTAGACAGTTTGAATAACCTGGCACATGCGGTTTTCTATTTAAATATACCTTCCCTGACAAACTAGAATCCATTGTTAATGCAGTTAAGTATAAAGATTACAGAGAATCAGAATTGTAATTAAAAAATTTTAATGTTTATTTCTTTTTGAGACAGACAGACAGAGAGAGAGAGAGAGAGAGAGTGCGTGCGTCCGCGCGTGCAAGTGGGGGAGGGGCAGAGAGAGAGAGACACAGGATTTGAAGCAAGCTCCAGGCTGGCAGCACAGAACTTGACTCGGGGCTTGAACTCACAAACCACGAGATGATGACCTGAGCCGAAGTCAGATGCTTAACCCACTGAGCCACCGAGGCACCCCAGAATAAGTCATTTAGAAACAAAGCTACACAATTCTAAGTAAGATTTAAAGACATAGAAACACCTAGATCTGATGAGGCGTCTTTGTCGCTCATTTTGAATTGTTCTCGCTGCCTGGGAAACGTCACGCTGGCGCTATCCTGACCTGAGAAGACCCAGCTTCTCCCTCTCATATCTTTAAGTTAGATCCTCTCAAGCTCCTCATCCAATGGGATCAAAAAGCCTTGCAGGTGATTTCCCCCCAATCTTATCTTTCCACAGTCAAATCAGACTTGCCTTCTTGGTTAACCTGATAACACTTGAGAGGGTCAGCTGCTATTTTAGTCTTCCCAGAATTCATGACGTGACAAGGCCATGTTCCCCTTCTTAGGGAAAAGCTGCGTCCAAGCATCAGATCCACATGGTCCCGGTGCCAAGGATGCTTTTCAGGTAATATTGAAAGTTTGTGCACCCAGAGTTTGTGTTACCGATTTTAAAATAATTAATGTCTTCAACTGAAAATCTCAAATTCCATGATATTCATTGATTAGCCAGACCCTATTAGTTGTAATCCAAACTCATAGAGACAAAATACTAATGAGACTTGATTAAAAAGAGAGAAGTGACATTGTTTCTGTATGGAGTGACAGACAGACGGGACGAGGGTCAGTAACTAGGACGGTGACCAGGGAAAGCAGTGCTGAGTATAAGAAATACGACTCTGAGCCTCCTCTGTGAAGAACTCCACATCTGTACTTCATGTGTCCTCACAACGAGCCCCTGAGCACGTAGCTGTTATCTTGGTTTGATAGATGAGGTTCGGGGAAGCTGAGTAATTAGCCCAAGGGGACAAAGCTAGGAAGTGCACTTGAACCTGAGCAAGGTGAAGGGCAGCCCTCGTTTCTGTTTATGTGTACCCAAGAAAACAGTAAGGATATATGTGTTTCTAGAGACTGCGAAGATGACGCTAGACTGACATCCTGACAGGCTGGCACAGGTGACAACCGGGTGCACGTGGGATTCTTTACTGTTGTTCATTAGCCTGGGAAGAAAACGCTTGGACAACCAGCTGAGGACTCCAGGGCAGGGTCCCCATGGGACAAGGAGCAAACCCCATTGTGGGGGCCTCGCTGGTCACACAGCTAAGCTGCCAGAGGAAGAAACTTATCATTGGGGGTGAAGGGGGGAGTGGAAGAAGGCAGAACTCTGGAGAGCCAAACTAAGGAGATTAGTAACACCTGTGTAGCACAGGTGTGACCAAGCCGTCCTCATTGCCCAAGGCTGTGTCAAAAAGAGCTATTCTCAGTTAAAGGCCAGAACAGCGTGTTTCAGTGTATGGCGTTGCGGTGTGCTGTATCACACCTCATCACAATATATTTTAATGTATTTACCTCTTAGTTTGGCTTTTTAAAAATGTTTTAATGTTTTTTTAAATTTATTTCTGAGAGACAGAGAGAGACAGCGTGAGGAGGGGAGGGGCAGAGAGAGAGGGAGACACAGAATCTGAAGCAGGCTCCAGGCTCTGAGTTAGAGGTCAGCACAGAGCCCCATGCGGGGTTCGAACCCACAAATTGTGAAATCATGACCTGAGCCGAAGCTGGACGCTTAACCAACTGAGCCACCCAGGCGCCCCTTAGTTTGGCTTTTTATGTGAGTATCTTCTCTGAGGGGGTAACCTTGAAGATAGGATCCATATTGAAAAGATCTTTCTTTGTATCCCCCACACCACTTAGCAAGTGCTTAGTGCAGAGTTGGTGCTCAGCACAGTGGAACTGAAGGAACAGGAGGGGGAGGGGACAGGAAGAAAGACAGAGAGAGGAGGGGCAGTTAAGAAGGACTCCAAGGCTCTGAGGGAGGGATGTCAAGGGCAGTGGGCGGGTGTCAGCCGAAGAGCTGGTTGCCCGCTGGAGTGGGGTGCGGGCGTGCAGAACAGGATGGTGCTCCGGCTGCCTCTGGACAGGTGCCTTGGGCAGGGCGGACAAGGCGCCCTCATTGGGTTTGTGGTGTGAGAAGGGCAGTACACACTGTCCTGCTCCCTCCAGAGGTTGTTTTTGGCAGGGGAGCCCACTAGAAGCTTACCACACGTTCCCTAGAGCTTTTCAGGGACTTCCTGGAGGGCAGGCCCACCCCACCCAGGGGGCAGAATAAACGTGGTTTCCAGGCACCTGGCTTTCTCGGAAGGGTATGTGCCCCACTAGGCCCAGAGGCATCCCTCTTCTAGCTCCTCGATTTCCGTGATACTTCCCACCCAGGGAGCATTCATGGGTGAGCGGCCCTTGAGAGGCAGGGCTGAGGCGCTGTTGGGAAAGGGGTCTGACGTCAGCCTCCTTTTGGCTCTGGCTCTGCCCCTACGCCGTCTTCATTGGAGCCCAGTCTCTTCCTCGCTCTGATCCCATTTCCTATCAGAAATAGAACATAGGAGGGGCGCTGGGTGGCTCAGTTGGTTAAGCATCTAACTTTGACCTAGGTCATGATCTCATGGTTTGTGGGTTTGAGCCCTGCATCAGGCTCTGTGCTGCCAGCTCAGAGCCTGGAGCCTGCTTCGGATTCTGTGTCTCCCTCTCTCTCTGCCCCTTCCCCACTCACACTCTGTCTCTCTCCCTCTCAAAAATAAATAAACATTAAAAAAAAAAGAAATAGAACATAGGAAAAGTGACCTCCTCCCTACTATGGAAGGAGGTGGCCTTTGAGAATTATTAACATGCTCACACCCTCAGCAGCAGGCTTTTCAAAGCCGTGCCCCATCTACAACCTTCTGTCTATCCCTCTGCCTCAGCTCAGTTCTCCTGTCCTCCAGCCCTGGACCTGGGCCCCCACCTCGCTGTGCGGAGGATGCAGGGCACATGGGATCCCCTCCGTCTGCTAACTACAGACCACACCACTCCATCAGCCAGGACCACAAATCACTAGCCACCACCAGTATTTAGACCGGCACTTCTCCAGCTTTAATGGGCATCTGAGTTATCTGGAGATCCTGGGGAAATGCCAGTTCTGATTTAGTAGGTTCTGTTTCTCTAACAAGTTCCCGGGGTTAGTTGGTGTTGCTTGTCCACAGACCACACTTCCGGTAGCAAGAATTTAGAATACTTAACTCTGTATTGGCACCAATGGAGACCTGCAATGTGTACGTTATGGGCCCTGCTCTCGAGGATGTGTGAGAAGAGCCACATAGGATTTCTCCACATGAGTGAGGAATAGATGAGGGAATGAATGAGTGACTCAGGACACCACTCCATGGTACTGGCAATATCTAAATGCAGAGTTAAAGGGAGGGAGAGAGATGGGAGACAGACGTTACCCACTTTCACGTGTCGGGCAGATTTGGGACTCCTCCAAGGGTGCCCCTGGAGCCACTGCGCTCTGCCATTGCTGGACGAGTGCCCAGAGCAAAGGCTGTCTGGCTCTTGGAGACGGCTGTGGCTGGAAGACCTTCCAATGCAGAACCAACTGCCTCACTTACAGCCCCTGCTGGGAGTGCTGGGATAGCTCTGCATTGAAGCATTTGTGTTTTTGCCTGCGCCCCAGCACCACCAAGGGCCGATGAGAGAGACACATGTTCCTTAGAAGCCAGAACACCATGCACTTAAGGAAAATGCAAGATTTTGTGTGAATGACTTGTGTAAAAAAAGGAAGGAAGGAGGGAAGGAAGGAAGGAAATGAAATAGGAAGATCATCTCTGTATTTCTTCAAAAAGTAAACCTTAAGAAAAAAACAACCCAGACATCATTCTCTTTTCCCTCAAAAAGCCTATCTAGTAGGAGACAAGTTGAAGTGGGAGAGAGAAGGAAGAAAGGCAGGTCTAAGGCAGACGCAGTGACAAATAGTGGCATACATGGAGTCCTCGGTGTCTGGCCTTGATTTCGTCTGGAGGGCCACGTTTTATTCCCGGTGGCCCCCAAGGCTGGCCCCACACTACTCTGGGAGCCTTGCCGTGTCTTCGCGTTTGCTGCCTGTTTGTCTTCCTAGAAGAGCAACCCCATGCTCTCCCTCTGCCTCTGTGTTTTCAAAACCCTGCCCTTCCCAGAAACGCTTCTCCCAGAAAGCCTTCCCCAGCTTTTTCCTCTGCTATTATTTCTCTCTCTCTCTCTCTCTTTCTGTTTTTCCTTCTTTTTGGAGAGTACCTTCCTTCCAGCATTTTTCAAAATCTTTTTTTCTTGTTTCCTTTATGAATTCAAAGACAGTCTCGTCACCCTCTCTACCTCCCCATTTGGTACAGAAGTCGAGTTCAGTAGGAGCCCTAAGCTGGATTCACATGGTGAATCCAGGTCACAGGACACTGAGTGGGATTCTTGATGCTGTTTGCATTTGAAGACACAGAGTAACACACTGATGCTCCTATGCAGTGGAATGTACTCCATGAATCTGGAAACCCTATGCTAGGTCGTCCTGATTCTGTTACTCTGCCCCAAAAATGCAAAGGAAAACATAAACACGTCTTGAAAGGATGTTTGAACTGAACCCACCAACAGAAGCCGAATGTCACTGGACGAGGCGGACCGCCTAGCCCTCCACCACGGCTGGCCAGCCGTCTGGGTGAAGTGTGGCTGGAGGCTGAGTGAAGTGTGTGCATTCACCACCTGCCATATTTGGGGTGGGTTTACCTCTCTGGAATGCGAATCGTTCCTCACTTTATCACTATTTTTAAATGGAATTTGGGCAGAGGGAGAGAAAGATCCTTTCTTTCTAGTCTACCTACAAATATCTTTCCAGTGAGTCTGTGTCCACAGAAGTCTAAATTTAATATGCCCATAAAAAGGAAAAAATAGTGCAGCAGTTATTTTGTCTACACAATACAAAAATGACTGGTGTAATCCATCTGTCTCCCTGTGTGATGGCTAAATGTTCCACCTACTGTTGGGCGTGCTATTCTCAAAGGTGTAAATGGGTGAGGAGGCCACGTCGTCCTCAGCCACCCATGCTCTTCCTCCACTGAGCGAGGAAACGGCCACTCTCATACAGCTCTGCAGTTCAATCCAGTGCAGCACCTCCTCATTTAGTCAGCGCTGCTAGGAGGGGAGACGTTTTACATTAAGTGAACAAATGTTTCTTTTCATCCTGTTTAATGGAGACCTTTCTAAATGTTTTAAAAATGTGTATTTATTTTTGAGAGACAGAGACAGACAGAGCACGAGTTGGGGGTGGGCAGAGAGAGAGGGAGACACAGAATCCAAAGCAGGCTCCACGCTCTGAGGCGTCAGCACGAACCCACAAACCGAACCGTGAGATCATGACCCGAGCCGAAGTTGGACGCTCAACCAACTGAACCTAGGTGCCCCTAGCGGAGACCTTTCTAAAATGTAATGCATGGTTCCCTGCCTCCTCAAGGAGGCCATATTAAACTAAAATGAACATTTTATTGGACACTTAAGTTCATCATTATGGACCACGGGAGGGCAGTAGGATTCTCCCTGGCACCAGTGAGGACGATAGAGCATTTGGCCCCGGCCCTGTCCGCCCCAGGCTACCCTGTTCTTTGTTCACTGTGTTAACTTCACATTGTTTTCTGTCTCTTCTCTTCTTGTGCCTTCTTGCTGTTCTTATTCTGTTTTTATCCCACAACTATTCTGCTATCTTACTTCTATTTTTCTGCATCTAACTGGTGAGGTCAGATGATACTACCTATTAATAGCAATATCTAAACTATGATCAACAGACCCAGAGCAAGAGGGGCTCCACTATGCATAAAATGCATATGCTTTGGTACCTGACATAAATTATGGCTGCTCAGAACTCCCAGTGGTGCCTCTTCTCCTGCTCACCAGTTTATTTCCTCTTCTTTTTAGCTTCTTGGCTATGTTCTGGATAGTGAGATTGCTGGGTAACTAATCTCCAAATCCATGATTTTTTCTTTTTGCCACATACAGGTTCAGGTTTAGTCTGACTCACCAATTAGAGGCTTTTAAATGGTAGTTGTTTAGATTCACGAATGGGTAAAATATTACTATTGGTGTTTAGCTGACTTTAGAATTTAAATAATTTCCATAATTTATTTTGGCTTTGTTGATTTAAATTTTAAATTTTATTTTGCTTTGGTCAATTCTCATCTCTGATGAAAAAAAATCCTCCCCTGGCCCCAGGATGTGGAGAACTAAACTGTATTCACAGATGAACCATGATTACTGGAAAATCCAGCACTCTTATATGGAGAAAGAGTTCACTACGAAGATGAATCACAGCAATAGAGGAGGAAATCAAGAGCAAGTTAGCTCAGGAGTATGTAGCAGTTTTCTGCCAAACTAGATTACTTTGAAATAGGCTTTAATTTTTTCATATATTTTAGTGTTTTCACTCCCAAACTTTTTTTTTGGTTGAATTTTCATGGCCATTTCTATTTGAGGTCAATTGTATGAATACCTAGCTTTAGAGCTGCCCTATGTATTGTTTGTATCATAAAAGAAATCACATTTTGCATCTAAATGCACTAGTCCACAGGGGTGTACCTAAATCCTCCTAAGGGCTAACATTGTGCTAGGCATTGCTCTTGTCCCAAGGGGCTCCCAGGCTCACTGTTAAGACCAATTAATACAAGGGTAAATAAAGGAAAAAGAAAAAGAAAGTCACCCAAAAAACATATGTATCTTAGAATATGGGCTACAAGTGGCAGAGGGATTCAGAAAGGGTTGTGTTCTAAAGATATCAGAGAAGGCTTCTCAGCGGGGCTTTCACCCAGGGGATCTTAAGAAATGTGTGGGATTTGGTCATCCTACCCTCCAGGTGGAAGATAGGACCCATGGCCCCAAGGAGGGCCTGGGATACTGTAGGCCTGAGAGCAGCTTCCCCCTGGCAGAGGCTGGGGCCCAGGAAAGGCTCAGAGCTTAACGCAGCCTCCTTGAACAGGAAGTTAGGAGGAGAGCGAAGGAAGGCCCCTGGCGGGTAGAGGACTTGGAAGGGTGGCTGGATCCTTCACCTGCCTCCGTCCCTCCATCCGAACTGCACAAAATGTGGAGCCATCTCTGTAAACAGTGACAGTTCTTTCTCTCTCTGGCCAGCATGAGTGCACACAACTTCTGCACTCTCGGAATTCAGGGCTCTACTCAGAGAAGCTTCAGAGCATGGGGAAGGGGAGAGAGGGAAAGAAGGCCCAGCACTCTCTGGGGAAGGCTGAGGCTTGGGTGGCAGAAGTAGCTTCTTTCAAGTGCCCTCAACTTCCAGGAGGAAAGTGCAGCAGTAACCCCACTACCAAGGAGTGGAGGCCTGGGCAAGTCAGACCCCAAAGTCCAAGTTTCATAAAAGTTTGTATTTTTCCTAAAGCACTTTGAGGGACCTGACGGTCCTCAGGGACAGAAAACCATCTCCTCAAGAGAAAGAATGTCTATTTGGGGTCCTTTCCTCTCTCATATCAGCGGAATCCCCAGCAGCCAAGAAAAGAGCCTGGCAGAGCCCTGGGAAGGAGACAGCATCCGGCTTCGGTGCCCCAGGGAGCACACCGGGAAAGGTGAAGTGAGGTGGGAAGCAGCAGAGGGCCAGGGGGCCAACTAGGAAATTCTGGTTTCTCTCCTGGCTCACAGAACTCGGTCCAGCTGGAGCAGCCGCCTCACTCCCTGGACGGGGCTGCAGCAGTGACCAACGTCCCTGGCCAGAACAGCTCAAACCCGGGCAGCAGTGCCTGCTCCCCCCGGGGCCCTCCCCCGGCCCCCGGCCAGGAAGAGCAGACACCACGTCTGGGCCTGGAACTAGACAGTCCCCCACCTCTGCAGCACGCACGGTTTAGTCTGGGTTCCCTCCATCCCCTGTAGCTGCTCGAGCCCCCTTCCCAAGACCTGCCCCTGCCCCCACACCTTCACACAGTCTCCCTCTGTGCTGTATCGCACCGGCCTCTTTCCTGGCGATTGGCTCCGGCCAACTTCTGCTAAGGCTCCAGAGGAGGCTCTTTCTTCACAGAGCTGGATGGGGGAGGGACTGGGGGGCTGTCGTTCTGAATCTCCAGGTGGGAGCCCCGGGGCCAGGTACTCCGGGAAGCGGCTAGAAGGCTAGAAGATAGGCCTGGGCACCTCCCCAAACTTGGCCATGCTTGCCAGTTTCCAAGGTTTGGATTGCAGATACCATCGCGAGCTCCCCCTGCGCCCTCCTCCCGGCCCCCTGCCCAAGGTCCCAACGCGGAGCCCCCCTAACTCTCCCCCGCTGCTCCTTTCTACCGCTTTCCCTCCTCCCTCCCAAGTCTTTTCCGTCCACGGTCTAGGGCTCCGGCCTGTGCCTCTGCAAACACCCCCCGCCCCTCCAAACTGGGCAGAACTCCGAGGGAGGGGCCGGAGGCCCCCCTTCCCGTCTGTGGTCGGAGGGGGCAGCGCCGCTGCCCTGCGTTGGGGGGAGGAAAGGAGAGGTCTCTGCGCCCCGCCCGATCAGGCCACTCGGCACACTAGGGGTAGGGAGCGGGAAGAGGGCTAGCAGAGAGGGGGGTCCGGCCCAGGCAGGTGCGGGCTCTGGCTGGGCCCAGGCCGGCTCCGGGGGCGGGGTCTCAGGTTACAGCCCCGCGGGGGGCTGGGGGCGGCCCGCGGTTTGGGCGAGTTCGCCAGCCTCGAGAGGGGCCGGACGCATATAACGGGCTCCGCGGAGGCTAGGAGACGCAGAGCGCTGCTGGGCTGCCGGGTCTCCTGCCTCCTCCTCCTGCTCCAAGGGCCTCCTGCATGAGGGCGCGGTAGAGACCCGGACCCACGCCGTGCTCCTGCCGCCTCGCTGCGCTCCGCTCGGGCCGGCTCCGCCAGGCCCCGCGGTGAGCCATGATCCGCCTTGGGGCTCCCCAGACGCTGGTGCTGCTGACGCTGCTCGTCGCCGCTGTCCTTCGGTGTCACGGCCAGGATGTCCGTAAGTCGCCCGGTGCCCTTGCCTGCCACCCTTCTGTGCCGTCCCTTCGCACCCTCCCCCGGCCCTCTCCTGCTCTGGAGCCGGCGGTCCCGGCTAGAGTGGCTCCCGGGGTCGTAACGCGTAGACACGGGCGCATGATGCGTAGGGGCTGACCTAGCGGAGTTCCGCAAATAAGAGGCTCTGTCAGAGCGTCGTCGGATGCAGGTCGCAGTTGGAGGCGTTTGTAGGTCTCTACGTTGAGCAGGAATTTGAAACGTGCCAAGTGTTGGGTCGAGATGCTTGCGCACAGATTTAAGCGCTCTCTTTTCCACCAGCCTTGATAATCAGGCAGGCGCACATGCACACAACTCAATTCCCGAAGCACTCGGAGTTCAGCAAAACAGGTCGTGGCTCATCGATCTTAGGAGCAGTTGGGAAGGGCTCTAGCGAAGGAAGGAGCAAGCGCCAAAGGGTTGACCTCGCCGTCGCGTCCAGGGGTTTGTGGCTGGAGGGCTCGAAGGGGAGTTAGACAAAGGAGATGCTTTGAATCTGGTGGGATGAAATCTGAGGCCACAAAAGAGAGGTTTCCGAGAGGCGCTCTGAGATCTCAGCGCCTCTCGAAGTTTCTTCCCCCTCCCGGCTGGTGCAGGAGCAAGGTGCAGCCCTCGTTCTCATCTCGGCTTTCCCCCTGCCTCTAACGGGTACAGAAACTCCTCGTAGGAGAGGCCATCTGAAAGGCGATAACATTCCAACCAGACCGTGCTTTTCAAACGCCCCAGAAAATAGCGCCCCCTCCCCGCCATTTCCCCCTCCAAACCCCGGAGGAACTACAATGAGTTACTTACTCTTCTAAATTTCTGGAACTCACCGGGCTAGGCTGCGGGGGGTGGGGGGGGTGGGTGTGGGTGTGTGTGTGTGTGTGTGTGTGTGTGTGTGTGTGTGTGGAGGGGGCACGGTTTGGGCCAATTGCTATAACAATTTCAGCCGAATATAGTTAGAGATGGCAGATTTACAGTCTAGTCCAAAGGCGGTTCGGATCTCACCTTTCCATCGTCTCCTTTGGTAAAGTCTCACTGTCTGGGATTACATTCAGGACAAACGAAGCCTGGAAAGTGTATTAGGTAGCGAGGATTTTTCTCCCCACGTGTTTGGGCACGTTTCCGATGGCTAGGATTCCAGCCCTGTCTTTGTATGTTACAGATTGTAAATCAATCGCAGAGGAAAACTGTTCGGGGAGGCAGGATGGAGGTGGCGGAGGGGGGCGGGGGGATCAAAATCCCTCTGCCGACGAGGCTCTATTTGGTCTCTCCTGCCACCAGGCTGTCTCCAGAGACGGTTTGGAGGGCTCTGGGCCCAGGAGGACTTTCCGTTCATTAGAGCGGCAGACCCAGGCAGGGGCAGGATTGGAGCCCGCGGCGCAGCCGCAGGGAACCCGGGGCAGGAGGTTCTGGCCAGGTCGTCCGGTGCTGCGCTCAACTGGAGGCGCGCTCCCGGGCACTTGATGGAATACGATGTGTCTGTCTATAAGTGTTTCCGGCTCAGACTGGCTATAGTTTTGTCTTCAGTTTCCCTGTACACTATCAAAGCTGTTTTCTTGACTGACCTCTGCTCAGTGCACAGTGAAATTAGCTAAGTGACTTTAAAATAATTCCCAAATCCTCCATCTGTTATTAGAGGCGCTCACTTAAGTGGCAGAGCGCTCTCACCGCCGCAACTTTTCCGGGAGTGAGTGAATTCCAGTTTCTTGGGCCCAAGTCGCTCCCCCTCCTCCTCCCCGGGAGGAGTGCATCGGGGCGGTTGACTTTGTTCCCAGGCGCATCCCAGCCTCGTAACCCCCTCCCCTGGGTCGGTGGACCCAAAGAAGTGACGTGGGGAAAGGCACAGTCTGCGTGGACGTCAGGAATGTTAGAAACCTAGAGCCCGGGCACTCCCCTCCTCCCCATCTGTCCACGACTTTGAGAAACTTGTTGGAGGCGGCGTCTTTGACCCACATCTGCATTTCACAGCCCTCGCCTGCGAAAGTGCCCCTCGGCTGAGCGGAGAGACCTCAATCCTCCTTTGTGAGGCTTGTTTGCGTTGGGGGATTGGCAGCGATGGCTTCCAGATGGGGCTGAAATGCTGCCCGTATTTATTTAAACTGGTTCCTTACGGAGACCTGTGAATCGGGCTCTGTGTGCGCTCGAGAAAAGCCCCATTCATGAGAGGCAAGGTCCGGTGGGTTCCCCCGGACTCCCTGACCCCCCTCTCCACAATGCCCCCCTGTGCCCGCCCGCCGCCACCTCCCGGGCTCCAGCCCTCGCGCAAAGCGGCGGCGAAGCAAAAACAGTTCCCCGAAAGAGGTAACTTTTTAATTGGCCTGCCACAAAGGAGCACTTATACCGCGCTGCGGTAATGAAGGGAACCGGATCAGGCGCGCCGGGATGCTATCGGCCGCGGTTTCGAACAGCAATTATGGTGGTGCTGGCTCCTCCGTCCACACCTAAGGGATCCGGTTACGGGGCTGGCTCCTTTCTGGGGCAGTCATTTAATCCCACTTTTCACCCTCCCAGTGTCTGTGGGTGAGCGGTGTCCAGAACTGCTGCCAGAAGTCACCCAGCGGCTCCCACGTCCCGCGCTGCCTGGCCCCGCCCCCGCGCTTCCCTGGGCCTCCCTTCCTAGAGAAATCCGGTGCACCCCCTTATCCAGAGCTTTCCTTTTTCACCCTGGGCCCTTTAGGGTGAAGGTTGGCTTTTCCTAGGTGCGGACGGGAGACCATTGACCTCTCCCCCTTCCCCTTCCCCACCGCCTGATTTCTACGGTTCCTGCTATTCTAGCCGTGGGCGGGTCCCCGCAACTTCTGTGCTTACCCTGGACCCCCCCCCCCCCCCGGGATTATCTTGCCAAAAGGCCCAGAGGATTTCTTCTGGTGGCAAAGAAAAAAAAAAAAGGAAAGTTTAGATTTTAAGAGTCTCCTTAAAGAGCAGGCAGGAGGCAGGCCCATTTCTTTCTCCGCCCACCTGGTTTGCGGCGCTTTCCTATTTATTCATTCTCTGCAGCTGCCATTGCTTTGGGGATTTTAATGAGAAAAACAGCGCTGGGCGCTCCCTAGCACGTGGTGCGGGCTCTTCAGCCCTTGGCGCTCTCGGGAGCGCTCTTGTCAGCACAGGTTTCGGTTGCAGGGTGAGTTCCAGACGTCAGGGCGCTGGTGGAGAGGGACTAGTCCGTGCTGTTCTCGGTCTTCATTCTTGGAGGAGGCCAAGCCGGACTGGCTAATCTTAGCCCAGGTCAGGCATTCAAAGTCCCCTGCGCCCTCCCTGCCCCCCACATTGAGGTGCTGTCTTCTGATGAAGGTAGGGGTCTCTCCAGGGAGGGCTACAGCTGGAGGCCAGCAGAAGGGAGCCCCTACACCCTTCTTGTCTCCCAAGGCATTTTGTTCACCTGCTGGGGTCCCAAGTGCATTGTTTGAATCTGCCTATCCTCCTCCCCCAGTTGGCCCTAATTCTCATACAATTTAAGTCATGGGATGTGATCCTGTTTCTAACTGCTCCTCCTTTAACCCCACCCCCCACCCCCCCATATAGCCACTTTTGGAGTCTGGCTGTTTATAGATTCTAATACTTGTGGGTAGAATTTTCTACATGCCTCCTGCATTTTCGCTGTCAGTTGTATTTAGCAAATCCAGTAGTTCCTAGAGAAAGGCAGAAAAAAGGCCTCTGTTCCTGTGCTGGGGCTGGGGGGTGGGGGTCTCTCCGTTTTCTCCTCTTCTCTGTATAGTCCCTGAGTTCCCATTCAGAGTCTTGCCTGCCGCCCCCCCCCCCCCTTGGGTCTGCCCCAGGCCAGATGGGAAGAGAATATGCTACAGTAGCACCCCACCTCCACCTTCACTGTTGGGGCAACGTTTTCATTGGCCAATAGATAGCATAGTGCAAGGTGCACAGTAAACATATATTGACTACAGGGAAGATTGAATGGTGTCTTAGAAAAATAATATTCGTTCTTTACGTTCGGATGGCCGGAGCCCACATCCTTCAGCATTCCAATGATGTCAAGTTGACTGCAACCTTTCTCTTTTTCTCTTCCGGCTCCCCACCCCCTCCTTCCCTTCACTCTCTGCTTCCCCTACCATCCCTTGGTGCAGAGAAGGCTGGCAGCTGTGTGCAGGACGGGCAGAGGTATAATGATAAGGATGTGTGGAAGCCCGAGCCCTGCCGGATCTGTGTCTGTGACACTGGGACTGTCCTCTGCGACGACATAATCTGTGAAGACATGAAAGACTGCCTCAGCCCTGAGACCCCCTTCGGAGAGTGCTGCCCCATCTGCTCAACTGACCTCGCCACTGCCAGTGGTCGTAATTTATTTATTTCCTGTTCCACATAAATAAATTACTTGCAGGTGCAGCAAACCTCCCATGGATGTGGGTCATCTCTGCGCAGCAGAGGGGCTGGTTATCCATGGGACCCCAGCAGCTGAAGCTGGAAAGGAAAGGCCACTTCTTGCCTGCAGGTTGAAACTGAATGAGCCTGAGTCACTAGAGGGGTCCTCAAAACCTACAAAAAATACACTTCCAAGATATGGAAGGACAGATGTGACTCCACGAAAGTATCCTTCTGGGATCATCTCTGATCACTAGAGCCGCAATGGAGATCCCATATTCTGCGGGCCAGCCCCCAGACCCATTCCTCTATTACCCACACCTTGTCTTCTCTGCGGAAGACCTCTAATGGTCTTCAGTGGGGGGAAAACCTCTGCTGGCTAGTGGGGAGAGAGGGCGGGCTCCCTCTTTGAAATATGGAACGTTGGTGGCAGTTTTCTTTTGTCTTTATCTCTTTCGTAGTTAACTGCCAATTAAGAAGCGAGTTAATAGGAAAAGGAGGAGCTGGGCTCTGGGAGATGGGGCTGGGCTGGAGCCCTACAGGCTTGTGCTCTGGTGGGTTTACTTACTCCCAGCCAGAACCAGTGCTGGTGGAGGTCACGTGCACGTCACCCCTCCCCAGCACTTGAACACATGCCCCATCTTCCTGGAGGGTGGGGGACAGGCAATGCCTGTCTCTTGGGTGGCCCTCACTGTCCCCTCCCTACTCAAATAAGAGAAGAAAGTAGAAAGGGAAGCAAGGAGTTGCCTTTCCTTTACACTTCACCAACACTGGCAAGCTGCTTTTCTGGTCTAGATTTCCAGATCCTTGCTGAGGCCCCTGTGAGGGAAGTGTGAGGGCCTCACTGCTTTGAAGCAGGAGGGGATCACTGGTTTGGGTGGCACTGGCTTCCATGCTCTCTCTCTAACTCCTTTTTCCTGCTGTGTTTTTGTGCTCACTTCAAGGAGACCCAGCTTAACGTAAGACACTTCTAACTATCTAACCCTTCTTCCGGGAAGGCTTGGGGTACGGGAAGGGCTTCCTACCCCACGAGGAAAGAAGAGACTGGACCTTCTGCCAGCTTCTGATGCTTCCTTTCTTGGTGCTTATTAGATTTTGAGCTGCTCATTTTCTCTTCAGATGCCCTGCTCCACTCTTTTGCATGCTGATTGCTTTCTCAATAACAAAGTCTGGGTCCTTTCCATTCCTCATGGGACCTCAGCATCCCCAGGACCCCCGTGACCCTAACATCCCAACAGGGGGACAGGAAGCTGCCTCCTTCCCGGGTTGTGTCCTTGTCTTTGTTTAATCCATTAGTGTTTGAGTGACAAGAACTTGTGCTCACCCAGCTAACAAATGTTTTCCATTCTTCTCTATTTTTTCCCACTTGCAGGGCAACCAGGACCAAAGGTAAGGGTTTTTTTTTCTTTTTCTTTTTAGTGTTTGTTTATTTTTGAGGGAGGAGGGGCAGAGAGAGAGGGAGAAGCAGGCTCCAGGCTCTGAGCTGTCAGCACAGAGCCTGACGAGGGGCTCCAACTTGCAAACTGTGAGATCATGATCTGAGCTGGAGTCGGATGCTGAACCGACTGAGCCACTGAGGCGCCTCTCTTTTGTTTTTTTGTTTCTTATTTTGCTTTTTTCAGGAGACATGTTGTGTGTACCCCGCCTGTGATTCCGTAGGCCACAACAGAGCTCACTTTTGGGGGGACCTCAATGCTTGGGCTGCAGGGCAGGGTTTTGTGCGGGGGGCTTAGTGGGCTTGTGTGGCTCCATCCTCACAATGTATCTTGTTTCAGGGACAGAAAGGAGAACCCGGTGACATCAAGGATGTAAGTACACATTATCCTCACACTGGTTGCCTCTACTGCCTCACACCGGGGTCAGCTCCTTGGACGCCCTCTAACTTGCCATCCTGTGGGTCTCTCTCTCTCTCTCTCTCTGACACACAGATCGTAGGACCCAAAGGACCTCCTGGGCCTCAGGTAAGAAAGGGAGAAATCCTTTCTTCCATCTCTTCCTCAAGTCACTGCTCTGTGGGCTCCTGGCCATGCTGTTGGCTCAATGTTCTCTTCACCTTCAGGGACCTGTAGGTGAACAAGGACCCAGAGGGGATCGTGGTGACAAAGGTGAAAAAGTGAGTAGAGAAAAGCTGCCCAACTCCTGTGGACCCCCGAGGTCCTCTGAGCATCCCCCCCACCCCCTCCCATGTGCGTGACCACCTCCTCGGGGACAGCCCGTGGCCAGGGGGTTCTTGCGTAAACCCTGCTTCACACAGGTGCCCTTTTCTTTTTCTGCCAAGGGTGCCCCTGGACCACGTGGCAGAGATGGAGAGCCTGGGACCCCTGGAAACCCCGGCCCCCCTGGTCCTCCTGGCCCCCCTGGCCCCCCTGGCCTTGGCGGAGTAAGTATCCTCAAGTCTCCTTCCTGCAGCTGCCCCTCCAGAAGAATGTGGCTTCTAAATTGCCACTCACGCTTCCCTGGCTGGCTCCCAGGCCTGCCAGCAGTGTGTACACAGCCTGTCCGTGGGCTTCTCCCTGGGCCTGTAATTTGGTGGAATCACATATTAGGCATCAGACTGTGGCGCTAAGGGATGACTTTTTTCACTCACTGGGTTTCTGCAAAGAGAGTCTTCAGTTACCTGGCTCCCGGGCGTCTGTCCGGTGCGGTTGGTGCTTGGGCGTGGCTGGGGGCTGAGGGAGAGGATGACTGGGCACTCGTAGTTCCCTGGAAGAAGAGAGACCACTGTCCTTGGAAGACATTTAATCGTGGCCCTTGCCAAGTACATTCCAAGCGAGTATTCATTCTCATGAAAGAGCCCCACTGAGCGAAGGTGTGTGACTCAAGTCATTTTTGGAATTAAGCCAGTCAACAAATGATATTACTGTCCAGTTTTTGCAGGTTTGCCATTTTGATGTTTGCTGGGTTTTAAATTCTTAAGCGGCTTGCAGCTGCCTGCTACCTTCCTTGCTGAGAAACTTTAAGGTTGTTCATTTCAGTCTTTTGCTGGGCGTGAAAGATCCAGACAAAAAATTTTAAACCTTTAGAAATGATGTTTGAGTTATATTTCTCAATGTATGTCAAGCGACATATTTAACATTATAGAATTTAAAATAGAATTCTGTAAAATGCAAGTAACCGATGCTTCTCCAAATAGTATTTCATCTTCCAGGGAGATGATTGTGCACCACTGTCCTCTAATAACCCATTTCCAGGACGATTTTTCAGGAATCATTGGTAATTCTATCCAGTGCTAGGTTAGTTTCCAGCAATTAGAGTTTATCTAAAATAAAAGGCTTTTTCCTGTCCCGATGTATAGCTTACCTAGTCGAGAAGGAACAACACGGGGCCCCACCAGCTCCTGATGTGGTTGGGTTTCTTTGCAGAACTTCGCTGCCCAGATGGCTGGAGGGTTTGACGAGAAGGCCGGTGGCGCCCAGATGGGAGTGATGCAAGGGCCGATGGTGAGAAAAGACACCTGGTTGGGTTTTTTTTTTCCCCAGCCCAAATGGCAGGAGGTGGCCCTTAGCAGAGCCAGAGAATCTGACAACCCCACTTTACACATAATTGCTTAGAGCAGCTCTTCTCCCCCGGGTTATGTAACCTCCCAAGCGTTAGCCCAAAGCATTTGGTTTTTAATGGTGATGGATGCCAGTTTCAATGATGCGCCGGAGTGACCAAGGAGAATGAGGACGGAGAGACACATATAGGCTGGGCTGTTGGAAGGCTGGTTGCTGTTGCTCTTGGAAAGAGAACTGAAGAACACAGACAGCAGCCACTGTTCTCCAGCATCCACAAGACTTCAGCAGGAAATCTCAGCCCTGCAGCTCTGACTTGGCACATGCTAAATGAAACTCAGACTTTAGTAAACATGGCTGTGGGCCAGGAGAGAGCAAGGCCGGCTTCTCTATCCAAATGGTGCCTATAAATAAATAGATTGTCGCGTGGGGAGCGGGAAATGAGAGGGAGCGGCCACTGGACGCCCCCTGCCCACAGAGTAACTTTTTGTCCTTTGTCTGGGTCGTTGGCTGGGAGGAGGTGGCACATGGGAGGCGGTTGGCGAGGCACTTCCAGTAAACCTCCTCCTTTTCTCTTCCAACACAGGGCCCCATGGGACCTCGAGGGCCTCCAGGCCCTGCTGGTGCTCCTGTAAGTATTGGGTCTTTCCTCTCTGTGGTGGCGCAGATGCTTTCAAGCTCTCAAGTGTCAGTTTGTAGGGCCAACCTGGTGTCCTCCTGTTACTTTTTAGGGACCTCAAGGATTTCAAGGCAACCCTGGAGAACCTGGGGAACCCGGTGTCTCGGTGAGTTACCAGCGCCAGATCCTGCCCTCCTGGGGAGCCTCCAGTGATGTACCACCCCGCCCCCTGCACTGTCCCCTCCCTGGCTCTCCCTAGAGCCTTCCCAGGGAAGGGCCCTGAGGACATCTAGATGCCACTTCTTAGCTCTGTGGGATCTCTGACAGAGAACCACTGGGAGCAAGGACCACTCTGTCATAACAGTCCCCTCTCCGGGCTGCCCCTGGCCTGTGCTGCCTGCCACCTTCCAGTTCAGTCGACTCTGCACTCCTGCTCTCTCTAAGCACAAAGTGGGCTTCTCCCCTCCACCCCATCTTTCTTCCTTATGGGGGAACTAGATTCCAGAGGCAACACTCTGGAAGTTTTGTCCACTGATTAAGTATTGCCTCCCTCCAGCCATTTCTTAGACTCCTTCACTTCATTTGTAGGGTCCCATGGGTCCCCGCGGTCCTCCTGGCCCCCCTGGAAAGCCTGGCGATGATGTGAGTACACCTGACTAGTCAGATGAATGGATGCCTCCTTTGAAAGGGCCCGGAGGGGATGTCTGTGGTGGGGCAGTGAGGCAGAAGTGCCCTTGTCTTAGTCTGGGGCAGGGGGAAGTGTCCTTGGGGGCAGGACTGGTCAGTTGGAGCCTTGAACCCTGTCTGCTGTCTACATTCCCACTTGCAAGTGCCCAGGGACTGCCTTGGAGCCACTGGGAAGGAAAATAATTAAAACATCGTTAGCTCCAGGAAAGGAACAAGAGAAGGGAAAGTGAAAACACAAGGGGACCGATTTAGAGAAGGAAAAACAAAGGAAGACAATCAGCAGCCCAGCATTATCTTACTTGTAAATAAGTTAGGAAAAGCGCAGCCTGAGTCAGGATGTCTGCAAAGGATGCAAACCGAGTGGAGGGAGAAGAGTTGGCTCTCTGAGCTATTCTTATGAATCGCATTAGACAGTAAAAGTCTCTCAGGGTAAGGCAGCGCTGAGCCAGCCTGCTGAGCCTAGGAGGGGAGAGGGAAAGGCTCCCTGGGGCAGCTGCGGGCTGGAGGGTTGGAGAAGTTTGCCCAGCTGTCCGGAAGAATGTATTGTGACCCAGGAAAGGCATTCAAAGTGGGATCTCAAGGAGGTGAGGGGGATGGGCAGGCAGGTAGGCAAAAGGGATAGAAGACCAGAGGAGGGATGTGCTCTGGATAGTGCCAACTGTGCTAACTTGTCTTCTGGGGAAGCTGAGGTCCATCTCTTTCCCTTCAGGGTGAAGCTGGAAAGCCTGGAAAGTCTGGTGAAAGAGGCCCTCCTGGCCCTCAGGTAAAGCCCTCCCTGCCTTTCCCAGCCCCAGACCTCATTCTGAGTCTCCCTCCTTTGCAGCCAAGGTGGTGGCCTCACACCCAGCACATCCAGTTCAGTTAGCACACTTCTAAAGCAGAATTCCAGCAGCCCCAACATACGTGAGATGTTTAGGGTCCTAACACAGGCCCAAGGGGTGGGGTGGCTGGACAGCTGTTGCTTACACCCATTTTTCCATAATATGGGGGAAGCACCGTGAGGGGGGCTTGGGACCCACAGAAAGAGCTGTCCAAGTGCTGGGCTCCTGACCGCCCCGCTAGCCTGAGGGAGCTGGCTGGGAGATGCTCGGGCAGTACAGGGCCACCTTTCCTTGGCCCTTCCTCCCTGTGCCTTCAACATCTCCTCTTTGGACTGCAGGGTGCTCGTGGCTTCCCGGGAACCCCAGGCCTCCCTGGTGTCAAGGGTCACAGAGTAAGTATCACAGATGTGGGTGTTGGGAGGAGGGAATTGCCCCGGGGAGAGAAAATCATTTGGGGGCAGGAATCTTCTTCTAAAAATGTGTTTGAACATTTTCTCTTGTCCCCTAGGGCTACCCAGGTCTAGATGGTGCTAAGGGAGAAGCTGGTGCTCCAGGTGTGAAGGTAAGGACCGAGAAGCACGTGGGGATGGGGGACGGAGGGAGACGATGAGGAGCCTTTCTTTCCAGTCAAGGAGATGCTGTTGCATCATGGAGTTCGGATGTCAGAACAGCTTTGGTTGGGAATGCCCAGTTCTACATCCTGATGGATGAGCAGCAGGCCTGGAGAGCTCGGGGGATTGTTTGTTGCAGAACTGAAGTTTGGGGGTCTCGGTTGTAGCTGAGTGGACCAGAGCTTTCAGCTTCTTCCTTGGGAGTTTTGTGGGGGCTGTGGGGTCCTGCTCACTGACACTGTGCTCTTTTTTTTCCAGGGTGAGAGTGGTTCACCGGGTGAGAATGGTTCTCCAGGCCCAATGGTGAGTATGACTCTCCCCCTGCTCCCCGAGGGCCTCCAGACGCTCTTCACACATCTCCTCAAACCCAGCAGATGGGTCTGTTACAGACACCCCTGCTCCCTTTGTGCAGAGTACATACTCGGTTTTGTAGATTTGATCTGGTTAGGATCAGATCAAAAAGCTAAATTTATCAGTTAGATGATTTGTTCCAGGTTTCACCAATGTTTCCTTGAAATAGCCTGTGAACACACTTGAGATGTATGGATATTTTAAAGTTCTGTTTATTCTCCACGTCTTGGGGTGTTCATCTATTGCACAAAGCAAGACACACCTGTGAAAAGACTCCCAATAGTAACGACAGGCACGCGTGTGTGCTCTTCCTGGGCAGAATGAATCTTTGATGTGGTATGAGAAGTCCTAGATGAGTCGGGAAGGCAGGATCAGGGGCACCCACAGCTTTGCCTCCTGGGCAGATGCCTGCTCCCTGCTCTCGTGTCTGGGAAGGACGTGCGGAGAGTCATTAAGCCAACTCATGCGTATGTTGTCCTGCTGTGTGTTCCAGGGTCCCCGCGGCCTGCCTGGTGAGAGAGGACGGACTGGCCCCGCTGGGGCTGCGGTGAGTAATGATAAGGCCAAAAGCCACCGTTTGGCCGGCCCTTTAGAGATTACAAGGCACTTTCACATAGGGCTGTTTTGCTTGACACTCAAAATGACCCCAGGAGGCACAGAGAGTACTGTCATTCTGTGAGGATTCACTCTGAGTGACCCCGTCGCGAATCCCCAGGTGGGTCTGCACAGTTGAAGGACAGCGGTGGGGGGCTGGGTGGTGAAGGCAGGACCCTCTCTTAACCAGGCTGGATTATTCAGATAACCCCTTCACAGTGCCCCCCGCCATCCACTGCCAGTCAGTCCAGGTTGAATTTATGAACAGATTTACAGTGCTGTGCTGCTTTTTATTCCTTCTGGCTTTTGAGATGATGCCCTATTAAAGCATAACAGTCTAGCATCAGTTCATGGGGCCTTTATACTTGACATTGCTGCCGCTGCCGCTGGTGATCCTGTGATACCCCAGTGGCCATCATCCCACAGCCACTTCCTTGGGTTAATACCTTATATGGTTTGTTTCATCTAATCTTCCCTAAGATCCTGTGAAGCAGATTCTATTCTTCTCCCCATTTTAGAGAAGAAGAAACTGAGGCACAGAAAGGTTAAAGAGCTTAAGACCAAGCTCTGCAGCCTCCGACTCTGGTGGCCTCTTGTTGACGTGGGAAGTGAAGGGCACGGGGATTTGCAGGGGATTTGCGGTCGGCGGAGGGTGCAGGTGTTTATTTCTGATCCCTCAGCAATAGAGAGCCCTTGTAGGTGCTTGGTCAGGCGAGTGATGTGATGAAAGCCGTGTTTAAGAAAGATTATGCTTTCTGTTGAGCTCATACCCCAGCCACCCAGGCTCTGAGGCCCCTCCTCACAGGTCGTTGCAGGGCTGGCCAAAGTAAATCAGCTTCACTCCCTCTGCTGCTTGCCGCATAATGTATCTGTTTGGCAGAAATTTCCCTCCAAAGCAGATCAGTGAAACAACAGGCAACCCTGAGGCCCACTTGTCCCCCAGAGCTGCTGAGGTGCCCTGTCCCAGGGCACTTTGTGTGTGAGGGGATTAGAGAGTGCTGGGGCTACCAAGAAACACTGCTATTTTTGCACATTATTAGGACCTGGCTTGTGGCTTTTGGGCCGGGCTTGGAGCCGTGGTGGCCGCACCCTGTCAGGGGCAGAGACGAGCTGCATCCCTGTTCTTCCTCCTCCCCCTTGGGCACAGCAGGCCCTGCTCCTTGCTCCTCCCCGCTGGTTCCCATCCCCACAATAGTCAGGCTGGCAGGCTGTCCATAGGCTTTGGCATAGAAAGTTGACAACGTCACACAGTTCCAAGTGCAGGCCTGGTGTCAAGGCTGGGCCCGGGACTGGTCTGGGCTGGGCTCTGCCTGCTGTGGTCACGTGCCCCCTTGGGTCAAACTGTGCCCTCTCCTAGCCCTGCTGCAGGGAGAGCCATGGATGCCAGCACAGGCCTCATGGGCCATGCTGCGCCCTGGGCCTCTCCTCTAGCCAACCCCTGGAGGGAGGGGTGCTCCAGAGCTTCCCCAAGCAGCCGGCCTGGCCCAGAATGGGCTCTGGCCAATGCCGAGGCTTTACCTTCCCTCTGACATTTTTTTCCTGTCAAGTCTCCTCTTGTGCTCCTGTTTAATGCCAATCTGGAACATCTCAGTCAGGAGAAATGGATTGTAGCCAGGAAGAAGATTTGAGTCTTTTTAAAAATATGAGCTCCCCTTAAAGCATCCTCCTTTAGCACCCTAGAAGAGGCAGAGGCAGGCAGACGGGGCTCAGCTTGGGAAAGGCCGCCTTCTGGCCTGTTCCAAGCCCCTGCCAAGGACCAGGTGCCAGGCCTAGCCTGATGCTTCCTAGAGTTTAGGTAAAAAACTGGGCCCTGAGGGGCTTTGACAGAGAAACTGGGGGGGCGGTGCTTACCACAAACCTGGGGGGAAGTCCCTCAAAATTAGTCCTAGAGAGAGAACTGGCAGCCCTATATTTCTGTATAAAGGACTCTCAGGGGCAAGAGCTCCAATGTGGTCCTCAGGCTATGCCCAGGGCTCTGTCCCCAGTGCAGCATCTATGTTTCCTTAGAAATAGGTTGTCTGGAGTTGAAGGGGTGTGGTGGAGCCCAGAGGCCTCCTGGACTTAACCAAGGGGAGGCCTTAACCAAGGAGGTTAACCAAGATCCCAGAAGTGTCTCCCCGCCGGGAGCAGGTGGGAGGAATTGTGTTAGGTTTGCTGCTTCGCTGTTTCATTTTCCTTTGGCCTAATTCACTGAGTCTTTAAATGATAACTTGGCCTTGGTGTTGGAGATATTTGGGGTCTAAATGGAAGTTTAAGAAATGATGGAAGAGCTAGGAAATCACCCAAGCTTTGTTATGCCTGCTGCTACCCACAACACAGAGGGGTTCCGGGGCTGCTCCTGGGGGCCTGCCCTGTGCCCATCCCTGGCCAGCCCCCCACTCAGCCCTGGGGCTCCTGGGGCTCCTGGGGCCCAGCGCTGCCCACGTGTTCTGTGCGGGGAGACTGTGGGCCGGGAGGGCCTAGCCTGTTGGTCAGGCGCCTCTCACCATGGCCGCTTCCTTCTCCCCCGCTTATAGGGTGCCCGGGGCAACGACGGTCAGCCAGGCCCTGCTGGGCCTCCGGTAAGTGCCCGGTGTCTGTGGCAAATGCCTTTCAGCAGTCCAGTGGGGTTGGCAGTGTTTCTTCAGTGCAACCAGGGCAGTGTTGGGCCTTCTTGGGCAAAGGGAGAGGAGTCCGTATTACCCTAGTGTGTCGATAACAAGCTTTGAAGCAACGGCTCGTTTTTCTCAGCCATCCTTTCAGCAGGTTTTTGAGGAAGGATGGAGAGGGAGGTAAAAGGACCATCTGCTTCTCACCACGTCTGTAGTTAAACCGGGCTTTGTCTCCTGAAGCCAGGCTCAGGCAGTGGGGGCGGTTTTTGTCCAGGGACGTTGAGCCATGATGGATGTGGTGCAAAATCGGGACAAACGTGGGAAGGAGTGTGAGGGTGGCTCACTTTGGGGGGGATGCACAAACACTGCCCGGACACAGCATTCCCCTCTCCTCCTCCTTCCTCCAGGGTCCCGTGGGTCCTGCTGGCGGTCCTGGCTTCCCTGGTGCTCCCGGTGCCAAGGTACGTGCCCTGCAGGTGGAGTCGGGGACCCCCCCCAATCCCCACTGACTGCCCCCTGGACAGTCCCCACTTCCCTTCTGAGGAGCCCGCCCCACCCCACCCACTGTTGCTCTCCATGGAGGCAAGGAAGAGCCGGGGGTTCAGTTACCGGCTGGAAGGGAACGTGAGATGGAATGATTAAAAGCTGGAGGTACAGTTACAGTTACAGCTTCAGACTGGGGAAAAGGGAGAAAAAGATGGGGAGGCACTGGAGATCTGGGAGGGAGCAGAAGACCAGGAACTGAAGGGAAGCAAACTCTAGACCTGGAAGAGAGCTGGAGGAAGTGGGCACAGAGATGGCTCCAAGCTTCCCTCTTGCCCCTATCTCATCGGTGGGGGGCGGGGTGCTGGCTCTTCCAGGCAGTGTTAACAGAGTTCTTCCAAGGATTAATAGAGGCCAGCGGGAGGCCGGCCAGTTCAGGGAAAGGCCCCTGTGGCCCAAGAAGGATTCCAGGCGCATGTTCCCTGGGAATTCTCTCCCGGGGCAGCCAGGAGATGAATAAGGAGCCTCCATGTGGTCACTGGCATCAGGTTGCCTTTCCCCTCCTGGGGGTTTCCATGGCAACCAGACAGTGTCTGAGGCCCTGGGAGCTGGGTGAAGGAGACCCATTGTGAAGAGGGACAGCGGAAGGTGAGGGGGCCTGACCTTTAGAAAATAATAATTACAAGAGTGAAGCAGGAATGTTCTGAGAAGAAACCTGAGGAGGCTCTGCCCTGCCTCCAGGTCAGCAATCCTCCCCAGGGGACTCGGCCGGCTGGAGAGCCCAGATCGCAGCCAGTTCTAACTTTCAGGAAAAAAATGAAAGTAAAAGCACAGGCCGTTTTGGGCAGGGGGCGGTGCAGGGCCTGCCAGAAGCTGAGGATTGGACTGGTCAGAGCAGGGGCAAGTGGAGTGGGGCGCTTGTCCTGGCTTGCTTTCACCCTGGCTCTCTGGTGGGCTTCAGACAGGCCTGGGCCAGAGCCTGGGAGTGGCGGTGTTCGCACATGGGCCAGGCACAAGTGGAATGGTACCCTGAGCCCAGATGTCCAAGGGCCTCCCTTTCCCCAGTGAAGGAAGAGGTGGAGAGGGGGAGCTAAAGGCTGCCCACCCTGGTTGCCCATCTACCAGCCTGCACCACCCAGAGTGGGCAGGACCCCCCAGCATTGGCCTTCTTGAGGCTCAGTGCTGTGGCACAGAGGTGTGCATTTGCTGTGGGGGGTTATGGTGCAGAGGGGAGACGGAGAGCAGAGGACGTGTGGGGGGAGGCATCAAGTTGGCCCCGGGGGCCCTGTGGGGAATGCGCCCATGTAAGCGCACAGTGGGTTACGTGGGTAACTCCACTTTCTGTCCCTGAGCTGTCGCTGGCCCGTGAGAGGGCTTTTCCCTGTCTTCTCCTAACTGCACCCCTCTCTGTCTCT
This sequence comes from Suricata suricatta, assembly GCF_006229205.1. Taxonomy (NCBI): domain Eukaryota; kingdom Metazoa; phylum Chordata; class Mammalia; order Carnivora; family Herpestidae; genus Suricata; species Suricata suricatta. Next base: position 65,548,506 of record NC_043709.1, read on the forward strand.
ATCCAGGGTGAAGCTGGCCCCACTGGTGCTCGCGGTCCTGAAGGCGCTCAAGGTCCTCGTGGTGAACCTGGTACTCCTGGGTCCCCTGGACCGGCTGGTGCCTCTGTAAGTGCAGCTTCCCTTTGGCCTGAAGCGCCTGGGGTCTGTGGCCCTGGGTGCTCTTGACTCTGTTTACCTCTGAGAGATGTGGAGCCCATTTGGAGCCCCACCAACCAAACCTTCGTTTAGGCCCAGCACCTGCTCCCTGATCTCTAGGGGCAGGTCTCCCTCCACCCTCATCCTGTCCTTGAGACACTCAGCAGGACCATGCATGGGACAGCCAGCTGCTGGCCCAGCCCCTGGACCTGTGGTCTGGGAGGGCAGAGAGGTGGCTGAGGTTTATTCTTTGCTACTTATTTTATAATGACACCATCTCTTTTCTCAGGGTAACCCCGGAACGGATGGAATTCCTGGAGCCAAAGGATCTGCTGTGAGTGCTGCCCTTGGACTTGGCTCCTCCAGGTGGGGTCAGTCCCTCCTTGCCCTCTCTCCTGATGCCCCTCTCTTCTACTCATGCTGACAGGGTGCTCCAGGCATTGCTGGTGCTCCCGGATTCCCTGGGCCCCGTGGTCCACCTGGCCCTCAAGGTGCAACTGGTCCTCTGGGCCCAAAAGGTCAGACGGTAAGACCCAGAGTGAACCCCAAGTCCCACTGATACTATCGGAGTCAAACCCCACCATCCCTCCTTCCTGTGGTCACACCAGTTGTTGGGGGTCGGAGGCCACACCTTTAAGGGTTTTTGGAGGTGGGGGCAAGGCCCCTGGAGAGAACCCAGTGTGAGAACCTGCCTCTGTCTTTTCTCAAGGGTGAACCTGGCATTGCTGGCTTCAAAGGTGAACAAGGTCCCAAGGGAGAGCCTGTGAGTATCTGCCCACCAGCTCTCGGGCCCAAGGCCATCCCTCAGCCCATTGCCCTACTCCTCGGTAGCCCTGTCCCCTCATCTGGGACCTCTCAAGCTGTGCCTGGAGGAGGGGATAGATAAGGGTTGAGAGGCTAATGCAGCTTCAGCTCCCATCTTTGTCCCATTTGAACAGTTGCAGCTTTATACCCTCTCTCTTCCCACTGGGCCACTTCTGCTTTTCATGGGTTGGTCCTCTATGGCCCCTCTTCCTCAAATCCCCCAGCCCTGAAATAATAGCCAAGGCCACTTCCACCACATGCCAGGTCAGTGGTTGACCGGGGACCAGGTGAAGACTCACCCTATTTCTCTTTTGTGCTGGTTCTCAGGGCCCTGCTGGCCCCCAAGGAGCCCCTGGTCCTGCTGGTGAAGAAGGCAAAAGAGGTGCCCGTGGAGAGCCTGGTGGTGCCGGGCCTGTTGGTCCCCCTGGAGAAAGAGTAAGTGGGCTCTTACTCTAGGAGTAAGTGGACTCCTAGTCTCCACTTTCTATCGGGTGTGACCTGAACATGGAAGTTGAGTCTTTGTGGCTCTGTGTTCTTGTCAAGTCCTGTGGTCTGAGTATTAGATTTCTTTCTCTCTTCTCCACTCACCACCATGGGGACAGGGAGCCTTAATTTGTACCCCATGCCTCCAGGAGGGCATGAAATGGTTGGAGCTATTCCCCAAGTCAGGCCCAAGTTACTCTCTCGGAATCTTGCTGGCCATGGCTACAGCCCCCCAGAAACTGTGGGTTGGTGGGATTGATCCCCTGAAGCCTGGCTGGGCTCCCTGGAGTCACGGTTGGCTCGGGGGCCATTTCCACTCACCGCCTGCCCTCCTACTTCTTCCTAGGGTGCTCCCGGCAACCGTGGCTTCCCAGGTCAAGATGGTCTGGCAGGTCCAAAGGTGAGTGGGGGAGGAGGGGCTTGGGGTCCCTGCATGTCTGGTCAAATGGCCTCCTGCTGATTCCTGTCTCCCCTTGTCTAGGGAGCCCCTGGAGAACGAGGGCCCAGTGGCCTTGCTGGCCCCAAGGGTGCCAACGGTGATCCTGGCCGTCCTGGAGAGCCTGGCCTTCCTGGAGCTCGGGTAAGTAGCACAGCCGCTTTTGCCCTTGACTTTCGACTATGATCGGAATCTTCATGCCCTTCCCCACCTGCTCCCTCCAGCCCTGTGTTGAGGATTGGGAGGAGCGGGGGCCTGTCCTGACACCCACCCTCCCTCTCTCTCCTGAACAAAGGGTCTCACTGGACGCCCTGGTGATGCTGGTCCTCAAGGCAAAGTTGGTCCTTCTGTAAGTCTACCATTTGGGGTTGCTGGGGGGTAGTTGAGGGGATATCCTTGGGGAGACAGGTAGGAAGAAAGACAGGAGTCTGGGTGGGGGGGCAGCCTGTGAATTTCGAGAATGGGGGAGGGATGCAGATGGTAGGCACTGGGGCCAGGTGTGGGGCTCTGAAAACGCCACCCCGTTGTGCATCGGGCCTTTCCTTGGTGGGAGACGACCATCTGGTGTGCACTGTTAGAGGCACACTTCTAATTTAAGCAGCACCTGGTTGCTGACAGGGTCCAGACGTGCGATGTGGGCTGCTGGTTGAAACCTTAGTCGATCCCATGTGCTGTGTGTCTGGTCGTTGCCTTGCCCTGTGCCTGCTGCATAGTAGGCACTTAGTAGGTGGTGGATGGACGGCTGTGGTAAGAGTGCCTACATTCTGAGAATGGTGTTCTCTCTTCCAGGGAGCCCCTGGTGAAGATGGCCGCCCTGGACCTCCAGGTCCTCAGGGTGCTCGCGGGCAGCCTGGTGTCATGGGTTTCCCTGGCCCCAAAGGTGCCAATGTAAGTAATAAGCTGCCCTTCCATTTCCTTCCACATGTTGCCACCTACCTCCTTGCCCCCTGGGGAAAGGACTGGCTCCTAAATAGTGTTAACCCAAAGGCAGGTCTGAGTGGGATCTCAGGTGCCATGGGCAGCTGGGGCCACCATGTCCTGCAGGAGTGCATATTATCTGGGGAAACCCAGGGCTCCTTAGAGCTTCAAGACATCTCATCCGTGACACTGTTCCATGGGACAGTGCTGTCACACCTCTGAGCATAAGAGAAGGTGCTGATACTTGGCTTGAGCTTTCGCTGTCCATCAGGCTGTAGCCCCAAGCCCCAGTCTCCACCGCCTGCTCTATGCCCCTCTGCCACCAAAACCCTCCCTTCATGGTCCTGCACTCTTTCCTGCAGGGCGAGCCTGGCAAGGCTGGTGAGAAGGGACTTCCCGGTGCCCCTGGACTGAGAGTAAGTACCCTGTCTCACTACCCATGCGTTGGTGCTGGCTGGACACTTTCAAGGGGAGAGGCATCCCGTGGCATGCTCCTGGGGTCCCTAGTTAGCATGGAGTCCATGCTCCTCTGGACCCTTTGGGAGTGCTCACAAGACCTCTAGCTGCTATTGGTCAGTAGCCGGGGAAATGGGGAAGACTGGGAAAGACTGGGAAAAGGAGAGGCTCAGGAAAGGAAGGGGGGAGAAATGGAGTTCAGGCTGGGGGGTCATGGAGGTCTGGAAACTCAGGGCCACCAAGTGTACCTGCCTAGTGCTGGGGTCTGCAGAACTGAAGAGCATGAGTTAGGATCTCACCCTTTTCTCCTCCCTCTAGGGTCTTCCTGGCAAAGATGGTGAGACCGGAGCCGCAGGCCCCCCCGGACCTGCTGTAAGTACCTTCCTGGCCTCTCTAGGTGGCCCTGTGGGCGTGGGGGCAGTGGTTTGGAGGTTGAGGCACCTAAGGCCCACTCAGCACTGAAACTAACAGTGTGGGTGTGGGCTCATGCGGGACACCAGACCCACTCAGCCAAGGCAGTGTGGCCCCCAACCCCCGTTTCAGGGGTGCAGGTCATTGGGAGAATAGCGAGGCACACACTCATGCACACCTCTGTTGGGCCATGCAGGGGTGTCTGGCCTGCACTCCTGCTGGCCACCCCAGCCCCCTGTGTCTGAGGCTCTGAGATCCCTGGAGTGCTCAGGTCACCTTTGTTTTCTTCTGCAGGGACCTGCTGGTGAACGAGGCGAGCAGGGTGCCCCTGGGCCATCTGGGTTCCAGGTAGGTGTCTGGACTGGGCCCTCTCTTCAGTTGTCTCCATGTCCAGGGTTCTGTGGCAGTAGTAAGCACTGCGGGTGGAGGGCCTGCCCCTCTCAGAGAGGAGGGGGGAGGGGATGAGGCTTCCCTATAGTCCTGGCTCTTGCCTTGTGCTAGGCCTCCCTGGAGGACGGGAGGAGTAAGCTTACTCTTTCACTAACGCATGTCATTTTGCCTTCTAGGGACTTCCTGGCCCTCCTGGTCCCCCAGGTGAAGGTGGAAAACCAGGTGACCAAGTGAGTTTGAACCTGCAAACTATTTAGAGGGGAAGGTCTCTTCTGCTGTGCAGGAGGGCACGAGGGGCCCCAGGAGGCCGGGAGTGTCCAAGCCACATCCCAGCTCTCCATAGATGACAGTCGCAGCTCAGCCTCCAGCAGGAGGAGGGATGCTCCTCCCCGGCTGCAGGCTCTCCAAGCTTCCACTCTCACACGTCTTTGTTTGTTCTCCAGGGTGTTCCTGGTGAAGCTGGAGCCCCCGGCCTTGTGGGTCCCAGGGTAAGTGTTGGCCATTTCTGGTGGTCCCCTCAGACCTGCTCCCGGACCTGTGCCTGGGTCCTGGGTCCCCGCTCTGCTCCCTGTTTCTCCCTGGGCCTCGGCCCCATCACTCTCATTTGACTGCTCTATGGTGTCCCTGCCACAGGGTGAACGAGGTTTCCCAGGTGAACGTGGCTCTCCTGGTGCCCAGGGCCTCCAGGGACCCCGCGGCCTCCCTGGCACTCCTGGCACTGACGGTCCCAAAGTAAGTGAGACCGTTGTGGTTGTCTGGGGCAGCCTAAGAGGGAGGGGATGGGGCTCAGGAAGAGTGAGGACAGGAAAGGGAGGATGGAAGACAAGATAGAAAAGAGGTCTGGCCCGGGAGGAAGGGAAAGAAAGGGCGCTTGGGCACTGGGGTCCTGGGCAGGTGTTGCCCCCTACAGACTCCTTTCCCCCCACCCCACAGGGTGCATCTGGCCCAGCTGGCCCCCCTGGGGCTCAGGGCCCTCCAGGTCTGCAAGGGATGCCCGGTGAGAGGGGAGCAGCTGGCATCGCTGGGCCCAAGGGAGACAGGGTGAGTACCAGGCCGGCCGTGCCTCCCCCAAAGCTGGCTTCCCTGTGCCACACTCATACCCTCTCCCCACAGCACTGGCGGTGGCGGTGGGATAACCTAGTTAACCCTTTTGAGGAACTTGGAGACCTTCCCTCCCCCAGCACTCTGCCTTTCAGTGACCCCCCTCTCCCAACCCTTCCCTCCATCTCACTCCTCTCACCCTGAGCCCACAGCCAGTCCTGCTGGGCCAGCAGCTGGAGCCCCCTCCTGAGGTGGCCCGTCTTCTCTATCCCACAGGGTGACGTTGGTGAGAAAGGCCCCGAGGGAGCTCCTGGGAAAGACGGTGGACGAGTAAGTGAACGAGGCTTGCAGGCACCTTGGGGACCCCATGGGTCTCCAGCCTCGTGCTCTGGGCACAGAAGGGCACACGGTGTTTGAGCGCAGCCCCTGGTCCTGTCTCAGCTATGCAGACTGGGCAGCTTTGGGACTCCCCTGACAAGACTGGGGCCACGGGGTGAGAGGTCCCCAGACTCCTTGCTGGGCTCTGAGTCTCTGGTCAAGTCTTTCTGCCTTCCTCACCTTTGTGTGCTTTCTCCCTAGGGCCTGACTGGTCCCATTGGCCCCCCTGGCCCTGCTGGTGCCAATGGTGAGAAGGTGAGTCACGGCTCCCTCCCCTCTGGGACCTCCTCCCCTCCCCATCTCACCTCCTCAGCTCCTGCCTGACTGCTGTCTCTTTTCCTTATGCGGCAGCTGGCACCCTCCTGCCCACTAGCGGGTGCAAGGGGTGGGAGTCTTCTTAGAAGCAGAGTCTGGGGCTGTGCAGCCTGCCCAGTGGAGCTGTTGCCAGGAGGGGGCCGGTAAACCAGCATTCAGCAGAGGCCCCAGAAGTACTGCTTGGACTGAAGCCCCAAGGAGAAAACAGGCCACCCACCACAGGGCTTCCTGCATGCACTTTGTTCTCGAAGGTCCCCACTCTGACCCCCACCCCTTATCTGTGGCTCTTGTCCCTCTCCCCACCCTAGGGAGAAGTTGGACCTCCTGGTCCTGCGGGAACTGCTGGTGCTCGTGGCGCCCCGGTGAGTATCTGCCCGGCCCTGTCACCAGGCTGCTGGGAGCAGAAGCCACCCTACCTCTCAGCCTGGCCCTTTGGGTCTGTGGGTGGGAGGAGAGATGAGAACAGAGGAGAGAAGGCCCCATCTCCATAACACAGTCAAGGTGGAGGGCCTTCAGGTTACCAGCCGAGAGAGACCTTCCGATGTGGTTCCTTTGTATGTAGGACGGAGCTTCCTGGAGGCTATCTGCGTGCCCTCTCTCTGGGCTTACTATGCAACGGCTGGGCCAGAGGGGCCCTGGCTTATAGGAGGGGACAGAAGCAGGCAGGCATAGGGTCTTACGTCTCCTCGGCCTCTTCTCTCACAGGGTGAACGTGGAGAGACCGGTCCCCCTGGACCCGCTGGATTCGCAGGACCTCCCGTGAGTATCTCTGTCCACCTTCCTTCCCAGCCCTTTACTTAGGCACCTTCTAACCTGTGGGGGAGGGAGGGACAGAATTTAAAGAAGAGGGAAATGGCCTCTTCCTTCTTTCCCTGCACATGCACACTGATCTCATAGTCCCATTGTAGAGCAGCTTTCAGGCCAGGGTGGACATATGCTTGCTTGCTCACTCATTTACTGACCCACTGACTCACCAAGAGCTCTGGCCCTTTTGGAAGAATGCTGAGTATCTTCCTTGCCTTTTACTCATCCACTTCCTCCTCCTTGGGACAGGGTGCTGATGGCCAGCCAGGTGCCAAGGGCGAGCAAGGAGAGGCTGGCCAGAAAGGTGATGCTGGTGCCCCTGGTCCTCAGGGCCCCTCTGGAGCTCCCGGGCCTCAGGTGGGTAGCAGTGAGCTCCCCCAGGAGCTGTTCCCATGGGGCAGGGATGTTGGGGTGTAGGATGAGGGGCCTGGCCAGGCAAAGAATGGCCAGGAGGCCCGAGTGTCACCCACTGGAGTTTAAGTCCCTCTACCTGGCAGATGCTGGCGCCTGCCACTGTCTCAGCCACAGAAGGGAGCAGCTGTGGGGAGGAATTTATACTTGGGGATAAAGGTTCAAAAGTAGCTAAATGGGCTTATGTCATCTAGGGTGTCAGGTGTGGGGGCCAGAAAACAGACCCAGAGTGCAGGCTGAGGACATGCAGCTGGGGACAAAGCAGCCAGGCTCCTGGGAGCAGTTCTACAGATGCCTGCCAGGCCTTCCCCCTGAGGTCTTCTAGAACATGACTCTATGCAGTGGGTGGCAGCGCCCCACTTGTGATGGCTTCTCCAGGCTGGGTTGTTAGTGCCAAGAAGGCTACATCTTGGAAAACCTAACCCTCAGGAGTTGGTTGTTGGGGGTCAGACAGGCCCTTTGCCCAGAAGCCACAGCTCTCCTTTGGGTGGCCGGGCCTCACTGTCTCTCTTCTTCCTTCCCAGGGTCCTACTGGTGTGACTGGTCCTAAAGGAGCCCGAGGTGCTCAAGGCCCCCCGGTGAGTGAGGTCCCCATACCCTCCAGGTGGGGTGGAGGACACCTTGGGGGCAGCAGCTGCTGTCTTGAAGGCCTGGCCAGACGCTCCCACAGTGGTGCTCTGGGATTTACTCAACCCCTTCTTTCTCGGCCTTGCTTCTGCCCCCAACCCTGTGGGAGAGCGGGCGTCCCTCTCTGCTGGTGTGCGGTGACCTGGGAGGTCTCTGGCCCTGGGCAGGCCCCCTGCTCAGCTTCCGAAACACTGGCTGTCCCAGCTGGATGCAGAGAAGCTGCAGCTTTCTGATCCAATGGCCAGACCCCATGGGGCCCTTTCTCCCTCTCTAGCTCTCCTTGCCCCTTTTCACACCAGCCTCTGAGACACCCCCTTCTGTTCCCTGATATGATTCTTGAACCTTCTGAGGGCCAGAGGGATTCAGGGTCTTTCTTCTCATCACACAGGGAGCCACCGGATTCCCTGGTGCTGCTGGCCGTGTCGGACCCCCGGGCTCCAATGTAAGTGACGCTCCTGGCTGGTTCTTACCTTACTCTTGGCATGGCGGGAGGTGCACAGTCCCAGCAGGGCTCCAAAGAGTGCAGGCTGGCCTCCATCCCTTTGTGCCTTTTCCCACTCCTAAGAGTAGTTGATCATGGGGACCCTCTTGTTGGCCAGGGGCAACCTTCCCGGCTGCTTGGCGTTGAAGCCTCAGACTCCTGGCTTAGTGGGCAGGAAGGGCTGGCACCATCACCTCGACACATTTCTTGACATGCTCTGCGTTCCCGGCCTGTACAAGTTCTACACTGCCCACAGGGAGTCTGCCATTGAGGGAGGAGAGACAGTGAAAAGTCACCCAGTTCACCACCAGTCAAGTGCAGGGGGAGTGGGTGCAGAGGCTTAGGGGTCAGAGGAGCCAGGTTTGAGCTGTTCCTTGAGGGACGGTGGGGTTGAGGCAGGAAGACTTCCAAGTAGATCAAAAAAAGCAAATGTGGGGATGGACAAGCCAGGGCTGGCTGCTTAGAGCTCCCTCCTGGGAGAGGAGGGGGAAGAGGTAGACAGGGGAGCTGCAGGGGGGAAATGCTATCTCTGGGGCCACAGTGGCTTTGGCAGCCTGGATGGGGCAGGGTGAGATGCGTTCTCACTTCTTGCATTTGCTCTTCTAGGGCAACCCTGGACCCCCTGGTCCCCCTGGTCCTTCTGGAAAAGACGGTCCTAAAGGTGCTCGAGGAGACAGTGGCTCCCCTGGCCGTGCTGGTGACCCTGGCCTCCAAGGTCCTGCCGGCCCCCCTGGCGAGAAGGGAGAGCCTGGAGAGGATGGTCCCTCTGTAAGTCCTTCCCAGGCCTGGACCAGGAAGTCGTCTGAGCTCATGGGGCATGGAGTGGAGGGGACAGCACGGAGGGGCCACTGCCGGGGAAGAGTGCTGGTTACCTGGGAATGGCGGCCGTGCTGGCTGGGCCACCCCCTGTCTGAGCTCAAGTTCTCACTCTCACCTCCCCGCTCCTAGGGTCCCGATGGTCCTCCAGGTCCCCAAGGTCTGGCTGGTCAGAGGGGCATTGTTGGTCTTCCTGGGCAGCGTGGTGAGAGAGGATTCCCTGGCCTGCCTGGCCCTTCGGTGAGTGAAAGACACCCCTTCCTCTGGTGAGCTCGGCCCCGCGGGGCTCGGGCTGGTGTTCTCCACCCAGTGCTCTTGGTGTAGTGACTGGGGCTCAGCATGTCCCGGGCCGGGATTCTTAGAGAGCACACTCATCCTCCTTGTCGCGGTCCCTCCAGGGTGAGCCTGGCAAGCAGGGAGCTCCCGGTGCATCTGGAGACCGAGGTCCCCCTGGCCCCGTGGGTCCTCCTGGCCTGACTGGTCCTGCTGGTGAACCTGGACGAGAGGTGAGCCGTCGTACCCATTGTGGGTGGGGCCTTTCCCAGGGAGAGGAGTGCTGGGTCAGCCAGGCCCAGTCCTGGTGTCTGGGGGGAGGGGATGATGGGATGGACCAATAGGCCTGAGTGCCCAGCTGCATTGGAAGGTCGTGATGGGAGAGAGGAGGGCACAGAGTCTGACTGGTGCCTGGGGAGGAGGGCTGAAGGCAGCTTGGTGCACTTCCAAAGCTTCAGCGGGATGGAAGGGAATGAGTCTGGGGCTCCTGAGGGGAGAAGGGAGGAGCAGAATGGGAGTCCGGCAGAGGCGGCTCTAATGGTATCTTGTTTCCTCCTGCCAGGGAAGCCCTGGTGCTGATGGCCCCCCTGGCAGAGATGGTGCCGCTGGAGTCAAGGTGAGTATCTGGGTGTCTCTATGAGCAGTGGGACGGGGGGACATTCTATTGGGCCTTACAGGTCGGCCCCAGGTGGCAGGCTGGAGTCGGAGTCTTGTCTCAGTTTGGAAGGGCCTTTTCTCCATGGCTTTTCTGGAACATTCTTCTCTAAGCCCAAAACCTCTCTCCTGACAGGGTGATCGTGGTGAGACTGGTCCCGTGGGTGCTCCCGGAGCCCCTGGGGCCCCTGGCTCTCCTGGCCCCGCTGGCCCAACTGGAAAGCAGGGAGATCGAGGAGAAGCTGTGAGTATCCTTAATTCAGTAAAAGCTGGAAGTGGGGGGTGGCCCAATGAGCCGGAGCTCGTCTACTACCTGCCTGCCCCCTGGGCCCTGGACACACACCTTGGCTCAGCCTGGGGCACAGGCAGAAGAGGGCTTTGCTGACAGGGTTCTCACTCTCTCCCTCACAGGGTGCACAAGGCCCCATGGGCCCCGCAGGACCGGCTGGAGCCCGGGGAATCCCAGTGAGTATCTGGGTGTCCTCTGTTGGGTTCCTGACTGAGTCAGGCTGGGAGGCCAGTGGGGACTGTAAGGTCCTGGGTCTCCTTGGCTCAGGTGAGGCCAGCAGGAGCCCCTACCCCAGCCAACCTGACCCAGCCTGTGTCTGTCTCCTTCCCAGGGTCCTCAAGGTCCCCGAGGTGACAAAGGAGAAGCTGGAGAGGCTGGCGAGAGGGGACTGAAGGGACACCGTGGCTTCACTGGTCTGCAGGGTCTGCCCGGCCCTCCTGTGAGTATTGCTGTCTGTGCCTGGCTCCCCGGGCCTCCCCCTGCTCAGAGCCCACTTGAGTATCCCATGCAGTTCAGCCAGCTTGGGATCAGCCTAAGAAATATCCAGGACCAAAAAGAAAAAAAGAAATTTCCAAGACTTCCTCAGGGTTAGAGTTGGGTAGAACATGTCATATGCATATTTAAGAAGGGCTCCCATCTTGGAAGATGGGGCCCTGTCTGTGCTGACCTTCTTTACCTCTTCCTTCTGCACAGGGTCCTTCTGGAGACCAAGGTGCTTCTGGTCCTGCTGGTCCTTCTGGCCCTAGAGTAAGTGAGATGGAGGGAGCCCTTCCTTGGGGGTGGGGCCGGGCGTGGGCGCTCTGATGGGGAGGGAAGCCTGGGGCTCAGGGGGCCTCACTCAGAGGTGGAGGGAGGACTATGGCCAGAAAAGCACCTGAGCTCACAGGCTGGATGAACATGAGAAGGCCTCTTGGCTGTCAGTGGGGCCCTGACAACAAGGAACTTAGGACAGCAGAAGAACCACGAGGATGTCCTGCTGGTCCCTGGCCAAGCAGAGATGCGTTTGGGCCCTGAGACTAAGAAATGTGAAGCTTCAGGCCTTCCCATCAGAACGGCCATCCGACCAGCCGTGAGCCCCCCACACTCCTAGCTTTGCTGACGGTGCCTCTCTCCTGGTCTGCAGGGTCCTCCTGGCCCCGTCGGTCCCTCTGGCAAAGATGGTGCTAATGGAATCCCTGGCCCCATCGGGCCTCCTGGTCCTCGTGGACGTTCGGGCGAAACTGGCCCTGCTGTAAGTGTCCGTCCCCAGCATCTGGGAGGCTTGGGCTTTCTGGTGCCAAGGGCATCAGCCTGCAGCTAGTGAGGATGGCATCCTGTATCCTGGCTCTTCCCTGGAGGTTCAGAGGGGGCTGATGAAGAAGGGAAAGTGCTGTGATTTTTCTTGATCCTGGCCTGCTGAACCCCTCCTTCACCCATGGGACTAGAAGGAGACACTCTAGTGTATTCTAGCAAGTGGGGTATACACAGGAGAGGAACACCCCACCATTCCTGGCTGATTTGTTTCCTACTACAGGGTCCTCCTGGAAACCCTGGACCCCCTGGCCCTCCAGGTCCCCCTGGCCCTGGCATCGACATGTCTGCCTTTGCTGGCCTAGGCCAGAGGGAGAAGGGCCCCGACCCCCTGCAGTACATGCGGGCTGACCAGGCAGCCGGCAACCTGAGACAGCACGATGCCGAGGTGGATGCCACGCTCAAATCCCTCAACAACCAGATTGAGAGCATCCGCAGCCCTGAGGGCTCCCGCAAGAACCCCGCCCGCACCTGCCGGGACCTGAAACTCTGCCACCCCGAATGGAAGAGCGGTGAGGCTGTAGGGCAGGACCCCTGGCCCCGGAGAGCAGGAAGTCAGCCTGCTGGTCATGGCCCCCTTCGGAATGAGGGAGGAGACCTCTCTTAGCACAGGCCAGAGCCAGGCCTGGAAGGTTCTGGAGGGTGGTTGCTCCTCCATGATACAGCAGAGAAACCTCAGCCCTGGCTCCTGTCCTGCCACAGCTACTTGGCAGCTGTGACTTGAGGATAGAGTTCCATCCACCAGGCAGGCACTGCTCCTGCCCCTCTGCTTGCACCCCTGTTCAGTACCGGACTTTCCTGTCCAGGTCTCCTTGCTCCCAGTTCCCTGCATCTCCCCTCCCTTTGACCACATGTGGCCCTCACAGCCTGTGCTTCTCCCCGTTGTGTCTTCAGAAGGTTTTCTGTCCCTCCCAGGCAGGCCTGGCCTTCTTGGGAGCATGTGTCTGAGCCCAGTGGGGTACTGCCTCCTCCCCCTGCAGGAGACTACTGGATTGACCCCAACCAGGGCTGCACCTTGGATGCCATGAAGGTTTTCTGCAACATGGAGACGGGCGAGACCTGTGTCTACCCCAACCCAGCAACTGTTCCCAAGAAGAATTGGTGGAGCAGCAAGAGCAAGGACAAGAAACACATCTGGTTTGGAGAAACCATCAACGGTGGCTTCCACGTGAGTACCTGGCTGCTCTGGGCTGGAGACGGTTCCTCAGAACCTTCTTCTTCTTCGTCTCTTGAAGTTGGTGGTACCTTGCCCACCACTTTTCTTCGGGGCTTCGGAGGAGGGAAAGAGGAGGAACAGTACCCCACTGGATGCTGCCCCTGGGCCTCACACCAGCACCCTCTGTCCTGACAGTTCAGCTATGGAGATGACAACCTGGCTCCCAACACGGCCAACGTCCAGATGACCTTCCTACGCCTGCTGTCCACTGAGGGCTCCCAGAACATCACCTACCACTGCAAGAACAGCATTGCCTACCTGGACGAAGCAGCTGGCAACCTCAAGAAGGCCCTGCTCATCCAGGGCTCCAATGATGTGGAGATCCGGGCTGAGGGCAACAGCAGGTTCACATACACTGTCCTGAAGGATGGCTGCACGGTGAGTCGGGCTGGCTGGAGCCTCCAGAGATGAGTGGCCTGGGGCTCAGGCCAGGGCAAGTGGAGGCTTGGTCCACAGCAGGTGTCATAGGCCTAAGGCGATAGGATCCTCAGGGGTGAGCGTGAGGAGTTATGTAGAGAAGGCGTGCAGAGTGCCAGGTGAGGAAAAGGTGCCTCTGTTGTATCTTCTTCACTCCTGGCCTCTGGGGACAGAGGTCCTACCCAGCACGACCAGTTACTCTTGTAGGAGTATTCATGGTGGGTGTGTGGGTCTGCCTATGGGATGGAGCGGGGAGGGAGCAGCGTGGAGAGGGCCTTGCTGGTAAGGACAGCAGCTGAGGCGGAGAGGGCCCCAGCAGCCAGGGAGGGGTTGGGGGAAGCCCCTGAGCATGTTCTGCACTTTGTGTTCTGTGATGCTCCATTTTGGGGTCCTGGGCAGCTGGCACTGGACAGTATCTCCTCTCTTTCTCCCCTAGAAACACACCGGTAAGTGGGGCAAGACTATGATTGAGTACCGGTCACAGAAGACCTCGCGCCTCCCCATCATTGACATTGCACCCATGGACATCGGAGGGCCCGAGCAGGAATTTGGTGTGGACATAGGGCCTGTCTGCTTCTTGTAAAAACCCGAACCCACAAACAACACAATCCATTGCCAACCCAGAGGACCCAAGTGTTTTCCAGTCCCAGTCACTCTAGGGCTCTGCACTGAATGGCTGGCCTGACCTGACGTCCATTCATCCCACCCGCTCACAGTGTGGACTTTTCTCCTCTCTCTTTCTGAGAGACCTGAACTGGGCGGACTGCAAAATAAAATCTCGGTGTTCTATTTATTTATTGTCTTCCTGTAAGACCTTTGGGTCGAGGCAGAGGCAGGAAACTAACTGGTGTGAGTCAAACGCCCCCTGAGTGACTGTCCCCCGCCCAGGCAAGAAGAGCCCCCTTCAGGTGCCGGGCGCAGGAACTGTGTGTGTCCTACACAATGGTGCTATTCTGTGTCAAACACCTCTGTATTTTTTAAAACATCAATTGATATTAAAAACAAAAAAATTATTGGAAAGTACATAATGACTTGTGCTTTGTTCTTTGCCATTAGTCTTTGCTACTGTAGGCATGACCAAATGGCAGTTCCGAAGGGCTTCTCCTATTGACTTTCCAACCAGGAGGGAGGACCCCAGAGTCTCACTGCCTGGTTTACTGACCACACACACACACACACACACACACACACACACGCACACACGCACGCACGCACGCACTTCTTTTTGTAACCTTTGCACTGCGTGGAATCCAAGAGTGAACTGGGACCAGAAGGCAAGATTTGAGAAGGGAGGCACAAAATAGGAAGGCCCTGGTTCTTGAGTAAACACAAAACACAACTCTAGGGCATGGGGATGGGACAACGTGTGGGCCACACCTTGCTGGATGAGGGAGATCAGAGATGCTCCCAAGGGAGGGTGGGGAAGAGGCGCCAGAGCAAGTCCACAGGGGCCCATGGTAAGTACACACAATCCACCAGACCTGGTCATCTATTTAGCTGCATCTTTCTGTAAGACTTTTCAGTCAAGGAAGAGGTGGGAGTGTACCACTCACCCCTACCCCTTGTTCTATTTTCCTGCACCCTCCTCTGGCCCCTCCTCTCTACTTGTCAGGCCTGCACTTAAATCTTCCGTGGCCTTTCTCCCAGCACCAGGCTTATGAATGGATGGCCTCCCATTTCTCCCTGCCGTCAGGGGTCCCTTGCTTTCCATGGGTGGCACAGTGAGGAAAATGTCACCTTCTCCCCTAGAGGGGGGGCACGGTGGTGGTGACGTGCACAAGAGACACAAAGCCAATCAAAATCAATGACAACAGTATTTGGTAACATAAATTTCAAAAGAAACCTGGCACTGCTGATAAACCAGAGTGGCCGCCTCTCTCTGTCCCATTCTCCCATCCCTGCTTTCCCTTCCTCCAGAGGAAGGTGGACAGCTTTTCTATTATAGAAACAGGGGAGGAGGGAGATACATAGGGCATTTTTGTTGGACTCCATGCTTGTATTATTAATATCCAACCTATAGTGTAAACTTTGTTGAATAAAGGGCATCTTATCAGTGCTACTTCATGACAAACTAAAGGAGTAAAAGGAAAACATAATTAAAAATAGCTAACTAGAATAGCTATAGCTATCTCATAATTTAAAACAGCCCTTCCATCTGCCAAGAGACAAGGGCAAGGGGAGAGCAGTGGGGCACACGGATGCTTTGGGAGGTGGACAGACGAAGAGCTGAGTGGCGGAGCTTGGCCCTACCCCACAGCCACACCTCGAGCTCACGCCACTTCCCAGCCCATTTTGCTTCCCACGGTGGTGCCACAGCTCCGGGTTCTTACTGAGGCAGCTCAGTATATTGTGACCATCAGCTCGGATCTTTCTAAGAGAAGTCTCATTTGTACTAGGACATCAAGGTGATTCCACAAAGCCCATCCGCTTCCTGGGTACCTAGTAAATCCTAGAAATAAGAGCTCAGACTTCCAAATCACCTGGATCCTAGGTAAGTCACAACAACTTCTGAAATTGGTTCTCCTTACAACCACGTGAAGAAACACAGAGAATCTTAAGAGTGATCTCAAGATGGTAAAGGATCTTTATAATTACTTCTGGGCAAGATTGCAAAGTAGGACCACCCTAGGCTCACCCCCATCCACAGACACATCTAGAAACCCACATTACTGTAAACAACCCAGAAAATAACCTGAATGCTAGCAGAACAAACTCTCCACAACTAAATGTAAAGAAGAGGCCACATCAGAGAGGATAGGAAAGGCCAAGATGTGGTCCAGAGCTAAATGGACCTACAGGACTGTCCAAGGGAGGAAGGGACACCAGAAGCATTAAGAGGGAGAGCAGCAGACCGTCACACCAGAAATCCCAGGCATTAACATTTGGGTTTGAAAACTACAGGGGCATACCTTTGTAGTTCTTACAATCAGCAGGGGCTTAATATGTGGAATTTTAAAAATCAGCAAGCTCAGCTCCAGGGGAGCTCCACTGCAAGAGAGAAAGTCCCCACCCTTAAAGAGACGGCACACAAACCGCCCTATGGAGAAACAGCACTGAAGCAGCAGTCTGAAAGACGCCTGGGGTACACGGGAGAGAGATTTGTTTGCTAATTTCAGAGCATGTGCTGGAAGAGCGGGAATCTTTGGGAGATTTTTCCAGGAACAAAGGAGCTGGCAGGCCGCATTCCCCCCCACCCCCCATCCCAGCCCAGAAACAAGGTCACCAGCGGGAACCAGTATGACATCAATGTTCTCTACCTGCTTGCTAACAACGTGCCCAGCCTGGTGTTCTCCTGTGGACACGCCCCCTCCAACCTGCCCAGCCTCCGCCAGAGTTCTGGGCAGCTGCATTTCCCCTCCCATAGTTGATGGGTGCAAAACGTACTGGCCACGAGCCCTGCACCCACGCTTTCCTGAGGGCCTGTCCCCTCCAATATGCCCTTGGCCAGAGCCTATCCAAAGTGGTGCCATAAGCCTGGCAGTGTACAAACAGCCCCAAAAGGGGCAGCACCACTCCAAAGTGTCTCTTGCCCTAGGGAAAAGGGAAGAGAACTACACACCAGTGCCACTGCAGCCCCAACAGTGCACTGGAGGCAGACAGCTGATGTGACTGCAGACCCTACCCACCAACGAAAGCTCCTCAGGAGACAACACGGAAAGCACCCTGCATTTTGGTGCTATTGCATCTATGACAAACATCTGTTCTGACTTAACTCAAGCCCAAGGTGGCACCAGACTGGCCCACAAACAACACAGGGACCAAATCCTGCCCACAGCTGGCAAAGAAAGCCATTGCAGATGACTGGTCTAAAGGCAAAAGTGGCTCAGCCACAACAGTAGGGCTCATGCAAAACACACAGGAGACACCATGAAGCACCAGGATCTGGTGGACAGAGGAAATCACACTGCAGAGCACGACAGGACCTCTTCTTCATAAGGCTACTACTTTCAGGAGCAGGAGGCACAGCTGCCTTTCCTAACACATAGAAACAGACACAGAAAGGCAGACAAAATGAGGGGACAGAAGAATATGTCCCAAATAAAAGAACAGGACAGCATCACAGCAAGAAAGCTAAACTAAATAGGGATAAGTATTAGAGAATTTAAAGCAATTTAATTTAAATACATGGAGACAATCAAAACACAGTGTCCAGAATCTTTAGGATGTAACAAAAGCTGCTCTAGAGGGAAGTTTATAGCAATAAAGACCTAGCTCAAAAAGCAAAAATCATCTAAAATAAACAACCTAACCTTGCATCTCAAGGAGCTAGAGGGGTGCCTGGGTGGCTCAGCCAGTTAAGTGTCCAACTCTTGATTTCAGCTAAGGTCATGATCTCATAGTTCTTGGGATTGAGACCTGCATCAGGCTCTGTGCTGACAGGACAGAGACTGGGATTCTCTCTCTCTCTCTCTCTCTCTCTTTCTGACCCTCCCCTATGCACGTGTGCTCTCTCTCAAAGTAAATAAACTAAAAAATAATAAGGAGCTAGAAAAATACAAAACCCCAATCCAGCAAAAGGAAGGAAATACTAAATATTAGAGCAGAAATAAACGATATCAAAACTAAAAAAACAATAGAACAGATCAATGAATCCAGAAAGTCGTTCTTAAAAAGATCAACACAAATGATAAACCTCTAGCTAGACTCATCAAAAAGAGAGGAAGGGGAACACTTAAATAAACAAAATCACTAATGAAATAATGACCAACACCACAGAAATACAAACAATTGTAACAGATTATGAAAACCTATATGCCAAAAAACTGGACAATGTAGGAGAAATGGATAAATTCCTAGATACATACAACATCCCAAAACTGAAGCAGAAAGAAATAAAAAACGTGAATATACTAATTACCAGCAATAAATTGAATAAGTAGTCAAAAAATCTCCCAACAAACAAAAGTCCAGAACCAGATCACTTCACAGGTGAATTCTACCAAAACCCCACGTAAACTTAAAAAAAGATTTAATACCTGTTCTTCTCAAATTCATCCTATAAGGCTAGTATCACCATGATACCCAAACCAGATAAAGACACTGTCCCCCCCTCCAAAAAAACTCTAGAGGCCAATTTTTCTCATGAATATAAATACAAAAATCCTCAACAAAGTATTAGCAAACTAAATCCAACAATACATTAAAAAAATAATATACCACCATCAAGTGGTATTTATTCTCAGGATGCAAAGGTGGTTCAATATTCACAAATCAATCAATGTGATACATCAGTAAGGGAAAGGATAAACCTATATAATCTTTTCAAGTGATGCAGAAAAAGCACTTGACAGTGCAACATCCATAATGATGAAAATCCTCTGTGGGGAGGAGGGGCCAACATGACAGAAAAGTAGGGGGATCCGAGTTCCCTCCTCTCTCAAACACAGCAGTGTTGAGGCCAAAGAACTTTGAACTACATGAGTCTAGATGCCAAAGTAACAGAAACGCTTATAGGGACCTGCCGGGACAAACCGATGGGCCATAAGTGCGTGATTATGAACTGGGAGAGAGAAAATGAATAGAGGGGAGGGATCCCCTTCTGCAGAGAGACAAAGGGAAGAGAAAGAGAGGCTGGGGAAGCATAGGACTGCATCTGGACAAGAGAAAATCCTCAGAGTGGGAAGGAAAAAGATCCAATCTCTAACTGCAGGGCTGGTGCCAAGTCCGCGCACCTGGGGAGGACGGAGCCAGCCCCCGGCTTGGTAACCAGTTCAGAGGCGCAGTCTGAAGTGGGAGAAAGCAATCCCCTCCCTGGAGGGCTGTGGGAAGAAGGTATATAACCATTCAAAGGACAAGAATGCCTGTGCCCGCCAGCCAGAGACCATATATTGCGTGGCATAGAGTGGCATTTCCCAGGAACCAGGGCATATGGAGTGAGAATCTTTAAGACATCAGGGTTCAAGTCCCAGCAGAGCACCAGGGAGGCTCGGGAGTCGGGGGAGCAGGACAAACCAGTACTCGACACTTTGAGGTGGGGTGGCTCTTCCCCCCAACCAGGGCGCACAGAACAGGGCTCTTTAAGACATCTGGGTTTAAATCCCAGGCAAGCACCAGGGAGGCGTGGGAGTTGGTGGAGACCGACAAATAGCCTCGCTCAAGCCCAAGGCACAGTGAGGACAGCTTGAACAGAGTGGTTTGGGACACTCGGTCTGTGGAGGAGGAGAGACTGGGGAGTCTCCGTTTTTCTCCCCATCACCAACAAGGTGGGGCTTCAGGGAACAGAGAGCGGGCCCACAGTGGAGGTGGGACCCACCTAAACCAAACCACACCCCTCCATGCCTGGTAACTGCATACCTACAGGAGGGGGATAGACGCTGACCGACCAGACAGCCCCTCCTCCAGACCAGCGCCGTTGCATTGCTGGATTTAATTCTCAGACAATTCTTATCATATATGTATACAGTCTTCCTTCCTTTTCTCCTCCATATCTCTTCCCTTCTCTAGTCTGGTTACTCTGGTTCCTGGTTTGTGTAAGCAGACATATTTAATCCATTCTCTTTATACATGTTCTATATCTCCTTCTTTATTTTCGCTTCTGTGTCTCTGGATTAAGCTGTATAGTTTGTCTGGTCAATTTTCTTTTCTTTTTCCCCACCCCTGTCATTTCTCTCTTTGTATAGGATAAAGCCTTTTCCATCAGAACCGCCTCCATCCTGTAGTTTACCAGCACTGGTGTTTCTGGTTTTTGTTTTTTGTTTTATTTGTGTGTTTGGGTTTTTTGTTTGTTTTTGTTTGTTTCTTTTCCTTTCCAGGGCTACTTCAACAAACAAATCAAAGCACACCTAGTGGAGGGTCCAAAACATCACTAAAAGTAGGGAGATAAAGTAACCAAATTCACAACAGAGAACAAGTAACACACTCCAAAAAACACCTCCTTCAGGGCCAGGCCCTGGACAGTATGACTGCTCTTTAATACAGTAGTGCTCACAGGTGCAGGGCACATAACAAGTTTTTAAAACACATAAGGGACAGAAAACTAGCCAAAATGACAAAATGGAAGAATTTTCATCAAAACAAATTCCAGGAAGAAATGACAGCTAAAGAATTGATCAAGGGGCACCTGGGTGGCTCAGTCGGTTAAGCGTCCAGCTTCAGCTCAGGTCATGATCTCACGGTTCATGCATTTGGACCCCGCATCAGGCTCTGTGCTAACAGCTAGCCTGGAGCCTGCTTCAGATTCTGTATCTCCCTCTCTCTCTGACCCTCCCCTGCTCACACTGTCTCTCTCTGTCTCTCAAAAATAAATAAAAAACATTAAAAATTAAAAAAAAAAGAATTGATCAAAACAGATATAAACAATGTAACTGAACAAGAATTTAGAATAGTTGTCATAAGATTAATCGCTGGTCTTGAAAAAAGCATAGGAGACAGCAGAGAATCTATTGCTGCAAAGATGAAAGAACTAAAAAATAGTCGGGGCACCTGAGTGGCTCAGTTGGTTAAGAGTCCAGCTTTGGCTCAGGTCATGATCTCACGGTATGTGAATTTAAGCCCCATTTCCAGCTCTGTGCTGATGGCTAGGAGCCTGGAGTCTGCTTCAGATTCTGTGTCTCCCTCTCTCTCTGCCTCTTTCCTGCTGATAATCTGATCTATCAGTCAAAAATAAATAAAACATTAAAAAAATAGTCATAATGAATTAAAAAATGCTGCAAATGAGGTGCAAAATAAACTAGAGGCAGTGACTGAAGGTGAGTACTGAAGAGGTGGGGGGGATGGGGATTAAGTGAAATAGAAGATAAAATTATAGAAAAAGATGAAGCTGAGAAAAAGAGAGATAAAAATATTCTGGACCATGAGGGGAGAACTAGAGAACTAAGTGATTCAATGAAATGGAATAATATCCATATCATAGGAGCTCCATAAGAAGGAGAGAGAGAGAAAGGGGTGGAAGGTATACTTGAACAAATCATAGCTGAGAACTTCCCCAACCTGGGAAGGAAACAGACATTGAAATCCAGGAGGCACAGAAACTCTCTTTAGATGTAGCTTGAATGGATCTTCTGCATGATATAGCATAGTGAAATTGGCAAAATACAAAGATAAAAAGAGAATTGTGAAAGCAGCTAGGGATAAATGGGTCTTAACCTACAAGGGTAGACACATAAGGGTAGTAGCAGAGTTATCTACTGGAACTTGGCAGGCCAGGAAGGAGTGGGCAGGAAAGTTTCAATGTACTGAAGAGGAAAAACATGCAGCCAAGAATTCTTTATCCAGCAAGTGTGTCATTCATAACAGAAGGAGAGAGAAAGGTTTTCCCAGACAAACAAAAATGGAAGGAATTCATCACCACTAAATCAGCCTTACAAAAGATCCTAAGGGTGACTCTGTGAGTGGAATTCTTCAGAGACCATAGAGGACCAGAGACATCACTATAAGCATGAAACCTACAGATAACACAATGAATCGAAATCCATATCTTTCAATAATAACACTGAATATATATGGACTAAACGCTCCAATAAAAAGACATAGGGTATCAGAATGGATAAAGAAAAACTGGTCTGCAAGAGACCCATTTTAGACCTGAGGATACCTTCTGACTGAAAGTGAGGGGAAGGAGAACCATCTATCATGCTACTGGAAGTCAAAAGAAAACTGGAGTAGCCATAATTATATCAGACAAACTAGATTTTAAACTACAGACTGTAACAAGAGATGAAGAAGAATTATATAATAATTATGGTGTCTATTCATCAGGAAGAGCTAACATTTATAAACATCTATGCACCATATTTGGAAACACCCAAACATATAAAACAATCACAAACATAAGCAATCTTATTGGTAAGAATTTGGAAATTGCAGGGGACTTTAATACTCCACTTACAGCAATGGACAGATCATCTAGACAGAAAATCAATAAAGAGACAATGGCCCTAAAAGATACACTGGACCAGATGGACTTAACAGAAATATTCAGAACTTTTCATCCTAAAGTGACAGAATTCACATTCTTCTCAAGTGCACATGGAACCTTCTCCAAGATAAATCACATACTGGTTCACAAAACAGCCCTCAATAAATAAAAAAACAATTGAGATCATACCATGCACACTTTCAGATCACAATGCTATGAAACTTGAAATCAACTACAGGGAAAAGTTCAGAAAACCTCCAAATTCATGGAGGTTAAAAAACATCCTACTGAAGAATGAATGGGTCAACTAGGCAATTAAAGAGGAAACTTAAAAATATATGGAAACATATGAAAATGAAAACACAACAGTCCAAATCCTTTGGGATGCAGCAAAGGCAGTCCTAAGAGGAAAATACATTGCAATCCAGGCTTATCTCAAGATACAAGAAAAATCCCAAATACAAAATCTAACAGCACACCTAAAGGAACTTTAAGCAGAACAGCAAAAACCACCCAAATCCAGCAGAAGAAGAGAAATAATAAAGATCATGGCAGAAATAAACAACATAGAATCAAAAAAAGAAAAGTAGAACAGATCAATGAAACATTTTGGTTTTTTGAAAAAATAAACAAAATTGATAAACCCCTAGCCAGACTCTTCAAAAAGAAGAGGGAGAGGGCCCAAATACATAAAATCATAAGTGAAAATAGATTTATCGCAACCAATCCCTCAGAAATACAAGCTATTATCAGGGAATACTATGAAAAATTATATGCCAACAAATGGACAACCTGGAAGAAATGGACAAATTCCTAGACACCCATACCCTACCAAAATTCAAAAGGGAAGAAATAGAAAATTTGAACAGATCCATAACTAGTGAAGAAATTGACTCAGTCAGTCATCAAAAATCTCCCAGTGAATAAGAGTTCTGGGCCATATGGCTTCCCAGGGGAATTCTATCAGACATCTAGGGCAGAGTTAATACCTATTCTTCTCAAGCTGTACCAAAAAATAGAAATGGAAGGAAAACTCCTGGGCTCATTCTATGAAGCCAGCATTACCTTGATTCCCAAACCAGACAGAGACGCCACAAAAAGGAGAACTACAGGCCAATATCCCTGATGAACATGGATGCAAAAATTCTCTACAAGATACTAGCAAATTGAGTTCAACAGAATATTAAAAGAATTCTCCACCACGATCAAGTGAGATTCATTCCTTGTCTGCAGGACTGATTCAATATTCACAAATCAATCAATGTAATACATCACATTAATAAAAGAAAGGATAAGAAACATATGATCCTGTCAATAGATGCAGAAAAAGCATTTGACAAAATACAACATCTTTTCTTAATAAAACCCCTCAAAGTCAGGATAGAAGGAACATACTTAAACATCATAAAGGCCATTTATGAAAAGATCACAACTAATATTCTCAATGAGGAAAAACAGAGCTTTCCCCAAGATCAGGAAACGAGAGGGATGTCCACTCTCACCACTGTTGTTTAGCATAGTGTTGGAAATCCTAGCATCACCCATCAGACAACAAAATGAAATAAAAGGCATCAAAATTGGCAAGGAAGAAATCAAACTTTCACTTTTTGCAGATGATGTGATACTCTATGTGGAAGACCCAAAAGACTCCACCAAAAGTCTACTAGAACTGCTACATGAATTCAGGAAAGTTGCAGTGTACAAAATCAATGTACAGAAATCAGTTACATTCCTATACACCAATAATGAAGCAACAGAAAGAGAAATCAAGAAACTGATCCCATTAACAATTGCACTAAGAACCATAAAATACCTAGGAATAAACCTAACCAAAATGTAAAACACTTGTATGCTGAAAACTATAGAAAACTTATGAAGGAAACTGAAGAATACACAAAGAAATGGAAAAACATTCCATGCTCATGGATTGGAATAAACATTGTTAAAATGTCAATCCTACCCAAAGCAATCTACACATTCAATGCAATCTCAATCAAAATTGCACCAGCATTCTTCCCAAAGCTTGAAAAAACAATCCTGAAATTTTTATGGAACCACAAAAACCCAGAGTAGTTAACATAGTATAGAAGAAGAAAAAGAAAGCAGGAGGCATCACAATCTCATATTTTAGCCTCTACTACAAAGCTGCAATCATCAAGACAGTATGGTATTGGCACAAAAACAGACATAGATCAATGGAATAGAATAGAGAACCCGGAATAGGACCCACAAATGTGTGGCTAGCTAATCTTTGACAAAGCAGGAAAGAGTATCCAACAGTTTAAAAAAGACAGTCTCTTTAGCAAATGGTACTGGGAAAACTGGACAGCAACATGCAGAAGAATGAACCTGGACCACTTTCTTACACCATACCCAAAAATAAACTCAAAATGGATGAAACACCTAACTGTGAGACAGAAAGTCATCAAAACCTTAGAGGAGAAAGCAGGCAACAAACTCTTTGACCTCAGACACAGCAATTCCTTGCTTGACACATCTCCAAAGGCAAGGGAAGTAAAAGCAAAAATGAACTACTGGGACCTCATCAAGATAAAAAGCTTCTGCACTGCAAAGGAAACAACAAAACTAAAAGGCAGGCAATGGAATGGGAAAAGATATATGCAAATGACATACTGGATAAAAGGCTAGTATCCAAAATCTATAAGGAACTCACCAAACTCTGGAACCGAAAAACAAATAATCCAGTGAAGAAATGGGCAGAAGACATGAATAGGCATTTTTCCAAAGAAGACGTCCAGATGGCCAACAGACACATGAAACAATGCTCAGCATCACTCAACATCAGGGAAATACAAATCAAAACCACACTGAGATACCACCTCAAACTGGTCAGAGTGGCTACAAATGAACAACTCAGGCAACAACAGAAGGTGGTGAGGATGTGGAGAAATGGAAACCCCTTTACACTGTTGGAGGGAATGCAAACTGGTGCAGCCACTCTAGAAAACAGTGTGGAGGTTCCTCAAAAAATTAAAAATAGAAATACTTTATGACCCAGCAATAGCACTACTAGGAATTTATCCAAAGGATACAGGAGTGCTGATTCATAGTGGCACATGTACCCCAATATTTAGAGCAGTGCTTTCAACAATAGCCAAATTATGGAAAGAACCTAAATTTCTAACTGATGAATAATAAAGATGTGGTTTATATGTACAATGGAATACTATTTGGCAATGAGAAAAAATGAAATCATGCCATTTGCAGCAATGTGGATGGAACTGGAAGGTATTATGCTGAGTCAAATACATCAGTCAGAGGAGCACGTGGAGGCATGAGATGAGTGGCGGCCTGGAGAGGGCAGGCCCCCTTCCCGCCCTTCCCCTGGACCTCCTCCTCTGTAACCCTGTAGGCTGGCTGTTCTGAGTCACATCGTTTCTCAATCAACCAGTGATGTGGGGCAGTCCAACATGGCAGCATGGAAAGATCCTGAACTCCCCTCCTCTTGTGGACATACCAAGTCTACAGCTACATTGGAAGATGCTCTCTGGAAAAGTCCCACAAACCAATGGCACGACTTCTTCACGATAAACACTAAAAGGCCCACATTGAGACAGGGTTACTTCAAGAAACAAGCCAAAGTACACATGGTAGAGAGTCCCAAATATCACTGAGTAGGGAAATAAAATAATCAAAGGCACAAGAGAAACCAAGAGACACCATTAAAAGAACACTTCCTGGAACAACAGGCCCTGGACAGTCAATGAGCCTCCTTTAATAGAGCAATACTAATGTGTGCAGAGTGCTTAACAAGCATTTAAGACTCACAAGACACAGAAAGATAGCCACAATGACAAAACAACTCTCCTCTAAAGAAATTCCAGGAAATCACAGCCACAGAACTGCTCAAAACAGACATAAGCAACATAACTGAACAAGAGTTTAGAACAATTGTCAAAAAATTAATTGCTGGGCTTGGAAAGACCATCAAAAAAAGCTATTGGTACACATACTAGGGACCTTGAAAATAGCTGTGATGAGTTAAAAAAAAAAAGCTATAAATGAGGTGCATAATAAAATGGAGGCAGCCACTGCATGGACTGAAGAGGCAGAGAGGAGAATAAGTGAATTAGAAGACACAGTTATAGCAAAAGAGGAAGCCGAGAAAAAGAAAAAGAGAAATTGATATAGGAGCAGGTAAGGAGAATTAGAGAGCTGAGTGACATGATCAAATGGAACAATATCCGTATCATAGGAGTTCCTGAAGAGGAAGAAAGAGAAAAAGGTCCTGAAGGGGGTTCTTGATCAAATTATAGCTGAGAACTTCCCAAATCTGGAGAAGGAAAAAAGACATGGAAATTCAAGAGGCACAGAGAAATCCCCTAAGACATAACTTGAATCAACCTTCGGCACAACATATCATAGTGAAACTGGCAAAATATAAAGAGAGAGTTCTGAAAGCAGCTAGGGATAAAAGGGCCCTAACATACAAAGGGAAACCTATCAGAGTGGTTACAGACCTATCTACTGAAACTTGGCAGGCCAGAAAGGAATGATAGGAAATCTTCAATGTGATGAACAGGAAAAATATGCAACCTAGAACCCTCTATCCAGTGAGCCTGTCATTCAATATAGAAGGAGAGATAAAGGTTTTCCCAAATAAACAAAAATTGAGAGAATTGATCACCACCAAACCAGCCCAACAAGAAATCCTAAGAAGGAATCTATGAGGGAAATGTAGGAAGGAAGGTAAGGTCCCAGAGACATCAATACAAACATGAACTCTACATGGAACACAATTAATCTAAACCCAGATTTTTCAATAATAACACTGAATGTAAATGGACTGAATGCTCCAACCAAACGACACAGGGTAGCAGAATGGATAAAATACCAAAAGCCATCTATTTGCAATCTACAAGAGAATAATCTTGGACCTGAAGACACCTTCAGATTGAAAGGAAGGTGTGGAGAGCTGCCAGAAGAGCTGGCAGGGGAAGAGATGTGTGCCCTGACCTAAGATCGGCCACCTGCAGGGCAGGACAGTGTTATCACTCCCAGCCCAAGGCCGGAGACAGCTTGGCTGAACTTTCTTATCGGCTCCTCAGACGCTGTGCTAAAACTGCAGCTTCTGTTCCTCCCTTACCCTAGCCTTTTCACGTGACCCTGTTTCTTAGCAACTGACCTGCGCTTTCTGCTCTTTGTAAGATGCTTGTGTTTTCTCAATAAACTGAGGCTTGCTCAGAGACTTGTCTTGCCTCCATTCTCTGTGCCCCCTGCCCCCCAATTCCACTCCCTCCCTCAGGACCCTCGTTGACTGACTTGCAGGCCGGGTCAGGAAGGGGTTGGAGAAATATCTATCATGCAACTGGAAGCCAAAAAAAGCCAGAGTAGCCATACTTATATCAGACAAACTGTACTTTAAAGTAAACGCAGTAACAAGAGATGAAGAAGGACATTATATAATAATCACAGAGTCTCTCCATCTGGAAGAGCTAACAATTATAAACATATATACGCCTAATTTGGGAGCACCTAAATACATAAAAACAACTAATCACAAACAGAAACAATCTTATTGATAAGAATGTGCTAATTGCAGGAGATTTTAATACCCCACTTACAACAATGGATAGTTCAACCAGACAGAAAATCACTAAAGAAACAATGGACCTGAACGGCACTTTGGGACAGATGGAATTAATAGATATATTTAGAATTCTGCACCCTGAAGTTAAGAAATTCACCTTCTTCTCAAGTGCACATGGCACATTCTCCAAGACTGATCGCATACTGGGTCATAAAACAGCCCTCTATAAGTACAAACGAATTGAGATCATACCATGCACGCTTCCAGATCACAATGCTATGAAACTTGAAATCAATCACAGTAAAAAGTCTGGAAAACCTCCAAAAATGTAGAGGTTAAAAACCACCCTACTAAAGAATGATTGGGCCAATCAGGCAGTTAGGGAAGAAATTTAAAAATATATGGAAACAAATGAAAATGAAAATACAACAATCCAAACTTTCTGGGATGCAGCAAAGGCAATCCTAAGAGGAAAGTATCCTGCAATCCAGGCCTATTTCAACAAACTAGAAAAAGCGCAAATTCAAAATCTAACATCGCATCTAAGGAAACTAGAAGGAAAGCAGCAAGAGCAACCCAAACCCAGCAGAAGAAGAGAAATAATAAAGATCAAGGCAGAAATAAACAATACAGAATCCAAAAAAACAATCCAACAGATCAATGAAACTAAGAGTTGCTTTTTTGAAAAAAGAAACAAAATTGATAAACCTCTAGCCAGGCTCCTCAGAAAGAAAAGATAGAACACCCAAATAGACAAAATCATAAATGAAAATGTCTCTATTAAAACTGATTCCTCAGAAATACAAGCAATCTTCAGAGATGATATGAAAAATTATATGCCAACAAACTGGACAATCTAGAAGAAATGGACAAATTCCTAAACACACATGCACTACCAAAATTCAAATGGGAAGAGATAGAAAATCTGAACAGACCATAATCAGTGAAGAAATGGAATCAGTTATCAAAAATCTCCCAATGAACAAGAGCCCAGGGCCAGATGGCTTCCCTGGGAAATTCTACCAGACATTTAAAACAGAATTAACACCCATCCTTCTCAAGCTATTTCAAAAGATAGAAAGAGAAGGAAAACGTCCGAACTCACTCTATGAAGCCAGCATCACTTTGATTCACAAACCGGACAGAGACCCAACAGAAAAAGAGTACAGGCCAATATCCTTAATGAATACAGATGCAAATACTCAACAACATATAAAAAGGATTATCCATCATGACCAAGTGGGATTCATTCCTGGATTACAGGGCTGGTTCAATATTCGCAAATCCATCAATGTGATACATCACCTTAACAAAAGAAAAGATAAAAACCATATGATCCTGTTGATAGATGCAGAAAAAGCATGCGACAAAATACAGCATCCCTTCCTAATAAAAACTCTCGAGAAAGTTGGGACAGAAGGAACTTACTTAAACATTATAAAAGCAATTTATGAAAAGCCCACAGCTAATATCGTCCTCAGTGGGGAAATACTGAGAGCTTTCCCCCCTGAGATCAGGAACACAACAAGGATGTCCACTCTCATCACTGTTGTTTAACATAATGTTGAAGTCTTACCATCAGCAGTCAGACAAAAGGAAATAAAAAGCATCAGAATTGGCAAAGAAGAAATCAAACTTTCACTTTTTACAGATGACATGACATGATATTCTACATGGAAAACCCGAATTGACTCCACCAGAAACCTTCTAGAACTGATCCATGAATTCAGCAAAGTCGCAGGGTACAAAATCAATGTACAAAAATCAGTTGCATTTTTATACACCAATAATGAAGCAACAGAAAAAGAAATAAAAAAACTGATCCCATTCACAACTGCACAAAAAAACCATAAAATACCTAGGGATAAACCTAAGCAAAGATGTAAAAGACCTGTACAATGAACACTATAGAAAGCTTATGAAAGAAATTGAAGAAGACACAAAGAAATCGAAAACATTTCGTGCTCATGGATCGGAAGAGTAAACATTGTTAAAATGTCATTATTACCTAAAGCAATCTACACATTGAATGCAATCCCAATCAAAATCACAGCAGCATTCCTTTCAAAGCTAGAACAAACTATCCTCAAATTCGTATGGAACCACAAAAAGCCCGAATATCCAAAGTAAGAAGAAAACCAAAACGGGAGGCATCACAATCCCAGACTTTAGCCTCTATTACAAATCTGTCATCATCAAGACAGTATGGTATTGGCACAAAAACAGACATAGACCAATGGAATAGAATAGAGAACCCAGAACTGGACCCACAAATGAATGGTCAATTAATCGTTGACAAAGCAGGAAAAAGTATCCAATGGGAAAACAGACAGCCTCTTTAACAGGAGGTGCTAGGAGAACTGGACAGCAACATGCAGAAGAATAAAACTAGACCACTTTCTTACAACATACACAAAAATCATCTCAAAATGGCTGAAGGACCTGAATGTGAGACAGGAAACCATCAAAACCCTAGAGGAGAAAGCACGAAATAGCCTCCTTGACCTCAATTGCAGCAATTTCCTACTCGACACATCCCCAAAGGCAAGGGAATGAAGAACAAAAATGAACTACTGGGACCTCATCAAGATAAAAAGCTTCTGCACCATAAAGGAAACAGTCAAAAAAAACTAATAGGCAACTGACAGAATGAGAAAAGATAGTGGCAAATGGCATATCGGATAAAGGGCTAGTATCCAAAATCTACAAGGAACTCACCAAACTCCACACCCAATAAACGAGTAATCCAGTAAAGAAATGGGCAGAAGACATGAACAGACACTTCTCCAAAGAGGACATTCAGATGGCCAACAGACACATGAAATGATGCTCAGCATCACTCAGGATCAGGGAAATACAAACCAAAACCACACTGGGATACCACATCATTCCAGTCAGAGTGGCTAAAATGAACAAATCAAGAGACTACAGATGCTGGCGAGGATGTGGAGAAACAGGCACCCTCATTCACAGTTGGTGGGAATGTAAACTGGTACAATTGCTTTGGAAAACAGTGTGGAGTTTCCTCAAAAAAATATCAATAGAACTCCCCTATGACCCAGCAATAGCACTGCCAGGAATTTACCCAAGGGATACATAAGTGTTGATGCATAAGGGCACATGTACCCCAATGTTCATAGCAGCACTTTCAACAATAGCCAAATCATGGAAAGAGCCTACATATCCATCAACCGATGAATGGATCAAGAAGATGTGGCTTATATATACAATAGAATACTACATGGCAATGAGAAAGAATGAAATCTGGCCATTTGTAGCAAAGTGGATGGACCTTGAGGGTGTCATGCTAAGTGAAATAAGTCAGAGAAGGACAGATACCATATGTTTGCACTCATAGGTCTAATAGGGGAAACCTAACAAGGGACCAAGGAAGGGGAAGGAGGAGGAAAGAAAGTTAGGGGGAGGGAGGTAAATCATGAGAGACTCTTGAATACTGAAAACAAACTGAGGGCTGAAGAGGGAGGGGGGAAGGGGAGTGATGGTCATGGAGGGCGGCACTTGTGGAGAAGAACACTGAGTGATATATGGAAACCAACTTGTCAATAAACTATTAATTAAAAAAAATACGTCAGAGAAAGACGGATATCATGTTTTTACTCCTATGTGGTTCTTAAGAAGCCGAACAGAAGACCGTGGGTCAAGGGAAGGGGAAAAAAAGTTACCAACAGAGGCAAACCATAAGAGATTCTTAAATACAGAGAACAAACTAAGGGTGGATTGGAGGCAGTGGGGGAGAGGGGAAAATGGGTGATGGGCACTGAGGACGGCCCTTTGTTGGGATGAGTACTGGGTGTTGTATGTAAGCAATGAATCACAGAATTCTACCCCAAAAACAAAGAGCACACTTTATACACTGTATGTTAGCTAATTTGATAATAAACTATATATTTTTTTAAGTTTTCAAAAGTCCTCTGCAAAAGTAGGGCTAGGGGGAACATACCTCAACATAATAAAGGAATATGAAAATCTCACAACTGGGGTACCTGGGTGGCTCAGTCGGTTAAGCATCTGACTTTGCCTCAGGTCATGATCTCATGGTTCATGGGTTCAAGCCCCGTGTCGGGCTCTGTGCTGACAGCTAGCTCAGAGCCTGGAGCCTGCCCTCGGATTCTGTGTCTCCCTCTCTTCTGACCCTCCCCTGCTCACGCTGTCTCTTTCTCTCTCTCAAAAATAAATAGAAACATTAAAAAAATAAAAAACCCACAACCAACATCAAACTCAACGGTGAAAAACTGGGAGCTCTTCCCCTAAGATCAGGAACAAGACAAGGATGTCCACTCTCACCACTTTTATTCAACATAGTACTGCAAGTGCTAGCCACAGCAATTAGACCACATACAGACAGAAAAGGCATCCAAACTAGTAAGGAAGAAGTAAAATCCTCACTATTTGCAGATGAAATGATGCTATATATAGAAAACCTTAAAGATTCCACCAAAAAACTACTAGAACTAATAAATGGATTCAGGGAAATTACAGGATACAAAAATCAATGTGCGGAAGTCTATTGCAGTTCTATAGACTAATAATGAAGCAGCAGAAAATGAGATTAAGAAAACAACCCCATTTACAATTGCACCCAAAAAATAAAATATCTAGCAATAAATTTAACCAAAGACGTGGAAGACCTGTAGTCTGAAAAGTATAAAACACTGATGAAAGTAATTGAAGATGATACAAAGATACAAAGAAAGAAGACATTCCATACTCATGGAATGGAAGCATAAATATTAAATATGGATGTACTCAATGGAGTACTACATGGCAATGAGAGGGAATGACATATGGCCCTTTGTAGGAAAGTGGATGGACCTTGAGGGTGTCATGCTGAGCGAAGTAAGCCAGGCAGAGAAGGACAGAAACCATATGTTTGCACTCATAGGTCTAACAGGAAATATTCAGAATGATCTAGCTTCAAGAAAAGCAAGCAGTTAGTAGTGCTTAAGAAGAATTGATTCAGTATCTAATGGATAGTTGATACCTGTCACAACACAGCATTTTATATACTGTTAAG
This sequence comes from Suricata suricatta, assembly GCF_006229205.1. Lineage (NCBI taxonomy): Eukaryota > Metazoa > Chordata > Mammalia > Carnivora > Herpestidae > Suricata > Suricata suricatta. The sequence continues at coordinate 65,580,994 of NC_043709.1, forward strand.
TGAAACTACAATACAATCTAAGTTTATTTTGGGAGTGTTTCCTGTATAATTGGATTTAATGAAATGTTTAGAGGTGCAGTAGGCATGACTTTGAGTAATGAAAGAAAATGCAAAATGCTAATTGATTCATGATGTGGTTTCATCTTAGCTTGGGCAAACCA